>NC_090931.1:720218736-720536314 GCF_040938575.1 Ambystoma mexicanum
CTAGATTCATAGGTTTGATACCTTGAGCCCCACATGACTGATCATGTGGGCTATCTGCATTTGGGTACTCTGAAGGTTGTTCTGTAGGTTGTTCTAAGTTTGGTTCAGGATGATGTAGGTTTCCAAATTTTGCATTGAGCTCTTTTAGGTCGCTTAAAACCTTGTCAACGACCACAATAGAGTTACGCCTGTTAGCACCAGTCGTGAGACTGCCCGCTTCCTCATACAGGCAGTTCACGTTATCCCAATCAGGGCAAATCTGTAGGTTTCCTGCTTGATCTGTTGACAATTTTCCACTTGGAAGATGAAAGCTGTTGCATTCATCAAGGGAGTTGTCAGGCTCAGTTCCTTGAATCATTTTGTTTTCCAACGTTACATTTTTCCAATTCAAATCTCCTGTTGGTAGATCTAGGGAGATTATCGACTTTTCGGTCTCAGGGCTGTGCACATTTGTGCCACTGATGTCACAATTGTTGGTAAGTACAGCGTCTTGACAAGCCGAGGATTGGAGAGTTGGGATGCTTTGGACAGCGTTTCCCACGTTGCTTAGGGGTAGACCAGATGTGTCTCTAGTCCGCGTGATGCCAGCGCACATTGGACTGGTCGACTTAATCGCATCCACTTCCACTTCCACATTTTCTGTGCACGTAGCCCCACTCAAGTCTGCCCCAGTGGTCAAACCCACAGACGTTTTTGTACCTCTCTCTATAGCTGCGTCCTTATCCATGTTACCCTCCAGATCGATAATTATATTTGGAGTTAATGGGGTGGGTGTCAAGGATACTGGGGAGCTGTTACCAAAGCAGTCTAAAAAAACATCAGAGTTAGAGGACATGGTTGAAACACAAGTCCTTTTTCGTACAACACGGGCACTTACCGGTGGGGGCAGGCCCATTTGCTCCGGTGACTCCTTTCCTCCGGCGGCTAACCTTCGTCGCTGTTGCCGTGTTAGTGGATGAACTCCACCATCTGAACTCGTGTTCTGAATCAGCACTGCTTCGTTGTATGCCGTGTGTTCTAGACCAGATGTGCTGGGTCCCTGCATAGATACGAATTGTAAAGCAGGAGTGCTTCCGTTCCCGGAATGTGGCTTATACTGAATTACCATCAGGGCTCCGAGCTCAGTGCCCCCGTGTCCACGTGCAACACGGACAACACACTCGCCGCACTCCGCGACGCTCTGCGTATGAATGAATGTTTTGTACTGGTCGCTCCACCTCCACGCCAGTAGAAAGAAAGAATAGACTGCAGCTCCTCAGGGAAACAACACAGACAACACACTCGCCGCACTACGCGACGCTCCGCGTATGAATGAATGTTTTGTACTGGTCGCTCCGCCTCCACGCTAGTAGAAAGAGAGAATAGATTGCAGCTCCTCAGGGAAACAACACGGACAACACACTCGCCGCACTCCGCGACGCTCCGCGTATGAATGAATGTTTTGTACTAGTCGCTCTGCCTCCACGCCAGTAGAAAGAGAGAATAGACTGCAGCTCCTCAGGGAAACAACACGGACAACACACTCGCCGCACTCCGCGACGCTCCACGTATGAATGAATGTTTTGTACTGGTCGCTCGGTGGCCTTCCTCGAACAGTGCGAATCGTATGGACGCTGTGTCTCGGCTCTCGCACATGCGCAGTTGATGTGCACATCTTTTCATGTTATTAACAATTTAAAAAAAGCTCAGGAAATCCTGCTCTCACCAGATGGCCATTCAGTCACATGTATACATGCATACATACACTGAATGTGTGTAGAAAGAAGTTACACATGCTCTTAGGTTGTTCTTGATTATTTGTGTATTGTTCCAAGTGGAATTCAATAAATGTCAGTTTTCACAGACTTGCTTGTATAACAAAACACCCGCCCATTGATTTATAGCTGACTGCATGCCAGTTTAGTGGTCACTGTTTGCTTGGACCCGAAGGTTCCAACTTGTGACCAATTATCTTTAATCTATATTTAGAGTTGGTTTGGGTTATGGTTGTAGTCTGTAAGTCTTTTAGAACACCACTGATGTCACCAAGATTTACCTTAGGATTATTGTCATTAGTGGTAGATGCCAAACACATTAATGAATTGCCTTTCATTGGATGAGGCTTGGCTAACACACAAACCTCTTGCCACAGGCACATTTCTTCATTTTATCTCCAACAGTATTCTTCTGAACATTCAGTCGAGTTTGTTTCTTTTACCTGTAGGGTAGCACGTCCTCAGGTGTGAGATCCGCAAGACATCTGGAATTTTCAGAGTCTCAGTGGCCCTGTACTGCTAAGTGACCTACTGCTAATTTCCACTGAAGCCGGTAGGGCGAGAACAGTCCGTTCTTTATTTCAGTGGTTTAAGCTCTGTGTTTGCCCTCCTGATGAAAGTAATGGTGTCCTTATGGTTCTGCCTAAGGCTACACTTGTGCCAATTCAAGCTCTTCAGCGTGCCTTTCCATGATTGCCAGTGTGAGCCAACACATCTGAACATTTTTCTCTGAACTCCTTGCTTTAGCTCCCACTGGACGACTGTTTATGTTGGGTTGTATTACTTATACAATGATTACTTGCACACGCCCAGCTATTTGTCTCATAGTTTGCATGATGCATGAAGTTTTCAAAATTCCAGAAACAAACTGGTCAACTGACTCGATATTTCGGTAAAGAACAATATTCTAAACCAAGCATTTTCATGTGCAGCGCTTCAGTTCTGAAGCATATTTTTGTTTAATCCTGCCTTGCGTAATTGCTTTAAGGAATTACAAATATATATTTTTGCTTTACTTTTTGTCAGTTGTCATCTTGGTATAACTAGGATTATTTATTTGTAATAATTTGAGGCGATACATCTTTGTGTTTTTGTAGTCATGAAGCTATGTATATTCTTTATAATTTGGTATGTGTATGTGAGCTGTACAGCACTCTGATATATATATATATATATATATTATATACTCACACCATTTAAAAAAATATATATATTAGATCAGATTATTCATCCCATGCTTTTCTACATAGACAGGAAACTATTTACTAAGATCTGAATACATTTGCTGGTTCAGTGATATAGAAATAAAAAAAGAATAACAACAAATACATTATAATTTCTCAGTAGATAAAACACACTCTGTTGAAAACAAGCACCATTGCAAATGTAACATGAATAATGTATTATGTAATTTATGCAATCCATGCATTTTTTTGTAGTGGATTGTCTAGCGATAGGCAGATAAAGTATATTCGATGCACTTGTATTTGTATTTATTTCTTGCTCTATAGTTTCATAACATGCAGGTCTTGTTTGATTTGCAAGTAATTAACCCACTCCTCTCCTTTGCCTCTTCTGCTACCCATCACCTTGCATATGTATGTAGCCCATTTGTGACATGCAGCAAGCTGCAAGTACTAGCATAAATAAATAGTCTTCCAATTACTATAGAGTGTGTCTGTATCCCCATATACAGAGCATGTAGATTCCCCACATAATAATATAGCCTTTTGTGAGGAGAAATCCTAGATCCTTTTTTCAGATGGAATATACATGAATCCAAGAATTTGACAATGCCACAAAGGACACCTCATCCAATGCAGGGCGAGGGCATGATGGAGAATGAATGATAGTGATATTCATGGATGTCTGCGCTCTTCTTTCTTGATAGCCCTGGTTCCTTATCAGGAGTTAGGGATGTGGGGTGGTTTATGATGAATTGCTTAATTTAGTGTTTTCCTGAAGAATGTGTTCTTCCAGTCTTTCCTGTATCTTATTTAGACATGTAAGGACTTTGACTAAATGATTACATTTAATAAGGAGCGTACTCATGAGTTCTCATTGTGCTTCTGCTTTGGTTTTCATCTCAAACCAACTGTGGAAAGATTACGGTGGACTGTGGGGACCTGGGCCGGTTGTCAAGGATGCAATGTAGAGCAGCATTCGGAATGCTTTCCCTCTTTGTTCACATGCACTTCTATGCTCTGTCGGATGCCTATAGGCTGATTTCAGATCAGGAGTTGCATGCCAACACTTCTGAAGCAGGAAGCAGAAGTCTACAGGCCGATATAGCTTTTGTCCACTCAAGGTAAGATTAGGCCCTTGACTGTGTAAATATGTATGCATTTGATATATGTATATATTACCCAAACTCCTATAAGGCATTTTAAACCTCTAGGTCCAAGTGACAATTTGACAAGAGTCCAGTGAATGATTTCTCATAAGTATATTTAGCTAGTGGTCGAATTGTTAGGTTAGTAGAGATTTACATCAAACATGATTGACACCTAGATTCTTAATTTTTGAACTGGTATAGTGAGTTCACCCAGGTATCAGCGACAATACAACTGAGGCATTCAGCCTTCCACCAACTGAGAAGTATTCTTTATAGAGCCATTAAACCATTGAAAAGTACATACATCCAAAGAATATACTCTGAAAAACAAAATACTGATGTTCTTTGTTCCTCTTTCTAGTTGTAAAGAAGTGTCACCCACTTTAATATGGAATTAAAGTTGGGTTGTTTTATGACTCCATAAAGATGGGTTGTTTTATGACTCTATCCAAGGGGTTGTGTATATGCTGTGCTCTAGCACCTTGAAGCGTCTCATCTGCTAGATGGAATTACCAGTAATGATCTCTGACCCAAATAACCAGACAGACTTAAATAAAATGGTTAAGTACTACTTTATTATTAGCATAAAATAAAGTAGGGCCATCTGGCAAATAACAGTCTGTCATCCACACACTCACAACCAATTGTGAATATACAAAGGTTTTATACCTCAATGTGTCTCATTTATGACAGCATCCTATGGGGCAAACTAAAAACCTATAGAGGGCAGGGATGGGTTAGGGGAACATATGTACCTATAGTATACATAAGTGTTAATAACTTCATTGGCTGCCCCTTATCTGGTGGGCATGCCTCGAACTACCTCTAAATATGTATAATACTGATTATAGCAAAATAAATGGAAGCGGGTTGGTGTCTGCAACACTGTATAGCATGTTCCTGTATAGACCATCAGAATGATTGGAATGCTTTCCCAACCTTGGACTTTTGTATCATTAGTAGCAAGCACGCAAAATGAAACTAAGGTGCTGCAAGAAACGTCAGACTACTCCCCACCTTCCCAATTAGTCTACTGTCTCTCATTGGTCATGTCCCAAGCCATGGCTTCTCCTTTTCAGATGACCTCAGAGCCTGCTCTCAGCTCAGTTCTGGGCCATTCAAGGGAGTGTAGGGACACTATTATCTTTGTTTTGGGCTTAATGAATAGCTCTTGTTTTCAACTTCTGAATCACGTGTGAGGAGACCACACATTTGTCCATTTCGACCTTCTATTTACTGACATTTGATTCAATTGTGCTGGGTGTCATTACACTTCTTGGTCTCTGGAGACTTGCTCACTCCATCTTACATAGATTTTCTGCATCTTTAATTGTCTAATACCTGGCTCTTGCAGATGTTTTCTCCTTTGCTTAATCTAAAAGAAATATGTCTTACGTAAATGGCTTATCCTTTTGACTCTCCTTTGCCTTGCAATTATTCCTTAAAATAGCATCCTTGATCCCAAGCCAATAGACTCCTCTTTATTACTTGCACAAAGCTCTTTTTCCAGCATCTCCTTACACTGCAGCCCTGGTCTGTATCTGGGGTAGCTTGAAAAGTTTAATACAAATCTGACATCCAACTTTCCATCATGCCCTCTCTAGTCTAGTAATGCTTTCCTCTGCAGCAAGCTTCCCTATGTCTCATGTACCTTGAATTTCTGCGTATATACATTTATTAATCAGCAGGTTTTTTATCTTCTTTTTTGCATATATGATTTCTTCATATTCGTTTACATGTTTATTTTGTTACTGCAGTTACATCTTATTCTTTGAATATTTGCATATCATTTCAATGAGTGTCAGTATCCCTCCTCTATGACATCACTCTGCTCTTGTCAGATTTCACTTATAACTCTATGATGTCCAGACATATGGTGTGTGCAGACATCCTTCTAGCCTATCTGTACGAGGGTGCATTCGATATGGTTGTCTGAGTGCATATCATCTCTCATATACTCTATGTGGTTTAAGGATGATACCTGATGTTCCAGATCGGGCTGTTCTCCTACTGCTCCAGTATGACGGAGGTGAGGGGGTAGGAGCTAGGGATAACATGTCGACCTTCAACTCTACAAAAGTTCCAACAACAGGTGAGAGAATAAGTTCCTAGAGATAGCCCACACTTTTATGTGTTCCAGAATGTGCAATGCCTATTGCAACCTGTTGGTTTTGTTTAATGTTCCTATGACAAGTATGAATCTGTATTGTACCCGATGGATTACAGCATTGGCCTGAATTTGATGGGTGAATTGTGTGCAAATTCTCACATGCGAGTGGGAGGTTCAAAATCATTCTGATGCTAGAGGGTCATGTTGGTTCTTTGAAGTGATTAATTAAAATGACATGTTTCTTGGACATGGGAACTATAGCATTGAAGAGCATGGTGCTTCGGATCTGCTTGTTTCTGACAGTAATTGGCTAAACCACTATTTGGCCAATGTAGCAGCAGATATTTGAGTCATAAATCTAGATGTTTTGATCACATTAGTGTTTCTGTCACCTATGTTCAGCCTACTTTTGATAATAATGACAAAGGCAGGAGTGTATGTTGATGCATCCATGTTATTGATGATTAATGTTCATTTTGAGAAGAGTAATGGCAGTAGCTGGTCAACATCGCATCCAATCATTGATGATCTGTCAAAGGTGCTGTATTCATTCATCCATCAACACATTATGCAGACTCAATTATATTGGACGTAAACCCACACACAGTTGTAAACTCATACTGCTCTTCTGACCTGTGTGTTGATAACTCTCTCCTCAAGAGAAGTGTTGGATTACATTTTTGTCTCAAGTAGATTATTTGAAAAGATAACACACTTAAAGGTCCACAAAACACAAAATAGTGATCACGAACTTGTAAAGTTTGGGATTGGAAACCAACATCCCTATAATGGTCAAGGGAATTTTGCTCAGGTGCTTGAGGTAGTCCCTGGTCGGAATTGTTTGAGACTAAATACCACCAAAATATTGGAATTGACAAATAAAGTTGAAAGCAACACCATTATGAATTATCCACCTTTATTGGAACAATCCGGGGAAACAAGGATGTCTAATGGGAAAATCAAATCCAAACCCTGTCATACCTCCGATCAAGAAATCATAATGAAAAAAAGAGATTTACACCAAAAGATACGTAGTTTGAAACATAAAGAAACAACAAACAGTCGTAATGAATTAATGAAAATTAAAAGGTCATATAATAATTGGATAAACAATAACAGAAGCCTAATGCTTCAAAAGGATGCAGAGAAAATGCAACAATATCTAATGAAGAAAACAACCAGAGACTTTTGGTCTTTAATAAATAACATGGAAGCTCCACAAAAGGCATTAGTAAGTAATATGGTAAGTGAAGCTTTTTGGATTCAACACTATACAGAACTCTTTAAGAGTAAGGAGCTTACAAAAAATGTAACCTTTGATGAGGCTAAACCATGGGAGTTAACCATCGATAAATCTGACATCCTAGCCAATATCAAAAGATTAAGTTCTTTGCGAGCATGTGGACCGGATGGTCCCACAAACCATATGTTAAAACAAAATCCAGATGAGTGGGCCACCTTCTGTAAAACTGTCTTTAATATCGTCATTGAAAAAAAAACAAATTCCAATATCTTGGAAAAGTGCCATAATCGTTCTGATTTTTAAAAAACGGACCCGATCCGATCCAAAAAATTATAGACCTATCGCACTCCTTGACGTTGTGGGAAAGATCTTTGCAATAACAACTCCCCCAACTATTAAGAACATGGATTAAATACTCAGGAGCATTCGACATAAGACAGTCTGGATTTGATTAATTTATTGAAAATGGAGGCGATAAGAAAAAAGGAAACCATCTTTGTAGCGTTTGTAGATCTTGCGCATGCTTTTGATGCAGAGGACCGCAATCGGTTGTGGGAAAAGTTAAAAAATAAAAACTGTCCAGAGGGCCTGATCCGCGCAATAAAACAACTGTACACGGACACAAACATAAGAATTCGACTGGATAGAAATGGCTCACTATCAAGATCTATAAGTACTGAACAGGGAGTGAAACAGGGATGCTCATTGGGAGCAGTCCTGTTTAACTTCTTCATTGCAGACGTAGGAACATCATTTGATGGAATAAGGTTGTTCTCACCTAAAATTAATGACATGAAAATTGAGTGGATGCTGTACGCAGACACAATTGTTCTCTTGGACTTAACCGAGATTGGTTTACACCGTAAACTAATGGCCCTACACTCTTATATCACCGAGAATGGTATGGAAATTAATAGTACAAAGACAGAGATTATGGAATTAAAGAATTTACAGGGGCAAAGAAGAGCGCGAAAAGTGAACTTCCAATGGAAGATTGGATCTAACATCTTAAAGAAAACAAGCCAAATAAGGTATCTTGGAGCCACAATAAGCGTAAATATCAATAATGAGCCAATGGTGAGAACAATAAAGACAAAAAGCAAACAACTGATGGCACAAGGCTTACTTATTAATAACACATTTGGCAAGTTTAGTCTAAAACCGGTCATGGACTTTTATAAGATGAAAGTGGTGCCTTCTCTAATATATGGTGCTGAGATGTCCTTTGGATGCTCATATAAAGTGTGGGAAACCTGTGAACATGTTTTCTGGACCGAAATCCTACATTTGGGAATTGGAGTCCTGAAAGCCTGCATCAGACATGAGTTAGGATTAACATCAATTTCAGCAAAAATCATATGGAATTCTTTATCTTTATTCGGGAAAATAATAGATCCACATTGTGTACCACAATTCAAAATACTGAAATTGCATCCTGGAACTAATGATCACTCAACACAAAAGTTGTGGATAACAAATTGTAAAATGGTTCTGGAAATGCTCCGTATCCCGGAAGAAACGCTGTGGTCTAATCCAAATAAAGTTAAAATAATCTATGGCAATGGGATTGGCTTGTAACATGTCAACAGAGGTCACAACACAAATGTATGGAACTTGTTCCTATAGAAGCCAAACCTTATAACAAGCTACCAAGTTACTTAGTAAAGTTTCCAGATAAAGATCTTTGTGATGTGTTTTAAGATTCAGGTTGAATCAACTTGAGACTAAAGAAATACCAAGACAAAGGAATAAAATATCATCAAATGACCTGATGTGCGAAGTTCTGTAATAATGCCGTAGAAACCTTAAAACATCTTGTGGCTTTTTGCCCTGCGCTATGTGAAAACAGATCTTTAACCTTTGGAGAAGAAATGGGAAAACAAGCAACTTGGAACTGTGAAGACTGGTGGTCAGCATTATTTGAAGGGTATAATAACAAACTGACATTTGCTCTGATCTATTTCTTAGGTCACGTGAGGAATGCTCTACGAATAGTGGACTAAGCATTTTGATATGAGACGAATTAATGCTGATTAGTCTCACATTTGATGAAGATTTTGTGACTATTTGTTTAATTAATTCAATACACTATACTTAGATTGTTAAAACAAGAAGAAAAGTGATTTTTTAGATTAAGTTGCTCTTTGTTTTAGACCCGTATGTTTTGTGCACGGATATTTCTTACGTTTAGATCTCATTTTGGGTCCCTTTTTCTTTTTTAAAAGTTTGTAATAAACTGTATTAAAATAAAAAATAAAATAAAATAACTCTCTCTTCAGTCAAAGCCCATCAGCACACCACTTGGAGATTCATGTTAATATATGTAGTATGTATAATGCTTAACATCAGCCAAATACATTGTCTCTTGGCAGTGCCAACTTTCTTGCACTTGTTGCAGTACATCTTCTGCTAGTCAGTTTGTGGCAGCCCATGAGGGTTGGACTGTGCAACGTACCACTGACCCTAATCTATTGTTGCAATGTTGAAGGCAGGTTGTGTGTTTCGCAGGGCTGGCTCTAGGATAAAATCATACTAAGAAGATAGATCGGGGTTCAATATGGGTTACCACGCAGTACCAGATTTGCGCTACAAGCATACAATCTGGCTCCATTGCAAGCTGGGGAGGGTGATTACATTGCAAATCACTTCAGGCATTTTAATTCTTTCCACCAGTCCTTTTGTGCAGTAGTCAAAGATGTGTATTACTATATAAATTGGGTGTAACTATTTTATGCAATATGATTGCTTGTGTTGTTTGTTTGCTGTACAGCAAGCCCATATGGGCGTGGCTGGTATTGTGTAGAGAAGGTAAGAGATGGAGTGTTACTTTCGTTTTTCTTCTTTAACCAATGTGACATACCAATACGCGAGATGGCTGAAGTGGGAGGTATTCAGTATGTGCCGTCTATCGAATGTTTGGTTTAGCTATCCTGCCTAAGCCTTGCTTGTCATGTCTGGGTACTCGAAGCGATGGATGTGTTTATCTTGTGTAGTGCATGAGCGAGGTGTGAATGGTCCTCTGAGAGCATGATAGTAATAAGTATAGAACCAGTTACAGGCCTTGCCAAGGGAAGGCACAGTAGGGATGGATTATTTTACTTGTATGAGCATATAGGTCTTCTTGAAAGCATGCATCAGATAACATGTTATGAGTATATGCATAAGGGTCTGCGGCTTAAATACAGCTCACAGGCTACATGAATGCAGCATTAGAGATTGATTTTGGAGAAAAGTCAAAGAGGAAATGGGTTGAAAAAGGGGGACGCATTGGAATCTTCTCAGGAACATCAGGATACTATACATGTTGTAAGAATCAGTTAACGGGTTGCACACACGTGGGAAGTGACAAACAAATGCTGAATCGGTGGCACATTCGGTGGGGATTTCCCGGTTTAAGCAATCATAGCGAAATTCACTGTTTTCCAGGTGTTTTAAAACATATCAGACATTGTTTCTTCTTGAAATTGAAAAAATATTATTTTCCTTTCCATGTACACTTTGGGTTTAGGGATGATACTGGCACTATGAAATACCGATTTGAAAAGTTATCACAAAGCAAGTGATGTGATTAAGTGATTCCAGTTCACAATTAACTGCTTGACACTGACACATCTATTTTCCTCTATCTGAATTGGAGTGTGTGTATTTCCCTCCCTGTGATAATCCCACTGCCTCACCTACTGTCACAAGGTTGGTAGTTCTCATTGATTTCTCAGCATTCATTACCTCCACAAATACTTCCTTTAAATTGCCTCCTAAATTCACTATCTTTGTCCAACATAATTGCCAACACTGTGTAAAATTTAGTTTATGAGAAAAAGTTGACAGGTGTGTGATTAATTATCAAACATATTTGTGACATTTTGTAACTGTAATGTTATGTCAATTGAATGTATTAAGTGCAGATACTCCCAGAGGCATGGTGTTGAACGCGTGAAAGGAAATTTTAATAGTATGTCAGTAACTCCAGAATAATAAAGTTTTCAGTAGCCGGTGGAAGGTAAGGTGATCAACAGCCCCCCGTAGCACAAGAGGGATGGCGTTCGAGGCTTTTGCATTGGCCACCGAGAAGGCTTGCCCACCCGTCCACGACAGTCTGATCCGAGGGACCACTACAAGAAGAGCAGACTGGGAGTGGAGAGACCGAGTAGGTACATAGTGCGAACATTTTGCTTGCAATTATTCTGCCCCAAGGCCATAAAAGGCACGATGGACAATGCACAAAGCCTTAAAAATAATCCGATTTTCAATGGGGAGCCAATGGAGCTGTCTTAGTAGCAGAGTCAAATGGGCTGCAAATGGGTGGAGAAGGATGGATCTGGGGGTAAGGTTCTGGGGCAGCTGGAGCCTATTGATCAAATAGCAAGGTTGTGCCAGATAAAGTGAGTTTCAATAATCCAGCACACTCAGGACCAGTGCTGCCACAACTGGGGCCTGACACTTTACAAGAATAAAAGGGAGGACCTTCCAAAGAATACAGAGCTTAAATTGGCCAGTTTTACAAACCACTGCCACCTGTTCATCCTTGGAAAGGGAGGCAGAGATCTTAACACCTACATTTCTAACAGACGAAACAGGCATGGGAAGAGGGCCAAAAGATGTGGGCCAATAGTCTGCAGTCCAAAACAGAAGAAGGGAAGTAGTCCCAACGACCAACACCTCGGTCTTACTGCCATTTAACTTTAGCCAGTTTGTCGTCACCAAGATTTGCGTATCAACAGCATATGGATAATAATGAAACCCATGAGACAAAATAAGAAGCAGAAGAGGCCTAATGTAAACATTAAACACAATAGGGGACAGTGCTGATCCCTGTGGGACACCACAAAAAAGTGAAACAGGGCTAGAACGAAATGGAGGGAGAGAAACTAACTGGGAGCGATTGTCCAGAAAGGCCGTGAACCAGTCGAGGACTCGGCCAGACAGACCAGCGGTAGAAAGACGGGAGATCAGGGTGGGATGATCAACTGTGTCGAAAGCAGCAACAGGACTGCTCCGACACCACCCTGATCCACCAACCACACGAGGTCGTCCAGCACCGAGTTCAAGACTGACTCAGTGCCTCTCCCAAGCCGAAACCCCGATTGAAACGGATCAAAGTACTTGGATGATTCCAGGAAGGTGGACAGAAGAGGGGGAAAACAGTGTTTGTCAGAATTTATTGCACGCTTGCAATATTGTTTGAATGTAATATCAATTATGAAAATAGTTGTGCTATATATGTGCTTCTACCTATGCCCCATACTTTCAGCGCTTAAATAACTATTTTGTGTTCCCTTGCCTTACAAAACTTTGCATCACCCATCCAGCCTGCTTCGCTCTCTCAACTGCGCGAACAGTACTCTTAGAACGTAGAGACACACACGTTCCACAAAGCCCATGTCCTATGACATCACACCATCTAGACACACACACACACCCATTACTACACTTCTCCCTCTGTTAACAGACTACACAACAACATGAGAGGCAATGAAAGCAATGACCCGCACAGCCAAGTCTATGGGCCTCATTACGACCGAGACGGAATGGGTTTAATGGTACCAGTAATGGTGCCGGTGCCGTTAAACCCACTCCGCCCTATTATGCGGCTCTCACACGGGACCCGCTCGGGACATCTGGTCAGACCAGACATCCTTTCTGGGTCCCGCGAGGGGACCAGGGAGCTAACAACGGGCGTGTTATTAACGGGCCCGTTGAGCCCTATGGGGGCACTCACTGTGAGCAAACTATACACACCTCTATACACACCTCCCAAACTGGTCGGACATCCATATAAACCCATCCCACACCAAGCTAAACACTTAGCAATTTACTAATTCACTACCCTAAATGTCACCAAACTAGTCCAGGCATCCAAAATTAAAACCCAACAGCACAAACGTTGCACACTGCACCTCTCTAAACAATACAAATGCCCTCCAATTCTGCACACACTTGGCACAACTTTGCCCAATGAAAACTTTTAAGCCTAATACACACCACCTAACCGTAAACTGCCCACACATGACACATACTAGTGCCAGACACTGACCAAAATGGTAAGCTGCTACCATAATACCACACAGATTGCCACGGCACAATTTGACACCTCGCTTATGGGTTTGGGGAAACTACTGGGGGCAGTGTCCACGATGTGCTGCATCCCTCTCAGCAGCCCTAATGTCCTGATCCTCTACCTTGGACCGTCAACCTTGTTGCCAGTGAAATAATGAAATATGGGTGTTGCAGCAGTCAAGTTGTCCTTGTGGGATGTTTTTATCCACGCATCCAAGCCCTACCTCAAAAACTGTGCAGTACTGACATGGAAAACATCATGATGGCCAGAGCTTCCCAGAAAATGCACAGGGAAATGCATGAAGAATAGGCTGCCACTCATTTTTGCCGATGTTATGGGCACAGAAGGACACTGCCTAAAACCACCATTGGACTACCCACACAGTAGTCTGAAACCATTGGGAATGGCAATGCTGATTGCCAAAAGCAAACCCATAACTGTTGGGAATTCATTTTCTTAAATCCCAAAAAGGGGTGCAGTACCAGTACTCACCACTATCAGAAAGCCGGCGTTTTAAAACAACACCAGATTTTACTTTTTTTGTAGAAAACTGAATAAATGAACCCAAAGCAAGCCAAAGAAAGACTTACTGAGAGGTGGATCCAATGTAAAGTTATATTCTGAAGTGACTTGAAGGTTTATAACAAGACTGGCTGAGCTGTGGATTTCAGCAGTTTAAGTAAATTTGGACTGAAAGACACTAAAAATCTAAATGTTTAAATTGACTGAGTGACCTACTTTTGAGTGTCACATAGGTTTCAATTGTTTAAATGTCATAGTTTTAAACTTAGAATCAGCATTCTAGCTGCATATGTAAAAAAATGTCTTGACTTAAACTGGGGAACAGAAATGACATGTAGCTAAAAACTGGCTTAAAGAGATTCCAATTTTGCCTGGCAACTACCCCCCATCAGGAGTGAAACTTGAGTCACAGCTGTGTTCCCAGGCCTATCTGCCTTTTGCTGGCCACACTAAGGATATGCCATCTCTCTGATAATTGAATTAAGGGGAGCCCCCACAGAATACAGGAGCTCTGAACAAAGCCCTGTCCTGACTCAGGCAAATGTTTTATTGGCGGGAGTCGTAAATGGAGCTTCCTCCTGGAAGGACAGGGGAGGGGCACTGCCTGTGAGAGCAAGCTGGCTTGGCAGAACTGGAAAAACCAGAAATTCAACCTTGTGCTGGGGGGAAACCACACCCCTTTGGGGCCAGAACATAACTCTAAAAAGATGAATAACTCATAGTACGGACTTGTGAAAATTATTTAAATGATACCATAATGCTTGTGATTTTTCTGCCCACATTTTAAGACGTGTCAGGACCCGGTGGTGTGTTCAGGGGGGTTTTAGCGGAAAAGAGGATATTACTCAAAATGTATGCATGTTAAAAATCTGACACTTCATCACTTAATGTCCATACCCCTTGCGCACATGTGTATAAATTTGGGGTAATGTCCGATATTGCGAAACCAGTTAAAAAGGGCATATATTGCCATTTCTGAATGCAAGCTCCCACGAAGAGCAGATTTGGACAGGGTATACCTCCTGTCATATGTGAAGGGTGCATGTAATTTTAAACAAATGTGTACCTGTGCAAATATGTTTTTTGAGCAAATATAGATTGTGTGTAAAGTTGACAGGGGTGGGTTCTCTGTATCATAAACAGACCTCATCATGATGACACTTCATTTCATTCCCCCAATCAAGTGGAAGCGGATGAAGTGGCCAATGACAAGTGGAGAGGGGTAGGGGCTAGTGATGCTGCACACACACCCATTTTAAAAACAGATAAAAGCAGACAGACAGGACAGATAGGGACCTTCAAATCCATTTGCAGCTGGAAGCTCTGCCGGGAAAATCCATACTTTACCTCCCTCAACCTTCAGAGAGCAGACATAGAGACTTCAAATCTATCATATTTCCAGAACCAGAGAGAGAGCAGAGCTGACCCAGATCACTGTTAGCAGAACCAGAGACCCAGACCAGACCAGCAGAGTAGAGCTGACCCAGACGCTATGCGCAGAGACCGTCCGGGGCGAGTGAAGAAAACCTGACCAGATCCGTGGCGAGGCCCATTCTAATTCAAGAATATAGTGTGAGTACCTAGTAGAACTGTGCAGAACCAATCTCTTAGTTAAAATAATATAATTCAATCCTATTTTAATCTAAGTAGAACTGCCTCCTAACTGTCACCAGTCATTTGTAAAGCTGTCACCTGTCATTTTCTAGTTGCAAGCTGCACTTGTCTTTTTGAACTTTAAAATTTCAAATCTGAAAAACAACCTTTATTTAATCGCTCATATCTCCGTGACCGTTTGTGCTAGAGACTTGCAGTAACTTTCATCTGGAAGCTGAGATCCTAGGCTGTCCTAGGACCCCAAAATGATAGTGCTAGTCCCTATAGTTTTGCCGCAATCGTGAAAAACGCACTCTGAAAAATCTGCCGCGATTTGACATTTTGCCGCGATTTGCAAGTTACTCCACGTGTAAAAATCTGCTGCTGCTTGCCTTCCGTTAAAGAAAAAATTTGTTTAACCTGCCAATCATTCCTGAATCATTGCTAGGGTGAGCCTGGGCTAATATTAACTAGATACCACTCACCCTGAACCTCTAGAGGGAATTAAAAGCATTTTAGCATATTTTTCACTTCATTGCCAGCACATATAAAAGCATTTTGGGCCTGTGTTTCAAACTTCTGTAGTCTAAGCTTGCTGGGGTGAACTGAATTACAGTTGATTGCATTTCTGAGAACTGTGTGCTTTCCTTCCATTTCCTTGCATTGCATAAAGGGGGGAGGGGATTGCCAGAGAAAAGTGATTACATTGTTTTGTTGAACGCCTATTGAGTATTTTCTGTACTGCATTTTCATTCCACCTTGCATCCATTTGAAACCATAAAAGTATTGTTGCTATCTTATTCATCCTATAACCACTCATCATTGATTATAAAGAAGTGTGCTAGTGCCAGACTATCCATTATTGATTACTGATCAGATTAAGTGTGATATTCAATTATTAATTTATTCTACAGTGTGATATCTATATCTATTGTTTAAATTATCAAATAAACCTTTTAACTTGCAAAACAGAACTACTTCTTGGCTAAGTGGGGTCAGGGTTATTCAAAGAGAGGGGTGTTATATAGGGGTAGTCATCCAGAACGCATGAACTGGACATAAAGATATATCAATAAGGGTTTCCATTCAGTATCCCAGACTAGGCATTGATTTAGCTGTAGTGTTGAATTGAATCCTCTTACAAATTGGGGGCTCGTGCCGGACGTTTGGATTATATCTATCACTTGTGCAGATTAATACAGCTTGCCAGCTGACCAGATACACATATCCGGTCGGAGCACACGCTGTGTTACGCTGTAAAGCACTCCTCAAAGGAACGCTCTAAGAAAAAGGTCTGTTTTGCAAAAATAAAATACTAATTTCTGTAAGTCAGGACAGAGACCAATCTCTAGAATGACGACCTTAGTAGACATGAAAATAGCCAGAGAGCACTTCTTACATAAGTTATTTGTGAGAGGTGAGTGGACTCACCAGGACCGCATGGTCTGGTTGCAGGCCATCACGCAACAGGTCACTGAAACAGGGTCAGATATATGGGGAGATCAGGGTCCCCTAAATGTGGCCCTGAGTGAACTATACATGGCTCCTAAAGCTAAGGATGAACAAGACAAGATGGTTAGGATAGCGGCATACCTGTACCTATATATGGGAGACATGCAGGATAAATGTACTGAAAGCCAAGATCTGGCGAATAAGCGACAGATGGCGTTAGAGAAGGTCCAATCTGACCTGGTCTCTTCTGAGCAGAGGCTGCAGGGGAGCCAGGAGTCAGAAAATGAGAGTAGACAGCACATCATTAAAATAAAGAGGGATATGGACATCCTGCAACAGGAAAAGGCTGACCAGGATACCAGATTTCTGGCCTTGCAGAAGGAGTACCAAGAAGGTTTGGACTCCCTACTGCAGAGCCAGAAAAAGCTGGAGCAACAGTTAGACTTCAATAGGGCATATGCTGAGCAGGTAGTCACCCTGCAAAGCCACCTAGATAGGGAGAAGGCAGAGAGCAATAAACTGATTTTGAAAGACCTGGATACCCAGGCAGAGTTTGATCAGGAGCGCCAGAAAGCTGGTGCCTTCCAAAGGCAAAGGGACGACCTGGCGTCACAAATTCAAGCTCTTGGTCAGGAAAGGGACACCTTAGGACAGGAAGTCTGCCACTTAAGGAGAAAAATGGAAGAAAATCACCTGGCCCACCAGGGACTGGGTGACCTCCAAAAAGAACACCATAACTTGTTAGAGCACACCAGGAAGGTGGAGGATGCTCTGGCAAGAAAGGAGCAGGCCAATAGGGACACAGCTCAGGAGGTAACCCTCCTGCAGCAAAGACTGGCCCAGTGCTCCAGGACCAATCAGGAAACGCAGAGAGAGAATGAGGCTCTCTGCCAGCACAATGATAGGCTCCAACAACAGGTAGTGATGCAAGGGAGACTGATAGAGTCTAGTAAGGCCTTAACTGAGGAACTGAAGGCACAGGCTCTTGCATTGCAACAGGGAGCAGGGGCGGATAGAGATGAGGTTCGCTGGGAAAGAGAAACTCCTGAGCATAACCCCAGGAGCCCTAGTGCCAGAGGCCTTTATTTCTCTCAGTCCCTGGACTCTGCCACCCCCATGTCCCCTGGCGCACATGAGCACAGGGCCACAGGGATGGCAGATTACTATCCAGCCAGAAGCATGGGGCTCATAGGCCAGTACCACCCAGGAATGGAAGGGCGGGCATCCGGGTATGGGCACCCAAGCACAGTGCAATTTAGTCGGGGACCCCAGGAGAGTAGGCCCATTAAGGGCATCCTGAAAACTTCTGCCCAGTTAGGTCAGTGGGAGGGGTACCCATCAAATCCTGGCAGCAAGGAGGGATCTGAAGACTCCTCTGAGCGGTACAGGACACAGGAGACCAGGTCCCCACATTCTGCCAGCCATTCCCAGGCTCGCAGAATCCGGGAAAACCTGGAAGAACAGACGGGAACCTCTGGGAGCAGTGCCTCTGAGTCAGAAGATGAATGGACAAGGGTTACCCGAACCAAAAGGGCCAATAAGGCAAAAAGGGCCTTGATTAAGGACCCATTGAAACAGATTAAGGCAATCAGGAGTGTCATCACGCCTTATCATAAGAACGCCAAGTACTCTGTTTGGGAACACTTGGAGCTCTCTGAGCAAATGATGGAGACTTTTCATTTGAAGGACAGCCAAAGCTGTATTCAATATGTAAAGTGGACCTTCTCCCCGGAATACTCCAGTTTTTTTGCGGGTTTGGAGGACCAAAATCATTTAAGATGGTCCACCTATAAGGCGGCCATCTTGAAACATTTTTCTGTTCACAGAAATCCCCAAGAGGCTCGCAAGGCAGCCTACAATTTGCAATGTGGGGAGGACCAGGCCCCACAAGAATTTGTGCAAGAACTAAAGCGTGCTTTTGCACAGACCACAAGAAGGGTGCGCACGGATAGCAGAGAATTTATTAATACGTTTTTCCATGCCTTGCCCAAATACATAATGACCCAGCTCGTGAGGGATTTTCACGAGAAAAGATCTTTAGACTGGGTCATTGAACAAGCCACCCGCATCTACGAGGTGCAGAAACCGGTGGAAAACAAAAACCAGCCCAAAAACCCCAAAACTAACAGCACCCCTGCTGCTGCCAAGGTGGCAGAGGTAAAGGTCACCCCCGTTTTAGAGTTGGAGATGGGGGGGCCAAAAAACCTACCTGCACCTAATAATGCTAGGCCCAGAAGGTTCTCGGGCCAGGCACAGACAGGGAGCCAGGGAGGCAGCCCCACAAATGGGGTCCCTCGATCTCCTGACTATGTAAGTCCCCGTTACAAGGGAAATCGACCCATCCTGGGTTATGTGTGGACTCCTCCAGCCCAAGGGGGGGGATCCAGCCAAGCACCTAGCCCAGGGAACTTCCCTCCTAACTTCCCACCGGAGGGCAGAAATTCTCCAAATCCTGGGCAGAACTTTTTCCCCAGGTATCCACCCAACTTCCAACCCCAAAATCATCCATCCTTCTTTCCCCAATTCCCTGAGCCCAGACAACCTAATCCGGGAGAGGGGAGGCCAAGGGTGGAGGGGTACCCAAATCTTCCCAACCAGGGGTACTACCAAAGAAGGGATAGCTACCCTTCCCGGGATCAGCCCAGGAGAGAAAACATGGCCCCGTATCAGCCTGAGCGGGTTTCCCAGTTAGAGCGCCAGGTCCAAAATATGGCACGGGATCTGGGTCAAATACTGAGGGCGCAGCAGAACCCTCAGACGGGCATGCCGGCACAGAATGCCCCAAACTCTGGACCTGGTACTCCAGAACAATGACGGGGGCAGCACCCTGATAACTCACCGGTTCCCAGGGAGGAGGCACAAAGGGAAGGGGGGTGTAAAGCCTTGGAGGAAGCTTCCTTCCTCACTTGTAAACAGCCCCTGGAAACCCAGGAACCGGAAACAAAATCTCTTGCCCCTGAAAGTCTGCCTCCTAAGGAGCAGAGGGGGGTAGGAGAAACAAAAGACCCAAACAGACACAGTTTGAGGAGGAGGTACAGATCTTCCAATTTGAGGGAGAGGGTTCCTCAGAGGATCCTGGGAAAAGGATCTTCTCCTTCAGAGAGGGGGGAACTCCTCCCAAAGAAAAATGGGTCCCTAGGGATGCAAGTCCAGACTGGGGAGATGTGGAGACTGAGCTACCGCCGCCCACCATCTCATCCCAGAACCAACAGCAAGAAAATCCCCTGGTTCAAACCCATCCTGTTGACTGCCTCCAAAAAGGGGGGGGCGGCCCGGAACCGGAGCCAGGGGAACCCACAATGGCTCTAATCTCCAGTTGCCAACTTTTTCTTTCAGATTCCCAAGGCTCTCCACAGAATTCTGCCCAAATCTCTTCGCTAGCGATGTCCAAAACCAGAAAGTTAGCCCACCAGTTGTCCAAAAATGTGCATTATCTGTGCCCCCTTGAGGAGAAGGAGGGAAGATACTATGCCCCGGTACAAGTACAGGGGCAGGGTACAATTTTGGCACTGGTGGACACGGGATCTCAAGCTACCCTTCTGTCCAGAAGGGCCTTTGATGAACTGAATGCAGGAAGGGGAGGGAATTACCAAATTCCTCTCACCTCACTTCCTGGACAACTCCAGAACTTTGACGGGAAGGAAATTCCCGTCGAGGGGACGGCAGACTTGGACATTAAAATTGGGCGACACAAGTTGAAACACCCAGTCATAGTTGTGACTCCAGAGGGCACCCCTTGTTTACTGGGGAATGACCTCCTGAGAAGGTTGTCACCCCTAATAGATTGTGTAAACAAGGTCCTCTGGACCCAGACTAGCCGACCAATAAAATTAAAACGGAGTGTCAACCATGTTAGTTTAAACGGCACCTGCCACATGGTTGAACAAAAACCTGACCAAGTAGAATTTCACTTCCAGAATAGCCAAATTCCAGACGTGACAGTAATAGCAGTAGGACAACAGACTGGTGATGGAGGGTCCTCTCTATTTCTGAAAATCAACCTTCCTTCCAGTCTAAAGTGGTACTCCACGCTGGAAGGAAACACTCTGAGATTCTATACTAATCCACAATCAGAAACTCCCACTCCTATAGTCCAGAAAGATGTGAAATCAGCTCAGAGCCTGGCTGATATTCAGCAAATTGGAGAGCAGTTGTTCATCCCTGTCCAATTAAATGATGGGAAGGACTCTGTTCTCGCTCGAGTGTGTGTGAACAACGGTAAGAGCTTCATCAGCGAAGCCATGTTCCGCCAACTCCCAAAAGATCCAGCCATTCCCACCTTCAAACTGATAGACAAATGGGAAATGGACCTGGAAGCACCTAATTCCAAACATCTCCTGCCAAGCAGGTGTATGCTCAAAATCTCCATTGGCAACAAGAGCATAGTCCATAATTGTTGGGTCGTGCGAGACGTCACTGCCGCCTTTTACTTAGGCAGTGACATTCTCAATCGCTTTGCCATTAGTTTGGACATAATAAACTTCAAAGCTTGGTCCCGATTAGCGGATAATCCCATGGGCTTTGATGATCCAGAAAAAGCATTTAGGTCAGTTCAATTGCTACCTTATGCAGTTGAAATTCAGATCAAAGAGGAAGTCACCATCCCAGAAAGGACCCGACAATTCTCCCTGGAAGTGAAAGTTAAAAGAGGACAATATCTGCAAAACCCTGATGCTTACATACATCTAAACGCTTCTCTCCAACAGCAAGGGTTAGGGGTAAACCCAACTCCATTAGTCAACATAGAACATGACACCATTCCAATAGAGGTGGATAACAGCGACTTAAAGAGTATTACTCTAGCCGCAGGCACCATTATTGGAATGGCGGTTGATGACCGACATTTTTCCATTGATTTGGGTAATGAACTGTTAGGGCCAATCCCCAAGGACTGCTTTGACAGCGACAGTGATGACAATACAACACCGGACAGGATTTTTACCCGGCATGGGGGGAACTTCCTGGTGTACACTTCTTGCCCTTATGGTAAGGAAGATGTGACTTGTGACTTCAGGAGGGATGAGGTGATTTTCCAGGTCCATGAGGGCTGCCTTTCCCACCTGAAGCCTCCAGTCCAAATCAGCACTCTGACCAGGGACTTCTCCATCCAGCTGGAGGAGGCCGCTGAAATAGCCAAACCAGAAGTCTTTCCAGGCTTCAGGCAAATGGTGGAAGAGAGAGTCAACCTAGCTGACGCCTGTGTGATTCTGGAACAGAAGCAAAAGTTGAAACAAGTTTTCTTGGATTTCCAAGATCTCTTTGCGGTAGACTCATATGACTGTGGTCGCACTGACATCCACACAACAACAATCCCCACGGACCCTGGCATGACTCCTGTATTTGTGAAGCAATATCGCTTGCCTCTCGCATCAATGGAGTCCCTTACTGAAATAATTAAGAACCTTGAGTCCCGGGGAATAATCCGTCCAGTCCACAGCACCTTCAATAATCCGGTGCTGGGAATATTGAAGCCAAACGGCCAGTGGAGACTCTGTGCTGACCTTAGGGAGCTCAACAAAAGGGTCCATACTTCCCGATGGCCTCTGCCCTACATTGACCAAGGGCTGGCCCAGATCCAGGGGTCACAGGTATTCACTGCAATAGACCTGACCAATGGATACTGGACCGTGCCTGTCAGCAGGGAGGACCAATACAAGCTGGCTTTTACCTTTGGGGGCCAGCAGTATACATGGACCCGGACTCCCTTCGGATACCTTAACTCCGGTAATGAGTTCAACATTTTCCTACATAAGGCCATGCCCGACCTGGGTGCGAGGGGTAACCTGGCTTATGTAGATGATGTCCTCATCAAAAGTTCATCTGTGGAGGAACACATAGCGGAGATCCGTTATGTTCTGACGCAGTTGAGGGCCGCCGGAGCAAAACTTTCCTTTTAGAAAGCACAGTGGTGTAGAACCCGTGTTAATTTCTTGGGGCATGAGATTACTCCTCAGGGTCTCTGTCCCCAGGAAAAGAAAGTGGAAGCACTTCAGAAACTGAAAGACCCCACAACTCTGCGGGAACTAAGGAGCCTCCTTGGACTGACTAATTACAGCAGAAAGTTCATTGAGGGCTACGCAGAGATCACCAGACCCCTGATTCATCTCCTGAAGGGGGGGGTCAAGTGGGAATGGGGTCCAGAACAATCCGAGGCAGTAAGACAACTCAAAAGAAGCCTCTCACAAGCGCCCTGCCTAGCTTACCCTGTCAGAAACAAGGAGTTCTTCCTGGAGACGGGGTTCTCTAATACGTGCTTGACGGCAGTATTATACCAAAAGCATGACAAGGTCAATAAAGTAACCTCCTATGCGAGCAAAACTTTATCCTCTGTGGAGGAAAAATTCAACGATTGTGAGAAGGCACTCCTGGCAACGGTGTGGGCATTGAAGAATTACCGCCCGTTTATCCAGGGGGAACACATCATAGTGGAGACTCCACACCAGCCTCTGCAATATCTTCAAAGTGACAGAATCCGGGCCGGAAATGTGAGTAATTCCCGAATTACTTCCTGGATTCTGTCAATGCAAGGCTTTCCTGTGGAGGTCAAAACAAGAAGAGTCCCCTCGCGCAAGGTCTGGCTGACTTGCATGATTGTGCCAGAGAAAACTGTCTCGAGGACGAAAGTCTAAAAATAAAGGACAACACGGAGGCATACCTTAATTCCCCACACAAAGTCTTTGAAGAGGACAAGTGTGAGGGAATGCCCACTGTCTATGTGGATGGATGCTCGTACCATGTTGACAACAACGGGGAGAAAGAACTGGTGGCCGGCGTAGGGAATGCATGGGTGAATGAGTCCCCAGAACCCTCCGCTGGATACAAAATTGGTCCCCGAAGTAGTCAGGTGGCAGAATTGATGGCTGTGCATCAGGCCATCCTCACTGCTGTCCAGCATCAACTCCACGAACTGGTCATAATCACAGATTTGGATTATGTATGGAACGGGTTCGTGGAGCACCTGGTTAATTGGAAAGCCAGAGGCATGTTATGTGCTAACAACAAACCCTTGAAACATGGGAAGTTGATCCAAAACATTGATGATCTGGTCACCTCGAATGAGATGACCATCTATTGGAAAAAGATCAAGGGTCATTCCAAAGTAGAGGGACCAGACAAAACTGGAAACGACTTAGCTGATCAGCTGGCCAAAACCGGGGCCATCCAAGGGGATCTAATTGAGATTGAGTCCCTGTTGGGGGAAATCCAGGTCACTGCTATCACTAGGTCCCAGACAAATGCTCACAACGACCTTTCAATTGCACAATGGAGCAAGGAGACCCCTGATGCTGATTTGATTACCGCTCAGAAGGGGGATCCAATAATTGGTAAATTTTACCAACACCTTGAGGACCCTGAGAACTTTCCCCTGACGGATACCGATTACATTGGGAGAGAGGACCTAAGAGTGTTGATGAAATGTCCAAAAATGTTCCGAATCCAAGACGGTTTGTTGGTAAGGAAATCCAAAGCTGGCCACGATCAGTGGGTGGTTCCTACCTCATTCCGAAGCCTGATGTTAAGTCACGCCCATGATGCGGCCACCGCCGGTCATAGGGGGTTTCACACAACATTGGAAATCTTAAGAGAGGTTGCATACTGGCCACACATGGGGCAGGACCTTGACCAATACTTGAAGGGGTGTCTTGTGTGTGCACAATTTCAGCCAACATCCCTCACACACCGTGCGCCTCTCCAAAAGAGGGGGATGACACTGCCATGGTCAGATTTACAAATCGACTTTGTAGGCCCCGTGATTCGCTCTGCTAGGGGGAATAAGTACATGTTGACTGTGACATGCTTGTTTACCAAGTGGGTGGAATGTCTCCCAGCCCCAAATTGCAAGGCAGAAACAGCAGCTGCCCTGATGATTAACCACATCTTTTCCCGTTTTGGTCTACCTCAAAGGATTGAGTCAGACAGAGGTAGCCACTTCACCAGTGAAGTAATGACAAAGATGTGGGAGATACTGGGGGTCAAAAGGAAGTTGCATATTGCTTACCGGCCAGCTTCTTCTGGGGCAGTAGAGAGATATAACCGAACCATTGTGAGCATATTAAAGAAGTTTGTGGCAGATTCTGGGCCAAGTTGGGATATCCGATTACCTCTGGTCCTAATGGCCATCAGATCTACCCCTTCATCTGCAACCAAAATGTCACCATTCGAGTTGATGACTGGACGCAAGATGGTGCTTCCCCAGCATTTGCTCTATAGGACCCAAGAGCAGACACTAATAAATGCCTCCACAACTCATGAGTATGTGGAGAATTTAAGGAAACACCTTCAACATGCTTTTGCTTATGCTCAGCGGAATCTAGAAAGATCAGCTGATAGCATGAAGACCCACTATGACCTGAAAACCTCCAGGAAGGAATATCAGGTGGGAGACCGGGTCTATCTATACAACTTCCAAAGGAACCAGGCCAAGCAGCGCAAATTTTTGCCTACATGGAAGGGACCCTTTGAGATTATAGACAAAATCTCCCCTGTGGCCTACAAAATCCACATCCCCAAAGGTCCTTTGGCAGCGGGGGAAGACAAGTGGGTCCACATAAACCAGTTGAAATGTTGCCATCCCAGGCACACTCTGCAACAACTGGAGGAATCCTCTGGAATCCTAGCGGGTACTGTCTCAGACTAATTCAGTTCCAACCATAAAACATACCACATCTAGTCTCTAAAATATTGTGATTTGCATGAAACTGTCTCTTAGTTATACTGTTTTTTTTTCAAAATAAGAATGTAATGTTTCGTTATGATGAAATGCATATGCAGCCCCACTATCTCAACAGTGGTGGAAAAATGTCTATGAATAGGTATTGCCGCTCTTCCTTTGTCGTCCTAGGAGAAAGAAAACCTTGAGACGGGCCAAGGAGGACGATCCGGAGACCGGGAGCAGAGACGCAACGGGCCCAGAGTACCGCCCAATATTCCCATCAGGACCGGCGAGGAGAACCGATCGATCCGACCGGATGGAGAAAAAGATGCTGAACTGTGCCATCTATTGGAAGAAGATGAGGAAACATCCCAGGTCTTGCGAGTCCCATTAGTGAAATAGAATGGCCATCGCAAGAGGGGGGCTTGTGGGATGTTTTTATCCACGCATCCAAGCCCTACCTCAAAAACTGTGCAGTACTGACATGGAAAACATCATGATGGCCAGAGCTTCCCAGAAAATGCACAGGGAAATGCATGAAGAATAGGCTGCCACTCATTTTTGCCGATGTTATGGGCACAGAAGGACACTGCCTAAAACCACCATTGGACTACCCACACAGTAGTCTGAAACCATTGGGAATGGCAATGCTGATTGCCAAAAGCAAACCCATAACTGTTGGGAATTCATTTTCTTAAATCCCAAAAAGGGGTGCAGTACCAGTACTCACCACTATCAGAAAGTCGGCGTTTTAAAACAACACCAGATTTTACTTTTTTTGTAGAAAACTGAATAAATGAACCCAAAGCAAGCCAAAGAAAGACTTACTGAGAGGTGGATCCAATGTAAAGTTATATTTTGAAGTGACTTGAAGGTTTATAACAAGACTGGCTGAGCTGTGGATTTCAGCAGTTTAAGTAAATTTGGACTGAAAGACACTAAAAATCTAAATGTTTAAATTGACTGAGTGACCTACTTTTGAGTGTCACATAGGTTTCAATTGTTTAAATGTCATAGTTTTAAACTTAGAATCAGCATTCTAGCTGCATATGTAAAAAAATGTCTTGACTTAAACTGGGGAACAGAAATGACATGTAGCTAAAAACTGGCTTAAAGAGATTCCAATTTTGCCTGGCAACTACCCCCCATCAGGAGTGAAACTTGAGTCACAGCTGTGTTCCCAGGCCTATCTGCCTTTTGCTGGCCACACTAAGGATATGCCATCTCTCTGATAATTGAATTAAGGGGAGCCCCCACAGAATACAGGAGCTCTGAACAAAGCCCTGTCCTGACTCAGGCAAATGTTTTATTGGCGGGAGTCGTAAATGGAGCTTCCTCCTGGAAGGACAGGGGAGGGGCACTGCCTGTGAGAGCAAGCTGGCTTGGCAGAACTGGAAAAACCAGAAATTCAACCTTGTGCTGGGGGGAAACCACACCCCTTTGGGGCCAGAACATAACTCTAAAAAGATGAATAACTCATTGTACGGACTTGTGAAAATTATTTAAATGATACCATAATGCTTGTGATTTTTCTGCCCACATTTTAAGACGTGTCAGGACCCGGTGGTATGTTCAGGGGGGTTTTAGCGGAAAAGAGGATATTACTCAAAATGTATGCATGTTAAAAATCTGACACTTCATCACTTAATGTCCATACCCCTTGCGCACATGTGTATAAATTTGGGGTAATGTCCGATATTGCGAAACCAGTTAAAAAGTGCATATATTGCCATTTCTGAATGCAAGCTCCCACGAAGAGCAGATTTGTCATATGTGAAGGGTGCATGTAATTTTAAACAAATGTGTACCTGTGCAAATATGTTTTTTGAGCAAATATAGATTGTGTGTAAAGTTGACAGGGGTGGGTTCTCTGTATCATAAACAGACCTCATCATGATGACACTTCATTTCATTCCCCCAATCAAGTGGAAGCGGATGAAGTGGCCAATGACAAGTGGAGAGGGGTAGGGGCTAGTGATGCTGCACACACACCAATTTTAAAAACAGATAAAAGCAGACAGACAGGACAGATAGGGACCTTCAAATCAATTTGCAGCTGGAAGCTCTGCCGGGAAAATCCATACTTTACCTCCCTCAACCTTCAGAGAGCAGACATAGAGACTTCAAATCTATCAAATTTCCAGAACCAGAGAGAGAGCAGAGCTGACACAGATCACTGTTAGCAGAACCAGAGACCCAGACCAGACCAGCAGAGTAGAGCTGACCCAGACGCTATGCGCAGAGACCGTCCGGGGCGAGTGAAGAAAACCTGACCAGATCCGTGGCGAGGCCCATTCTAATTCAAGAATATAGTGTGAGTACCTAGTACAACTGTGCAGAACCAATCTCTTAGTTAAAATAATATAATTCAATCCTATTTTAATCTAAGTAGAACTGCCTCCTAACTGTCACCTGTCATTTGTAAAGCTGTCACCTGTCATTTTCTAGTTGCAAGCTGCACTTGTCTTTTTGAACTTTAAAATTTCAAATCTGAAAAACGACCTTTATTTAATCGCTCATGTCTCCGTGACCGTTTGTGCTAGAGACTTGCAGTAACTTTCATCTGGAAGCTGAGATCCTAGGCTGTCCTAAGACCCCAAAACGATTGTGCTAGTCCCTATATTTTTGCCGCAATCGTGAAAAACGCACTCGGAAAAATCTGCCACGATTTGACATTTTGCCGCGATTTGCAAGTTTCTCCACGTGTAAAAATCTGCTGCTGCTTGCCTTCCGTTAAAGAAAAAATTTGTTTAACCTGCCAATCATTCCTGAATCATTGCTAGGGTGAGCGTGGACTAATATTAACTAGATACCACTCACCCTGAACCTCTAGAGGGAATTAAAAGCATTTTAGCATATTTTTCACTTCATTGCCAGCACATATAAAAGCATTTTGGGCCTGTGTTTCAAACTTCTGTAGTCTAAGCTTGCTGGGGTGAACTGAATTACAGTTGATTGCATTTCTGAGAACTGTGTGCTTTCCTTCCATTTCCTTGCATTGCATAAAGGGGGGAGGGGATTGCCAGAGAAAAGTGATTACATTGTTTTGTTGAACGCCTATTGAATATTTTCTGTACTGCATTTTCATTCCACCTTGCATCCATTTGAAACCATAAAAGTATTGTTGCTATCTTATTCATCCTATAACCACTCATCATTGATTATAAAGAAGTGTGCTAGTGCCAGACTATCCATTTTTGATTACTGATCAGATTAAGTGTGATATTCAATTATTAATTTATTCTACAGTGTGATATCTATATCTATTGTTTAAATTATCAAATAAACCTTTTAACTTGCAAAACAGAACTACTTCTTGGCTCAGTGGGGTCAGGGTTATTCAAAGAGAGGGGTGTTATATAGGGGTAGTCATCCAGAACGCATGAACTGGACATAAAGATATATCAATAAGGGTTTCCATTCAGTATCCCAGACTAGGCATTGACTTAGCTGTAGTGTTGAATTGAATCCTCTTACATCCTTTGTCCGTTCAAAGGTAGGAAGGAAGGTAGACAGCGACAATATGTTGATAAGTAGGAAGAATGGATTCCCCAGACCCATACATCAGCTTCTCTCTGTCAACTGCACCAATGGTACTCTTAGAACTTAGAGACACACATGTTCCACAAAGCCCAAGCCCTATGACATCACACCATCTGGACACAGACCCATTACTACAGAATTCATCACTTTCTTAACTGAGAGTGCAGTGTACTGCTTGGAATGGCCTTGTGTGAAGCTATATATTGAACAGACAACCAGAAAACTGATAGAGCATTCACAAACTCATAACCTGAAATCATTGGCTGCCACACATAGCATGGAACAGCAACAAATTATCAGGCAACTTTGATATTAACCACTGGACCATATAAACAGTCATCCTAATGGAAAGAACAGAGAGACCCAGTTATGAAAAAGAGAGGCTTACTGGGCATACATGTTGGAAATATGTGTCCACTTGGCCTGACCAAGTACATTGATTGGAACATATGCTTACTACCAGGCTGTTAACAGTCCAAAATGCCATTATTAGTCATTATTGTTTTTTTTATTGTTTCTCTGTGTCCTGATGACTTTTTGGATCATCAAGATAGTGTTGAGTCACATATGGAATATGATAAAGAGACAATTATTATTATTAATAGTTTTAGTATTTTTATTCTTATTGTCAGTACTAGCTGACCCCGGCCATGCGTTGCTGTGGCTCAGTATGGTTAAATGGAAAAGAAAGAAAAGAGAAAGCACACTTTTCTAATATGTTTCATTTCACAATGCTTTTGGGGATACAATACTTTTTGTAGTTCTGTTCCATTGTCTGTGCAGATATAGAGATTGGTTTGCCGACTGTAGAACACGTAACATATAATTGTCCATGTGAGAAGCAATCCGTGTCTAGATCTAAACCGCACAATTCTAACGACTGGCCTTGAGCTTTGTTGATGGTGACTGCAAACGCAAGTTGGCATGAATTGAGCTGCTACGATTTCTGCGCCGAACGACGTCATTTGGAAGCATGAGTTGTATATCCTGATGTTAGCTAGGAAATGGTTTCATTCAGCGGTATATCCGGCTAGCAAAGCTTTTAATGGCTCTGGCGGTTCTCCAAGTTGAGGCAGTTTAATTTTCCCGGCGGCGCAACACATTCCTTTTGTTTCTCCATTAAACTTCAGAGCTTTGCAATAAGGACACACTTCAGTCATGGTGCTGATGAGAACATGCTGGCTCAAACTATAATCATCATCTGGGTTGTACCAGAATGCAAGGCGATTGTAATTGTGTGATTTCTGAGCACAGAGTCGTGTTTGACGCTTATCTGCTGTTTCTCGTTGACGTCTTTCAGCCACTCTCAGCCTGTCGCGTTCATTCTGTTGAGAACAAAGCAGATCTGAAGCTGCAGAACGCAATCGCCGTGCTCGCAACCATGCATTTTGAATGCTGGCGGCACCTGGCTCTGCTGCTTCCTCAAAATGTATTTGAGCCATTGTACATTGGAAAAATTGAAATGGAATCGTAAAATATTAAGTATAGCGTGTGTTGCTTTTATGTCCATCAGATGGCGCTGTTTTTCAGAAAAAGCATGTTTTTACCTGTCACAGGTGTGACATCTATGTATAGTAGGTATGTAAAAATGCACGCCTATTCGAATGCAACATTGTTGCATAATTTCAAAGCAATCGGTGAAGAACTTTCTGAGATTTAAGATTTTGAACAAACGAACATTTACATTTTTATTTATATAGATTATTATTATTTCTGATCCTGGATTCAGGGATCTGGCACCTTAACAATAATTGCATAGCAGTGTTATGACTGTAGAACCTTTTTCATGTTTTTATCTAGATTCAGTTTAAAGTCTCCTTATTCTCCATTATGGAGCATATTCTAGTTTTATATATTTGGAGGAGGGTTAATCATTTATTAAATTACATTCAGATTATCCCAATTTGAAAGCTCAATTTCAGTCTTTCTACTATGTTCATTGATCTACAGAAAGCAGATATGTTGCACAGATCTTTTTCTCTTAGTACAGGCACGTCAGTTGACCTGTCATGCAGAGCATTTTTTGTAAGCTTCATGTGAAGGCTAGACTTTGATCAATTTGAGTTTCGAGGGCTCTGTCTGTAGAGAAAAAAAATGAGATTGACCATATTTTATATTTTGGCTAGTCAGATTAAGATTAGAATACTTAATGAACATATTATTTTTTTTCTTTAAAGAGCATTGGAAAATGCAGAGACACTACTTAAAAATATGAATGCATTAACAAATAATCGATTTGTGATGACTCACACAATTCTTCAAAATATAGGACTACATAGTTTAATGATACCTAACAATCAAACTGAAGGGATATTTTCTATGTTATGCGAATGTAGGTAATGAGACAAATTCAGAAATATTCTAGGTCTCCTTTTGAGTATAGTTCACCCAGGTTTGTGGACAGTTACCCAGAACCATCCTATGTTCCATGCACAGGGGACAAACCTTTATTTACGATTGGTGTTTTAACAGTTGTAAAACAGGATGAGCGTGTAACACTCATGAGAGGTTGCCATGACTGATCTTCAAGGCAGCCAAAGAGTTGAGCTTAAAGGACATTTTCCATTATGCATACCACCACAATGTGTGATACAAGGTGTTTCTTTCCTTCAATAACCTAGGGCCTCTCTCTTTAAATGGCCCCAGTGGAAGCTCATATTTGAAATCAACAACAAAGGTATTTGATGACAGCACCATTACAGACACACAGAAAAGAGCCCTATTCTTAAATAAACGTGGTGCCTAAGAGAAGAGGCTTTGCATGCCAACCTCTGAGGCGGAGAACCCAGATTGTACAGCGACAATTGATTTTACATAAAACCGTGCATAAGTGTTAACCACTAGTTCAACAATGGTAAAAGGTTAAGATAGTACTAGAACTTCCAACCTTCTATACCCAGGTTATAATTGTCCAAAGGAAATAATTTAAGGGTCGGAAAAAATTCTGCACCCTTTTCCTGTGATGATTCATCTGTTCAATGTGCACTGCAGAGAAAGTTCAGGAATCAGAGATGCCAAACCTGTAGAAGCTACCATTGAACAGAGGGTGACCAAGTGTTTCCATTGCATGAAGGAGGAATGGAGTGAAGACATGAAGTATGATGACATTCCAATGCTAAAGTTCTAATGGTAGCATACAACGAACAGGGAGGCTGCTTCAAATATCATTAATAATAAGGTGCAATGTCATATGAATTTAAGAAGAGCACTCAAAGGGGTGATATAGATGTCATAGTCCTTGTCATTTAGTGAACAGCAAATTATATGTAAAGAGTAGTTTGTTAGTATATAGGGCATTTTTCTAAGGTTTGCAAGAGCAGCGAAGCACAAAACCTTAGTCTAGTTTAAAGTGACTCCAACTCAGAGGAGTTGGATGAGAAAATCAATCAGTTTGCATTAGTTGGATTACATACGTAGTGAACTATACAGAAACATTAACTTGGACAGAATTTAGATAACATTCATGGCAGACTGACTCTGGCTCCCATTACATTATGATATTAGAAGATGTGTATAATGCCATGTACACTATTAGCCAGATAAATAGCCTTGGATCTTTAAAGGCCAAACAATACATTTAATTAGCAGGTTTGATGTAGGGTTATGTGTACAAAATACAGCTGATGAAAAAGTGCAAGCTCAGCAGAAACATATGCCTACCCATGTCACACAGAACCAGATCAGTGGTGTACACCTTATTGGAATGTATGCTGAAATAAGCTGTGATAAAGGATGTAAAGGCAGGGACATGGTGGAGTCCCATTGTTCTTTAAAAAAAATCACAAAGTTGGTCTCTACCTCCGTGTTATACTTGCAGCTTAAATAACTTAAACACAAATATGCTGTACCACTATCCTTTTGCCAACGTGACTTGACATTTAAGTATAACCACATATTTTTGTAACTTAGACTAAACATATATTTATCATAAGGCCAGGCTCCATACACAATGAACAAATGTTCTACCTGCATGACTCCACAATGCACATCTCTCTTTACAAGGTTGTGGTCCAGACAGCTCTCTGCAATGTCTGTGTTTCTAGTATGATGTTGCATCTGGAAAGCAAGATTCCCAAGGTGAAATCATAGGGAAAGGTGTCATGTAAGAAGCACATGATTAGACCTGGGTGTAGAAAATGCATGGGATAAAATTGTGTAGCCTCAATCGCTATATACAGTTTGTTATTTCCTGCAATGCTTAGCTGGATATTTTGTGAAGACTATAGGGCCTCAATACGAGGTTGGAGGTAGCCATGGCGCCATTAGCACCATGGCTGCCTCCAAACTCGTACCGACTCCACCCTGGTGAATGGAGCAATTACTGGTCTATTCCAAGGTTGGCGGAACCGGTAATTCCCCATTCACCAGGGCCATTCCCCATTCCCATTTGAGCCCCCAGAGGGCTCAATGGGAATGGGGAAGGCGCTAATAATGGTACCGCAAATTGCGGTACCGTTATTAGCTCTACAGTCCCTTTGCAAGTCCCGTCCCTGAAAAAAACAGGCGTTAAGGTAGGACCCGCAAAGGGAACTCGTAGTAGGGTGGTAAGGGATTACCGGCACTGGTGCCCTTACAGGTGCCGGTAATCCCTTACCGCCCACCTCGTAATGAGGCCTATGTCTGAATGAGATAGTATGCCCAACTGAGAATGGTGCTTAATTATAATCCAAAACACATTTCTATAGAAAAACTCTTCTTTGCAGTGATGTCTGTGTTTTATAGGAATTCACTTCCAATTTCAACAAAAAATGTGTGACTTTTGAATGACAGGACTGTTATGATGCAGCTTTTCAGAAGATCAAAGATGGCATGAAAGTATCTCCAAAACTGCAAATATTCTATCCATTAAACACACCGTTTGTACTGTGGACACCAGAGCCTAATGCTCCAGTGCTGTCCGTATGAGAAGAACAGGATATTCAGGTTGAGTGTTGGTGTCACTGATTGCCATCTGGCAAGGGTGTAAAAGTTTAAGCAATACAATTATATGGATATATCCATCTCTGAAAGGGTAATCTGCTGATCAGAATCCCCTTTCATAAACTCCAAGCCAAAAGCAAAGGGTGTATCTGCATCCTTCTGCATCAATATCATGATTTGTAGCACCTCCTCTACCAGTGGTACAAAGCCGGTTCAGAGGTCACAGTTACCCATTTGACAGCTGTAGTGAGTCAAGATTCTGCAGTGCATGACCTGCATTTAAGATATGCCCCCATACCAAAACCCTGATGATCATGCGTAACCAGTTATGGTGGTAAGATAAACTCTAAAATAAAGCTTTGTCTGAGTTAAGGCATGGTGCATGGCACTTCACATAATCATTGCAGCCACATTTGATTTGATATGAAACATGTGTCAACTACTGGGAGCCTGCTCAATCTATGGTGAGTGATCTGTATATTGGCCAGACAGCCTCAGCCTGCAAACGACAGGACATGAGGTTGAATGGCCATGCCTCTTCTTTGATCTCTTTGTGAGAGTAGGTAACATCCTCTGTCAGAGACAGCCACTCATCAGGCAACTGCGCTGGGCCCAGGAATCAAGGGAACACACCCATTCCAAGGGAATAGCCTCACACCAGGGTGCTGAATTTCTAAAGGACTTTGATCCTAGTGAGAAAGAAAGGGGACAGGTTAGAGTAGTCAGGAGAGTTCTGTCCCATGGAAAAAGACTTCAGCCATGTGTTTCCCCCTGCTTTGCACTCTCATTCTGTTCACTTCCATTTCATATAAAGCACTGGACTCCAACCTTTCAAGAAAATATCATTGGATCTCTGCTGGGAGAGTCAATGTTCCCTAAGTCCTCTGCCAGTGAGGTAAAGACTGAGTGTCCAAGGAAGAGGTTAAACTCTGTCCTCTAACCATCTCGCCATTTTGAAAGACACCTGGAGTTGTGTGCCTGCCTCCTCCTTGTTTTGGAGCATGAGGAAAGTACTCATCTTGACACTTAGCCCCTGGATTGGTACTCACAGCATCCTGAGAGTCAAGACAGCTGGGATCCTACTGTTTTTGCCATTGAACTGCTTGGAGCCCTGCTTTAAGAACCAATCAACATATGCAACCCACCAGTAACCTCTGGTGATACCTTTTTCACTCTCCCAAATTCAAATCCCTTCTGCAGCACACTGAAGTCAGGTTTCATGCTGTAAATCTGCTAAAAACTGCAAAAGGTTACTATCGACTATTGAATGTGTCCTCGGTCCAGTTCTGGGCCCTAGAGACAGGTTAGGTCTCCAATTGCTTTTTTGCATCCATGTAACATATCCCTTTTAAAGAACATTGTGGTTTCATTACTCAAAGTGTTGCATTGTTCTAGCCTTGCTTATTCTCTTTTCTTTCCACAGGAGTGTTTTTTGTAGTGTTTCTCTATTTAGTTGTTTTGTAAATTATTTTTTATTAAAGATATCTATTTTTATAGAAACTTGATGGGGCATGTCCTTTATTTTGGACTGTTATGCATTGCGGTTTGTTTCACTATTGGATCACATGCACACCCCTCTTAACAGCACAGCCTTCCCTCGGCCCATGTTACCACAAAAGACAAAGGAGACATAACTCTTAACTGTTCCTGTTTTAACTTTATGATTGTATTGGCTCTTGGTTTGTAGCCATTTGAGGGCTGAGTGGGCATTTCTGACTCTAGTCACCCTTCTACTTCTGCAGGGTAGAATCCAATGCATCACAGGTGGCATTTACATCAACATTACAACATAACTCTGCAGCCAAAATATTGTCAATTGAACAAGGAGGTTGGCCTCTCCAAGTGCCATAGAGATCTGCAGGGGATCATTATAGGGAAGGCAATTCACACTGCACACTGACCATATGCCTTCCATCTACATTCTTACTTCTGGTAGTACAAATAAGGCAACCACATGAATAGCACATTTAGCTTTGAAAATGCAGGAATTGTGTCTTGATTTGGGGCACAATGATTGGTGGAAAAGGGTAACATGTGGTCTGCCTCTCTTGCCTCCCCACTATACACACTGGCCCATATGTATGTGTGGAAGCCAGGTTAATAGACCCTAAAGAAGACACATTAGGCATGTTATCAGTGAACCAATGGTAAACAAATTAAAAGATAACACATGACTAAAAGGTTGAGCATAGCAATATCGGTGGTTGACCAATGTACTAGAAAGTGTTCACACCTCTGCACGGTCACATACATTGAAGGTAATTTGGCGATGTACCTTACAAAAGGAAGGCTGCGTGAAAGTTGCTAGTGACCTGTGATAGATCGGAATTGGAAATAATTTCAGTAGATGTATCAAATTGACAAGGGGATATAAACAAAGGTGCTGCAAAATTTTGTTTTCTTTGAGGTATCTTTCTGATGTGCGCCAACTTCACTTCAAATAAATTCTTTAATAAAGTAAAACTACTTTGCATTTTCCATTTGAAAGAAAAAAATATCTTTTTATTTTCATCAATTCTTTCTTCAGAATGGTAATAATGACTGTTCACTTTCATTTATAACTCATAAGTATGATTTGAACATTCACAATGATATGATTTTTCTCATTGCATCATATATCACCTCTCAACACGTGTTTCACCATGTATTTGAGATGGATCTTCAGGAGAGAATCTAAAGGCAAACCATTTTTTATATGTAACTATTCGATACATTTCACATTTTCATTTTTTATCTACTGTTATCTAAAAGATCTTGTGCAAAAATTAAACCATCTCTTAAACTTCCTTGTTTCTGTGTAGTGATTGATTCCTTAATTAGTCATGTTATATTCTTATGGCTTTTTCTCTGTTTCTGTTAATTATCACAGTTGTCAGAGATCCTTAAAGAACAATTGATAGTTTTCTTAAGTTTGGATATTCATTTTCATTACCTTTCATAAGATAAGAGACACACTATTCTGATTACTCTGTTTTGCAACCCAGTGTATTTCGAATATTTGAGAAATGCTAACTGTGGTCAATTTATACTTAATATTTTGAGAAATCTATAGCTTTGCCCATCTTAAGTATTACTTACACTGATGCAGCTAATTATGAATTAAAATAAAGTAGCTGATCCAATTTGGAAGACAGTTCCTCCACAGTTTAATACTCTTTCCAAATTCTAAAATTATTTCTATTATCCAGGTAATTATTGATTTCTTACCTACTTTCCTTTTGGTATATGCTTCTCTCCTTAGTCGCTGATCCGTGATCTGAGGAGAAGGTGGAATTCACGTTTCATGCTGCAAGTGCGATGATGTCATTGCGTTATTCTACTCATTGACGTCATAACATATTGATTTTGCTATGTTTGTAATGCCGTGAAAAAAGTATTTGTTTGCTTCTAGACTTTCTTGCTTTTACTAAACTCATTGTGGGATTTTGTGAAAAGAATACTTTATATACACATTGTATTCATCTTCTGCTATATGTAAGGAGAAGGTAGTTGATAGTCAACAGAAGTGTTATAGCTTTTCTACAATCAACAATACAAAGCATTATGATTGGTTACAAGCATTAGATTTATAGCCAATGAAACATCTCATTATCCGAATTCAGGCCCATCTTGCACGTGTCTGTGAGACAAATCCATTGTGCTATTTCTCTGTCGCCCCCACTCATTGGTACTGGTACTTTTTCCAATCCAAAGAAATGTATGCTCGCTATGTCTTTTTCTTGATGCCCTGTCCAGAAGTGTAAAACCATGGGGAATCTGGTATCTTTGTTTCTAATTGCCCTTAAGTGTTCAAGCAATCTTATTTTCAGTGCTCTTTTTGTACTTCCTATATAGGATTTATTACACACACATTTTATGCAGTATACCGCAAATTTACTGTTACAGTTAATATACTGTCTAATTCTTTTGTTCTTGCCATTGGGTAAATTAAACTCTTGTTTCCATTTTTCATATTTGGAGAGATTTCACAGTTTCCACATATATATACTCTTATTGGTTTCTGTAAATTAAGAAGACTGCATAGATTTTTAGATTGTTCTGGTTTAAAAAAAACTCAGGCTTATTTTTTCCTTAATTGTGGGAGCTTTTTGAAAAGTAATAGTTGGTTTTTCATTCAAGTATTTTTTTGACATTTACGTCCGTTTTGAAAATGTTCCAATGTTTTCGCAGAATTCCTTTGATGATTTTTGCCTCACTGCTATAGGTTGTAATGAAATGTATTTTTGTTTGGAAACTTTTCGCTTTGGGTTTGTCTGTTAACAGATCATTTCTGTGTACTTGTGTTGCATTTTTTCCGCTTTGGCCAGTGTTTTTGATTGGTATCCTCTTTGTTTGAATTTTATTTTACCTTAAGGGTCTCTTTATGTTTTTGAATGATTATATTGTGCTACACTTTCTTTTGATCCTTAATATTTCTCCATAGGGAATATTCCATAGTATATGGTACAGATGGTTACTCTGGGCAAGCAGGATAGTATTTACTGCCATTGGCTTAACATGAAGATCAGTATATATTTTCTCCTTGGGTATATAATTCCAGATCTACAAATTCTATTCTTGTTATGCTTTCTTTCATAGTGAATGTTTGTTGTAACTATTATTGTTGAGGTAGTTGACATAATCTAGTAACTTTGACTTTTCTCCTTTCCAAATCATTAGGACATCATCAATATACCGTCCCCAATATATTACATTTTCATGTTCATTAAATTCTAGACATGGTTCAATTCATAATGCCCCACAAAGAGGTTGGCATATAGGGTGCAAACTTTGCACCCATAGCTGTCCTTTGGAGTTGGCGATTAATTTGCTGGTCAAATGCAAAGATGTTTTTCAAGGCAAAATTTAACATTTCTAGAATCATAATATTTTGATTGTTATAGGAAATAGATCTGGATTTTAAGAAATAGGCTGTAGTTTCCACCCTCACGTGCTGCTAATACAGATTCTGGAAAGAACAGGAACAGCATGCTAAGTATAGTAGTTAATTTCATTGACCCATTGAAATAAATGCCCCAAGACCAAAAGTACACATGAGTTAATACACATTAAACAGCATAATATTGATTATGCCTCAGAATATTTCAAAGTGATATTTTTCTTATCACTCCAAAAAGCACAGCAGCATCCAAATCACATCTAAAGCAAAGTATCACTGTATCGCCTGGCAAAGAGTGGACACGTAAAAAACAAATGCCACATGAATTGGAACAGCCTTCCTGCATCCCTGAAACTTGGGGAGAACCATCTCTGGTTCCGGAAGCACCTCAAAACCTTCCTCTTTGCTTCTGCTTTCTTTCCCCCTCTCCCCTTCTAAATTCCTACTGAAACTGCACTGATTCTGCAACTGGGCCACTCTCACCGATCTCGGTCCTTGGCCCAGCCACTCTCCACTTGCACTGCCTCCCTGGCAACCCCTGCACTGTGAGACTGTCTCTGCATCCCTACAGCCCCCTCCTCCCAGCACTTGTCTGCACTTACCTTGCACTTTCCACCAGCTGGCCCTTATTATTTATCGTGTCATTCTTCTACCCCTGTACTGCACTTTGCCCTCACCCTCTCCTCTTGCACTTTTCCCTTCCCCTCTACCCCTGCACTTGCGCGATCTGAATGACACCTGGCCTAGTAGGATCGTTGTCTGTGTTCCCTTTGTTCCCCCCTCCCTTGCCTCGTCGAGCCTTGAAACACTTGTGTATAGGCGCGTTACAAATGCCATATCATATCATATCAATTAAGAAAAATAGGACACTTGTGAAATGAGTAGAAAGAAACAATACAAGAAGCCATCACATCCCACATTTTGTTAGCACATTATACCACATGTGTGAGTCTTTTTAACCCTATAAGGGGTTGTTTCACTGAATGCAAGACTCAATTTAGCATGGGCAGTCGAGAAGAGATTGACATTGGTGCTCTCACACACAGAGATCAGACAGAAGGTACTATGGGGACAGAAGATCAGAGAAGCAGCATATCCCTACTACTCGCTCCATTGAAAACTGATGAAGTTTGAAAGGAAATGCCCTGAAGTGCAGTCCAACAGGGAAAATAACTAAGGTTGCAGGAAAATATATTAATTTAGGAAAAGGTGAATAACAGAATATCAGTCAAGTAGAGATCAACAGAAACATGTGACCAAATAAGCATATAATTACCTAAATACCTAAAAAATAGAAAAACAATTAAGAACCCAGTGTGCTAAAAAAAACTGCCATAAAGAATATTACAGATCACAGGTGCCTTATCTTGATGTAAGAGGCACAAACATCCCAGCATATGAATTCCACCTGCACTGAAATGAATGTATTTATGGTATGGCAAAACATTTGTAAAACACAGCCATGAGCCTAAAATAAGGTATTATGGTGCTGAACAGCAGGTAACGAGTGACCAAGACCAAAGCACTAGGAAAAGAAAGCCACCACTGAAAGCCTCCCGGAGGCCCCTGATCAGGGTGGGAACAGGAACATCTTCAACTTATGTCTGAAGTTTAGAGGATCTCCATTACCCCACAAAACAGCAGGAAGGCCTTTTTGCCAGTCTGAACTTTGGTACCGACAGCAAGTTAGCAGAAGCAGAGCACAGCCTTCTCCCAGGAACAAACTAACACAGTCTGGCATGAATACATTTGGTAGTTCAGGGCTCTATGTACAATGCAGAGCACTTTACAATTTATCTGCTCCTCCACCAGAAGCCAATGCAGCACTCGCAAAGCCGGGGTTATATGATCTATCCGGCCTGACTTCAGAAAAACCGTTGTTGCAGCATTCGGAATCATTTTAAGTCTGTCTAACATCACTTTAGAAAGGCGTAGATGTATTGCATTGCAGAAATCAAGTCGGCTTGAAATGAAAGCATTTACTATTTGGATATTATGAGAGAACGCTAGAGACTTGTGAGAGTTGGCTCACTAAGGACAGAGATGAGTCCAATCTAACACTGACATTCTTGATTTTAGGGAGTGCGTTTGGGCACCTACCAAGTGATGAGGGCCAGCACTGAGTCATCCATGCTGCAGCATCCTGATCCAAGTGATTACTTAACCCAGGACATTACATTTTAGCCTACTTTCATGCATCCTCTTACTGGTCTGTTCCAAACAAATCTTCACCCTGCCATCGAGATGGCCTGCATCCTCATCGACTTGAAATATCATCAGTGTAACATGCACATAAATATAAAACCTGATACCCGCTGACCTAATGAGATGTGTTAATGGTCTGATATAGAGATTAAATAGTAGAGGGCCCAAAGAGGATCCCTTTTGTACACTCCATGTCACTGGTTTTGAAATTGATTAAAAAGGGGCCATACTAGGGAGTAGGGAGATGGGCTGGTAATTCAAGTAACAGAGTCGGTTTTTTCAGCAAAGAGATCACTGCTGCCTTCTTCAGAGAAGGCAACAATATGCCTGACTCAAAAGAGTTATTGATAATTTGCCATAGCTCTTGCACCATCAACCCCTTAGACGCCTTTCGGATTCTCACAGGGCAGGGGTCCTGAACAGACCCTGATGAACGGTGCTTAGCCATAGTATCCAAAAGATACCATTGATTGACATGATCAAAAGATGCAAAGATGTCATCCACCAAAGGGCTAATGGGTTGCAGGCCCACCTGATCGAAAGGTGGGAGCCCCATATCGGGCCCAATGAAGTCCTCTTGGATTTTTAATAATTTTATCCAGAAAGGAGTCACCCATTTCCTCACAGCAATGGTGTGAATGGTTCAGTGCCTTCCTCCCAGCCACAGGCTCCTGCATTCTCCCAGAACTTTGAAAATTTCTTGAGCAACTTTGGAGCTTGTGAAAATAAGAACCGAACAATAGCTCTGTTTGGCCATGATGATTTTATTTTTATATTTATGCAGTCAAAGTTTATACTCATCTTTGGCCTGCTCTTCACAGATTTTTCTCCAAGCCCTCACTGCAGATCCAACTTTCTGTTTTGCATTTCTGTTTTAACACACTGGAGAAATATTCCTTCTGTTAGGCAGAATCACATGCAGTACCCTTTGGGAACACTACACACAATTAAGACTACAAGTGTCAGTACAATGTTATCTTTGGTACAAGCCTGTACTACACAGTAATGTGGTAGCAATGGCTGAGCAGCCAGACCTATCTCAAGAGTAAAGTAAGCAGTACAAGGGGTTACACAAAGGACTTGCAATCACAGTGATTCAAACAAACACTTATTCAAGGTTTCTTGGTAAAGGAATATACATTTATTTACACAGTCATTTGGAAAACATTCCACTAGCAAGAGCAGTTCAATATCACAATCTAATATATTACAATACACAACCAATCCGTTTCTGAACAAGTTCAGCTCCCCTGAAGTGGGAGCAAAATTGCACTTCAGTTACTTTAAAAGGGGGTAAAAAGACAAGGTTATAAGAATCAAAAGCACAAATACTTTCAGAGGTGGAGCAAATAGTTTCAGTTCAATACAACCAGCAATTCAATTCAATGGATTTGGCCAAAGTCAATGGTTCAGAGTCTGGGATAGGATAGCACAGTTCTGGTAGTAAACAGTTAAGTCTTTGCCACAACTTTTAGAAGTAGTTGGTTAGACGAAAAGTTAGATGTTGATTTAGGGAAGGACAAGCCTTCAAAGATTCACAGACTTTCACCACAGTGGAACTGAGTTCTTGACTGCACTTGCACAGTACCTTTTAAATGAAGAAGAGCTGTAGGTGAGGCAGTTGTTCCTGGCAGTTTCTGCAGATCTCGCTGTTCCTGAGCTTCAGTTGTGGGTACAAGAAGTAGGACATCGGGAGGTTCCAACACTGCCCAAGGAAGAGGCCACAAGCTTGGCAAAACGTTGGTTTGAGGTGTGAGTGCCTTAAAGACCACAAACTGGTATCCTTTCCACTGGCTATGTGGTTTTTAACAGCACTCTGAAGAAAATTCAACCAGAATAGGGAAGGTGTCCAGGTGACTTGCGAGTTGGTTGTTCCCACCAAACTCAAGGGTAGAAGTTAACCTTGAAGGGCTTCTCAGTCGATGAAGTTCCAGGCAATTCGGACCTGCAGCAGGGCTTCACCGGTGGACCAGGAGTTGTAGCAGTCGTCTTCCTTCAGCTCGTCTTCGGTTATTTCGTTCCAGTGGTCAACTCTGTTTTCCAAGTCCCAGAGGCCTGCTTTTAAACAGTTTTCCCCCATTCATTCCAGCCTGGCTGTCACTCACACAGCAGCGTGGCTGCCCTTGCCAGAGAGCCAGCCAGCCAATCATGCCAGAGTGCATTCAGGTCTTCTAGGAGACTAAGCATAGGGAGTTTTGGGCACTTCCCTCACATGCTGTCCAACCCAGACACTCAGGCGCCAGAGGAGGGCTTCAGCACTGAAGCCTGCCAAAGGCCAACAAACAAAGGGACCAAACCTAATTTGGCGTGCAGAGTTAAAAACAAGAAGGACCTTTTCTAAAAGAAATGGCGAAAAAAGTCGGCCAGATAGGTCTTGGGCGCCATATTGAAAAACATGGCTGACCCGATTTTTAGCTACAGGTCTTCGCGATCGGGAACAATCATGGTAGTTTGTTAAAAACCACTGCCACAAGCCATTTAAAGTAGAAAATTGTAACATTTGACTGTTACATGAGTGTTTAGACTCAGGGGATGCTAAGCAACCCCTCAAGCACTCCAAAGGAAGATAGTGTGTGCTGGGTCTGTAAATTTAAAAAGACTAGTAAAGTCAATTTAACTTTACATGCTCAGGGAGACAGTAGTCAGTCCCAGAGACGGTATTTAAACCTTGGGGAGTCTGAGAGACACCCCTGTGCTACTGCACTGAAGGTTATGTGTGACACACAAGAAAAAGATGATGCCTATGGAGTCATTTAAAATCTCCATATCCATAGAACACAAAAGTAAAACACACATCAAAATACATGAAAGAGTGGGAAAATAGACTCACACTCTTTCCAGGTAAAAATGTAAATCCCAGAAATCCAGCAGAGTTGCTGGGGTCTCAAAAGATAAGAGAAATTAGCACATTCTTGAGAATTCTCCCTAACACTCGTTCCCCTCAGACTAAGGGACAGGAGGATTTAATCCACTCCTGGATGAATCTCTTTACTCCAGTCGGTCAAACATCCTGGAAAGACATCTGCATTTTGGTGGTGAAACCCAGAGCTGTGTTCAATGGTAAAATCAAACCCTTGCAGGCTGATTGACCATCTTAGTAGTTTAGGGTTTTCCCCTTTCATTTGCATCAACCATCTCAAGGGTTGGTGGTCAGTCTGAAACACAAAAGTAGATCCATAGAAGTATGGTCTAAACTTCTTCAGTGACCAAACAAAAGCAAAGCACTTACATTCAATGGTTGCCCACCTTGTCTCAGGTTCCTTCAGCTTCCTGCTGATGAAACACATGGGGTGCTCCTTACCTTTCTCATCCAGCTGACTCAGAACTGCACCTATACCTGTATTTGAAGCATCTGTCTGCACAATGAAGGTTTGGTTATAGTCAGGAGCTCTTAGGACTGGAGCTTGACAAAGGGCTTTCTTTAGGACTTCAGGACTTCAAATGCTTGAGTGAACTCCTCATTCCACCTGACCTTTTTACGAAATTTGGGTGAGGAAACCACATTCAATGGAGAAGCTATGGTTCTATAGTTCTCTATGAAGTTCCTATAGTAACCAGTGAGGCCTAGGAAGGCTCTCACCTGGGTTTGAATAGGGGTGGGAATTTTGGAGAGGAGATCACATTCAACGGAGAAGCTAGGGTCCCATAGTTCTCTATGAAAGTCCTGTAGTACCCAGTGAGACCTAGGAAAGCTCTCACTTGGGTTTGAGTAGTAGGGGTGGCCCAGTTTATTACAGCTTGTACTTTGCTAGGCAATGGCCTGATTTCACCTCCTCCTACCTCATGTCCAAGGTAGACCACTTTACTCTGACCAATTTGACACGTATTCTCCTTTATGGTCAGATGGGCCTGCTCAAGAGCCTGCAAATCATATCCTAAGTGGTCAACATTTTCTTTCCAAGTAGGGCTGAACACTGCAATGTCATCCAAGTATGCCATGCAGAAGTCTTCCATACCATTCAGAACCTGTTTAACCATCGTTTGGGATGTTGGAGGGGCATTCTTTAGTCCAAAAGGCATTACCTTAAACTGGTAGAGGCCTGCTGCGGTTGAGAATGCAGTTTTCTCCTTGGCATGGTCTGTCAGTGATATTTGCCAATAGCCTGAAGTGAGATCAAATGTACTGAGGTACATGGCTGAACAAGGTTTGTCCACCAGTTCATCTGTTCTGGGTAAAGGGTGGTCATCAGTCTTTGTGACTGCATTAAGAGCTCTATAGTCCACACAGTATCTCAACTCCTTGGATCCTGGCTTTGTCACTAGTACAACTGGACTAGACCATGGACTGGTAGAGGGCTCTATTACCCTGAGATCAAGCATCGCGTTGACCTCCTCCTTTATGTGGGTTCTTACATGATCTAACATCCTGTAACCTCTGCTTTTAACAGGTAAACAGTCACCAGTGAGAATATAATGCTGGAGCAAAGGGGTCAAGCCTGGTCATAGTGAAAACAGGGAGGCAAACTGATTTAACAGAAACATGCACTCCTCCTGTTGCTAAGGTGTTAAATTAGAAGAGAGATTGACTCCTTCTATCTTCTAATCTAAAGGCTGTGCTCTGAGTAGGTCAGGTATAGGTTCACTCTCCTCCTCCTCTTGAGATGAAGCTAGAAGCAAAGCTCTCACTTCTGGTCTTGAGACATATGCTTTTAGACAGTTGGTGTGAAAGATTCTGGGAGCATCTTTCGGATTGCCTAAATCTACCAGATAGTTGACCTCTCCAAGTTTGCCCACAACCTTGAAGTGTCCTATCCATTTGTCCTGTAAGGCCCTCTGCCTTGTAGGTACTATAACTAGAACTTGCTGGTCTTGAGTAAACTAAACCATGTTGGTCGTCTGGTCATTCCAATGCTTCACCAGAGCCTGACCTGCTTTCAAGTTATCTGATGCTTCTGCCATCATGTGTGACATTCTCCTGCGGAGACCTATCACATAGTCACTAACTTTCACTTGCTTGGGGGAAGGAGCACTTTCCAACCCCTCCTTAATCAGGGCCAAGGGGCCTCTAACTGGATGGCCATAGAGAATCTCAAAAGGACTAAATAGAACTCACTCCTGAGGGACTTCTCTTTAAGCAGATAGAAGGCATGGCAGTAGAGGGTCCCACTTTCTTCTAAGGGGTTCCTCTAAAGCACCTATCATGCTCTTCATTGTACAGTTAAGCCTCTCTAGCAATCCATGTGTCTGTGGATGGTAGGCAGTTGAGAAAGCGTAAGTTACTCCACAGTTTTTCCACATGGCCTGCATGTAGTGGGACAATACATTGTATCCCCTGTCAGAGATAATTTCCTTAGGAAAACCTACCCTGGAGGTATTAGAATTCCCCTTGTTATCTTTCTTTGGCTGCTTTCCCTCATCCTTCTTCTGAGTTGCCCCAGAATCCTTGTGAGTAGCCCTGTTGGCAACCCACAAGTCACCAGCTTTAGCTAACTTCTTGGGATCTATCTCCTTTGAATAAGCCAAGTGCTGTCTGAACTAAGGAGAGCAGGCATCATAAATTGACTCCAACATAACAAGATTTCTCATATCTTCATAAGTGTTTACTCTGTAATCCTTAACCCAACCATCTAAGTTGTTCAAACATTCAAATACCTAGGTATCCCATGGGGTACCATCATGCGTTTTGAGGGTCCTAGACCTCTTGAGGTACTGGGAAGGGGTCGTCCCAAATCTAGCAATTAGATCTAGCTTCACACACTCATAAGCCATCCTATCCACCTCCCCCAACTCCATCACAACATCAGATGCAACAGTGGGTAGCCTAGAGAAGAGCCAGGAAGCAACTGATTCCCTGTAAGACCTTGAATCCCATGGTTATATTCAAACAATGCCAACCAATCCAAAATATCAACCTTAACAATATACATGCCCACAATTTCTTTAGACATACAGGGTCTCTTAGGACTGGAAGACCTAGAAGACTCTGGGAGAGAAGCATTTTCAATAGACAACCTTTTCATTTCTAAGGTACGGTTAATTTCCATTTCTCTGAGCTTAAGTTCTTGAGCATTTAAACGTTACATTCCAAATTAAGCCTCATCTTTTCTAGAACAATGTATTCAGGACTGAGTGTAGGACCTCTAGGGGTCCCAGTGGGCAAAGGTTGAGGTTGCTGAGAAGGTAAGGGAGCAGTGAGGCCTACATTATGAGACATATCTACTTCTTCTAACTCATCAATAATAGACACATTATCATCCTCAGTATTTTCCACATTTGCTGAGGGGTCAGGTATTTCAGACCCACCCTCCAGACTTTGTTTCTCTAACAACCTTTCAATCAATTCAGAATGTTTGCCTTTAACAGAGAGATTCCTTTCTCTACACCGATTTTTCAGATAATCCACAATGTAACTAAGAAGGGTCTACTGACTGTAGCATTCCATATCAGACATGATTAATATTGCTTATTAGTGATGTTGGCCTTGTGGTTAGTTGATCCAAGGTAATAGCAGCACTCCAAGTGTAATCACTATACTTGATCCTCACCGTTGTACACCAGTGTTAGGCAGAATTATATGCAGTACCCTTTGGGAACACCACACACAATTAAGACTACAAGTGACAGTACAAATTCACCTTTGGTACAAGCCTGTACTACACAGTAAAGTGGTAGCATTGGCTGAGCAGCCAGACTTATCTCAAGAGTAAGTGTGCAGTATTAATAGTTACACAAAGGACAGTAATTACTATGAATCAAGCAAACACTGACTCAAGGTATCTGAGTAAAAGAATGTACATTTATTTACACATAAGTTGTAAAACATTTCACTAAAGTAAAGCAGTTGAAAAATCACACTCTTGTGCACTACACCACACCGAATGGATTCTGGACAAGTTAGGCTCAAAATGAAGTGTGAGCAAAATGGCACTCCAGCAATTTAAAAGGGAGCGAAAGAACGTTAGGCAGAAATTGAGTAACACCAACACGTAAGTAAGAAGGGCAATCAAGAAAAATGAACTACAGTGAGGAAATCAGATTCAAACAGGGCCTGGACCAAAGTCAATGGGTCAGAGTCTTTTGCTCAAGATCACACAGTTCAGGGTAGTTTGCAGTTAAGTCTTTGCCAAGAGTTCCGGATGAAGTTGGTTGGCAGAAAAGTTAGTTTAAAGAATGGAGAAGGACAAGCCCTCGGATTGGCAAAAGGTCTCACACACTTTCACCACGGCTGGATGAAAAGAACAACCGGATTTGAACAGTACCTTAAATGGAGAAGAAGGCTGTAGCTGAGGTGGACGTTCCTGGCAGGTCCTGCAGGCTCACGGTTCCTGAAGCGACTGTCGGACTGACACAAAGTAGGAAGACTCGAGGGTCCCGCACTGCCTAGGGAAGAAACCATCAGCAGAGCCAAGCAACAAATAAAAGGTGTGCTCCTTAAAATGCAAGCAGGGTCTGTTCCTCCTGGCTATCTGGTTCACTGTAGCTCTGCACAGCAAATTCAACCAGAGAAGGGAGCCTTGCTTGGAGTTTGGGTGAGCTGGTTGGTCCCACCAGCTCAAGGGGAGAATATTCTTTGCAGCCTGGCTCTCAATCACACAGCAGGGTGGCTGTCACACTGGGACAGTCACCACAGCCAATCAGACCAGAGTGCGACATGGGTCTCCAAGGAGAACCTGTGCAGGGAGTCCTTAACCCCTCCTTCACCTCCTGCCCCCCCAGACATTACAGGTGCCTAAAGAGGGCTTCTGTGTAGAAGCCCGCGAAAGGACAGTGAACAAAGGAACCAAACCTGGTTTGGCACGCAGAGAACAACACGAGAAAGACTTTTACAAAAAGAAATGGCGAATAAACCCAGCCGGAACTGAATAAAAACGTATATGGTCTAGCAGGTTTAAGTTCAAGGCTACCAAGATAGCTTAAAAGAATACCAGGGTTATTTAAGATAACCATGGTAGGACAAATAGGGTAGTTACCACTGCCACCAGCCAAATCTTAATGAAAAGGGAGCAAAACAATGCTCCAAGAGAAACAGACAAAAAGGGATAAGTATTAACCCTTTCCAGAACTCTATTTAAGATAGTTTGTACTGGGTCTGTGAGTTTTAAAAGAGACTTTTAAAGTCAATGGCAACTTTACATGTCTGGGAGACAGTAGTCAGCCCCAGAAAAAGGAGTCAGAGTTGGGAAGTCAAAAAGACAACTCTGTCTCACTGCACTGAAGGTGCTGTGTAACACACAGTAAAAAGATGATGTCTATGGAGTAGATGGGGATCCACAGTCTATGAACACAGGAAAATGTTAAACACACACAGCAAAATACATGTAAGAGTGGGAAAAAAGGCTCACACTCTTACCAGGTAAAAAAAATAAACCCCAGAAATCCAGCAAAGTTGCTGAGGGACTCAGTAGGTAAGGGAAATTAGCCATTCTGAAGAATTCTCCCTAACAAATTCTAATACCTCCACTTCAAAAGAGGGCCCCAAACATAACAAGGGTAAGCCACAAGGGGATCCAAATCAGGATAGTGTACCTCCTGGTGCTAAACCAGAAGGAGGTCAGAACAAACCCCCATTCATAAAGATATCTGGAAAATGTTATGCTTGTGGGTCAACTGACCATGTGAAAGGGGATCCCAGATGTAAGGGTAAACCTTCAGGGATCCACACTGTCTCCTTAACCTTCTCCCCAAAGGATGAAGTATCAATGGCAAATGGAAATTGTCACTTACTGACTGAAAGTCTTGTGTTTCTTTAGTGTATTTGGGACTGTGGGAACAGCATAACTTAGATGTCTACAATTCAATTCCAGACAATAGTAAAGATTATTACAAAGACAGTGTTCTTTTGAATGGTCAGGAGACCCCTGTCATCAGATACACTGGGGCGAGCATTACTATAGTTGATGAATATTTTTTCAAGGTATAGGATGTTGCTAAGGCACCCACATACCTCACTAAGCTTTCTGGAGGCCCTGTCCAAATGCTTCCACAGTTACCAGCTCTCATCCAGTGCAATGACATGACTTTCAAGATACCTGTAAGTGTGCACAGTGAAGTACCAGGGAGAGTCTTGTTGGGGAAGGACTTAAAAACTCTTAGAGTTGTATCAAGCACCTCCAGGCCTCCCAGCAAAAGGAAGAAGGAGCAGACTAGGAAGGCCAGAGGGAGTACCTTGAGGGGCTCTCAAGGGGAGATTATAGAGGAAACTATAACCCCAGTCCACATGATTTACTGACTGCAATCTCTAAGAGAAAGGTGGACAAGGGGAAACCTAAAACCTCCAGGAAGAAAACAACCAGCACTTCTGTGCTACCAATAAGGACATCCCTGAGAGGACTGTCCAAAGTCACACCTGTGACTCCTCCTCCACCAGCTGAGGCTGAGTGTGTGGAACAACCTCGTGTGGTTTAATCAGATGCTGAGGAATCAGAGCTGGAAGAGGACCTTGCTCCTGTTGGAGATCTGGATCCTGCAGATCATCCTGAGCTGCAGTCTTTACTGGCAGAAGGTGGACCCTGTAGGGCAGGCTTCAGCAGAGGTCAAGGGAGTGTCATACTCTTGAAGGTCTTCACCAACAGGCAGCTTCCCAGTTGGATGGGCAAGAGCCAGCGAAGCATAGGTTGTACTGGTAAGATGGCCTCTTCTACACTTATCCGACTGAGTCTATCCCAGGGGACTACAGAAGACTTGTAGATCCTCTAGAAAGCAGACTCCAGTTCCTACAGTTAGCCCATGAGATACCTTTGGCTGGTCATTTGAGTTTCAAAAAGACCAAGGAAAGGCTCTCCTTATACTTCTACTGGCCTAAAATGGGTTCAGAAGTTGACAAATTCTGTAGGAGCTGTCACACTTGCCAAACCTCTGGCAAGAGTGGAGCCAAGAATGTGGCACTTCTTGTGCCTCTCCCAGTGGTGGGAGTTCCTTTGAGAAGGTGGGCATCGACATTGTTGGTTCCCTTGACTCTCCCACATCTTCAGGGAACAGGTTTATCCTGGTTGTAGTAGACCATGCTACAAGATACCCAGAAGCAATACCTATGAGGACTGTTACGGCTCAGGCTGTGGCTAAGACTCTACTTGGTATTTTTACCAGAGTAGGGTTTCCTAAGGAAGTGATATCAGACAGGGGATTAAATTGTATGTCCCACTACATGCAAGCCATGTGGAAACTGTGGTGTCACTTACAAGTTCTCTACAGCCTACCATCCACAGACAAATGGACTGGTAGAGAGGTTTAATATGAAGAGCATGATAAGTGCTTGTGAGGAACCCCTTAAAAGAAAGTGGGACCTTCTACTGCCATGCCTTCACTTTGCTTATAGAGAAGTCCCTCAGGAGCGAGTTGGTTACAGTCCCTTTGAACTTCTTTATGGCCATCCAGTCAGAGGCCCATTGGCCCTGAGTAAGGAGGGGTTGGAGAATGCTCCTTCCCCCAAGCCAGTCAGAGTGACTGACTATGTGATAGGTCTCTGGAGGAGAATGTCACACATGATGGCAGAAGCTAGTGATAACTTGAAAAGCAGGTCAGGCTCTGGTCAAACATTGGCATGACCAGACGGCCAGCATGGTTGAGTTTACTCAAGACCAGCTTGTATTAGTTATGGTGTCAACAAGGCAGAGGGCCTTGCAGGACAAATGAATAGGACCCTTCAAGGTTGTGGGCAAACTTGGAGAGATGAACTATTTGGTGGACTTAGGCAGACATTTGGAGGCTCCCAGAGTCTTTCACACCAACCGTTTAAAGGCATATGTCTAGAGACCAGAAGTGGGATCTTTGCTTCTAGCTTCAGCTCAAGAGGAGGAGGAGAGTAAACCTCTATCTGACCTCCTCAGAGGCCAACGTTTGGATGTGAATATAGAAGGAGTCAACCTCTCTTCTCAACTGACATCTGAACAACAGGGGGAGTGCAAAGTTCTGTTGAATCAGTTTGCCTCCCTGTTTTCACTTTCACCAGGCCTGACCCCTTGATGGCAGAATGATATCCCCACTGGTGACTCTTTACCTGTGAAAATCACAGGTTACAGAATGTCAGAACATGTGAGATCCCACATCAGAGGAGAGGTCAACAAGATGCTTGATCTCTGGATTCTAGAACCCTCTACAAGTCCATGGTCTAGTCCAGTTGTTCTAGTACCAAAGGCAGGATCCAAGGAGTTGAGATTCTGTGTCGTCTATGGAGCTCTAAGTGCAGTCACTAAGACTGATGCCCATCCTTTGCCAAGAACAGATGAACTGGTTCAGCCAAGTACATCAGTACATTTGATCTGACATCAGGCTATTGGCAAATAGCCCCGACAGACCATGCCAAGAAGAAAACTGCATTCTCAACCCCAGCAGGCCTCTACCAGTTTCAGGTTATGGCTTTTGGACTAAAGAATGCACATGCTACATTCCAAAGGATGGTCAATCAAGTTCTGAATGGGATGGCAGACTTCTGCATGGCATACTTGGATGACATTGCAGTGTTCAGCCCTACAAGGAAAGAACATATTGATCACTTAGGATATGTTTTGGAGGCTCTTGAGCAGGCCCATCTGACCATAAATGCAAGCAAATGTCAAATTAGTCCGAGCAAAGTCGTCTAACTTGGTCATGAGGTAGGAGGAGGTGAAATAAGGCCATTGCCTAGCAAAGTACACACTATACAAAAGTGGGCCACACCTACAACTCAAACCCAAGTGAGAGCTTTCCTATGTCTCACTGGGTACTACAGGACTTCCATAGAGAACTATGGGACCCTAGCTTCTCCGTTGAATGTGATCTCCTCTCCTAAATTCCCTAAAAAGGTCTGATGGAATGAGGAGTGCACTCAAGCCTTTGAAAACCTAAAGAAAGCCCTTTGTCAAGCTCCAGTCCTAAGTGCTCCTGATTATCACCAACCCTTCATTGTTCAGACAGATGCCTCCAATACAGGTATAGGTACAGTGCTTAGTCAACTGGATGAGAAAGGTAGGGAGCACCCCATTTGCTTCATCAGTAGGAAACTGAAGTAACCAGAAACAAGGTGGGCAACCATAGAGCGTGAATGTTTTGCCATTGTGTGGTCTCTGAAGAAGTTTAGACCATACTTGTATGGATCTACTTTTATGATTCAAACTGACCGACAACCCTTGAGATGGTTAATGCAAATAAAAGGGGAGAACCCAAAACTTCTGAGATGGCAAATCTGCCTGCAAGGGTTTGATTTCACCAATGAGCACAGACCAGGATGTCACCACCAAAATGCTGATGGTCTCTCTAGGATGTTTGTAACCGACTGGAGGTAGAGATTCATCCAGGAGTGGATTACAATCTCCTGTCCCTTAGTCTGGGGGGGGCACATTTTAGGGAGAATGCTCCAGAATGGCTAATTTCTCTTACCTACTGAGTCCCTCAGCAGCTTTGCTGGATTTCTGGGGTTTATTTTTTTCACCTGGTAAGAGTGTGAGCCTTTTTTCCCACTCCTACAGGTGCTTCGCTGTGTGTGTTTAACATTTTCCTGTGTTCATAGACAGTGGAGCCTCACGTACTCCATAGGCATAATCTTTCTACTGTGTGTTACACAGCACCTTCAGTTCAGTGACGCAGGATTGTCTTTTTGACTTCCCAACTCCGACTCCATTTTCTGGGGCTGACTACTGTCTCCCAGAACATGTAAAGTTGCCATTGACTCTATTAGTCTCTTTTAAACCTCACAGACCCAGTACAAACTATCTTGAATAGAGTTCTGGAAAGGGTTAATGCTTATCCCTTTTTGTCTGTTTCTCTTGGAGCATTGTTTCACTCCCTTTTCATTAAGACTTGACTGGTGGCAGTGGTAACTACCCTATTTTTCCTACCGCGGTTATCTTAAATAACCCTGGCATTGTTTTAGGCTATCTTGGTGGCCTCAAACTTAAACCCGCTAGACCATATACATTTTTATACGGTTCCGGCTGGGTTTATTCACCATTTCTTTTTGTAAAAGTCTTTCTCATGTTTTTCTCTGTGTGCCAAACCAGGTTTGGTTCCTTTTTTCACCGTCCTTTCGCGGGCTTCCACACAGAAGCCCTCTTTAGGCACCTGTATGTCTTGGGGGACAGGATGTGAGGGAGGACCCATGTTGCACTCTGATCTGATTGGCTGTGGTGACTGTTCCGGCAGGACAGACTGCCCCTTGCCAGACAGCTAGCCGGCCAATCACGCCAGAGTGCATTCAGGTCTCCTAGGAGACTAAGCACAGGGAGTTTTGGGTACCTCCCTCACATCCTGTCCACCCCAGACACTCAGGCGCCAGAGGAGGGCCTCAGCACTGAAGCCCGCCAAAGGCCAACAAACAAAGGGACCAAACCTGGTTTGGCACGCAGAGTTAAAACAAGAAGGACCTTTTCTAAAAGAAACGGCAAAAAAAGTCAACCAGAGTCTGTTTTTTTTAGCTACCAGTGTTCCTGATCGTGAACAATCATGGTAGTTTGTTAAAAACCACTGCCACCAGCCATTTCAAGTAGAAATGTGCACAATTTGACATTTATATGATGTTTAGACTCAGGGGATGCTAGGCAACCCCTCCATCACTCTATCAGAAGATAGTGTGTGCTGGGTCTATAAATTTAAAAAGACTAGTATAGTCAATTTAACTTCAGATCCTCTGGGAGACATTAGTCAGTCCCAGAGAAGGTATTTAACCCTTGAGGAGTCAGAAAGACACCCCTGTGCCACTGCACTGGAGGTGCTATGTGGCACACAAGAAAAAGATTAATTACCTAATTATCTTGTTTATAGATGTTGTAAGCCGGTAGTGTTAACACAGTTATTTACAAAGTGGTATACTGATCTGGGTGATCAAAAACATTTACACAAGTCACATAGGACATAAAGAAGCAGAAGGTTCATCTCACAGCATTAGATTAAATGAAGAAGACAGTAATGTTTGAAGAACACATCATGGAGAATATGGTAAGGACATTGCCTCAAGGGTCCTTTGATACTGAACTTCATAAGAAATGCTATCGTATACCCCCCTCCCTTTTACTTGCTCTTACAGTAAATAGTACATGCTTTGCGCTAAAGACAAGTGTGCATGGACAAAAGCATGAAGGATTATATTTGTAAATGTGCTGCTTTGTGAAAGCATGGATGTCACCATCCATTACGCCAAAACCTAAGTAAAAACAGACAGATTAAAGGCACTGGCTGGCAGCATCATTATTTCCTGTTTTCAAAACTGAAGAGAAATCTCACCAACACTTCAAGTGAGATACAATTCCACGAACCCACAAACGATGGCGATAAAACCTGATTATTTTGAGTAAAGGCAAACTGCTCCTGTGTGACGAGAATCGCTGGGCATGTGCAACTCTTTACATCCTTCCATAATACATCATGAGAAGCACCCATTATTTTATTGTTATGCTCACTCTGTTGTTTCAGTTAAGTACTCATGCTGTTAATGTGCTTCATAAAGCGGCTCATGTTCAATGAGGACGTACATTATTAATGACCTAAAAGCATTGCGTTAAGCTTTTATGCCCCTTCATTCACTTTGCAGCTCATTTTCAATCATGTGTTTGGCAGAGAGGAGAGACGGAACGCAACTTGAGTTTCCATCGCCTCCCTTCCTCTCCACCATACAAATGCTACAGCATGTTTGCGCACCTGGATTTTCATGCTGGTACAAAATCTAGAGTTCCCCATGGGGTCTGCCAGCTTTATGCACCAAAACAATGTATGCGGACCGCATATGGATTAATTGCACATCCCTGACTGCATGCAGTCAGCGTGTACAATTGAAATAAAATACTGCGCGAAATGCTCGCATGTCAGACAGGGTACATTGTAATTGTGAGCACTGCTTACCATGGCATTAAAAGTAACAATGCCTGGTATGCAGGCATTCGAGGCAGCATTTGCGCACTTTGAGTGCTTTGAAACACTTTCTTGTGTCTAGGTGGTATATAAATAAACAATACAATTTGCAAAGAGGAGTGCAAAACTGCAGGCCAAAAGGCAGCAGACACATGTGTATGTCACCTTTTGCCTTGCACTTTTGCAGTCCATCGTGCAAATGATGAAAATTTGGAAGGGAGGAACCACCTACATGTATGTCAACACGTAACAGCTTCCCACCGCCAAATTAACTTTTTGATGGACACGAGTCCCAGAGTGGTATTTTTTTGAGAGCGGGGAGTACAAGCATGAGAAAGTGGGAAAATGTGCCAAGTCTGATCCTTGGTGTTTCTATGTGCAAGAGATCCAGGAGGTCGGGAGCTGTGAACTGCTATGTAATGACAGGTCAGGGGTAGTAATGGGAATGACCCCTGTAGCCCCAAACAACACCATGATGAAGGGGTAGAGCTTGAACCATGTGTTCCATAACTGTTGATGTCCCTTCAAGAGGAAAGCAATATCATAATTGTATTTATATTTGATATGATTTGTATTTATTTGAAGAACAGATGTCATTTCTGGACAGAAATTACTTAACACATTTACAGATAGTGTGGGAAGTACCATAGTTAAGGTGCAGCCTGTGTTCATAGACATTTCCCAAAAGTCTATTGTTAATTACTTTTGACTCACTAGATGGATTTGGAAGTCATTTTTCCTTAAGAAAAGTTTCTCCCGACCCCTCCAGAGAGGAAATTAGGAGGAACATTTATTAAATGGTAAAAAAAAAATATTAAGAAAAGAATATGGGATTTTCAACCTACTCCCATTCATTTTCCCCTAGAGGAAAAAGGTGTATTGATGGAATACCGCTGGACAGATTTACACAACATAAGAAACAACTTGGGCACAATGCATCCTAGATGTTCCCATTCGTGACTTGGGTTAAATTGGTCCAGTGGTTTTTAAAATATTCAACATAGAAGGGGAGCTCCCTGCCCCTGAAATACTTTTATATATTTCCCATGGTGCTTTGGAGCACAGAGGCTGAGACACTTTATAGAAATTGAAAGGCACCCTTTTTTTGCTGCCGAAAAGTCTTTAAAATGACATTTGGAGGAGGAAAGTGGTGCATTCATATTAGGGATACAGGTGAGGATAGTGAAATAGGATCATATGTGCAGTGGGGGGAGTTTTCTGACGCCCTTGGGAGCATGTTTGGGGAGACAATGTTTTGCTTACTGGGGGAATACTGCTGGAATTCTGTGAGATTCCCACAGGAACATTGCAAGTTGTGCTCGGAAAAGAAAACGTGTCACACGAATCAAAAAGCGTAAGGGATTAATGGGATATGATATGATATATGATACATTTATTTATTTTATTTATTGTTTATTTGTATAGTGCCTATACGCAGACAAGTGTTTCAAAGCTTTCAAGGAGGGGAGGGGAACAATGGCAGAAAAACAACAGTCAATCAGAGCCCTTGAGTTTCTGGTTGATACAGGCCTGTGTTAGGCAGGGTAAGTGCAGGAATAAGTGCAAATAACACATATAACAGTGAAGATAACTCTTTCATGTCTGACGACAGTCCTTAGTTTTATAAAGTGGGGCAGGGTAGAACAGACGGCTGCTATACAGTGTTAAGTTCAGGTGGAACAACCTGTTATATAGCAGCATGACATAAATACGGTGGAGGGGGGAGGGAGGCTGGATGGCAGGGGAGGGGAAGAGGAGTGATGGAAGGTAGACTCCTGGGCAGAACAACGTTAGGAGTAGTTAATCATTTTTAATGTAGAAGGAATAGGCAAGGCTGGAGGAGGATGTGGGGGGAGGTTGAAACAGAAGGAGCACAATACAACAACATACAAGGTGGATAGAAGTAGAGAGTGCTAGCAGAGAGGGAGGGGCAGCGTTAGAAGGGGGAAAAGGAGGAATAGGGGGAAGGATGTAGAGGCTGCAGATGGCACAGGCAAATTCGAGTTTGGTGGGACAAGGTGAAACACACTCAGCAACTAGGCACAACCACATTTGACTTTGGCAGGACAAGATGAGAAACAACACAGTAACTGGGCACATTCACATTCGACATTGGCAGTACAAGGTCAGACACAAGCAGCAACTGGGCACAACCAGATTCGAGTTTGGTGGGACAAGGTGAAAACACGCAGCAACTGGGCACATGCAAATTCAACATTCGCAGTAGAAGGTGAAAACACGCAGCAACTGGGCACAACTAGATTCGAATTTGGCAGTACAAGGTGAAAAACACGCAGCAACTGGGCGCAGCCAGATTCAAGTTTGGTCAGACAAGGAGAAAACACGCAACAGCTGGGCACATGCAAATTTGATATTGGCAGTCCAAGGTGAAAACACGCAGCAACTGGGCACATCCAAATTCGACATTGGCAGTACAAGGTGAAAACCGCAGCAACTGTGCACAGCCAGAAAACGTGAGAAACGAGAAGGGGTGTAGTGAGAAGTGAGACAGTCCGAGGTGGGAGGATGAGAGCCAATGAAGTTCATAGAGGGAATTGACCTTCATAGAAATGTTACTTCATCTAATTTTCGAGAGTGTACAGAACACATGATGTTCCCCTCAAGTACACGTGGGGGGGTGTAGGACAGGATCCACAGACCCGGCATGGTTATGGACAGACAGAGAGGGCCTTAGGAAGTGGGCCTTCTGCGTGGGGGCAGGCTAAAGCCTGCCAGTCCCCAATAGGCCAATTTGTAAAACTACCAGGCCAATCAGGATGCAGGTAGGAGGGAGAAGGGGTCTTTTCAATTGCAAGGCAAGCAGTGGCCATCTTGGAGTAGCCACCAGGACAACCAGGGAGATGGGCCCTAATATGCAGTTACACCTTTGCAGAGGTGCAGGCCACCCCAGAATGGTGGATGGGCAGTAGTGGGCTGCAAAAAGGAAGCACACATGCAGCCGAACACTAAGATGGAACATTTTCTTAGTCATGTCGGTCCTAACTCGGGCTCAGAGTGGTGTAGGTAGGAAGGACACCAGCATCAGGGAAAAAAGGAGCACCATCAGGGTAAGAGGTTCCAGGCAGGGGATGCAGGGAGTCACATCCTCGTGGCTCCAGTGAGGGACAGAGAAAGAAAGCAGCGACAGAATTGAAGGTATCAGTGAAGGCCTGGCGAGGAAGCCGGCTAAAACCTGGCGGTCCCCAATAGGCCAATTTGCAAGACTACCAGTCCGATATATGTCATTTATAATGTGCTTGTACACAAGTGTTTCTAGGCATGACAAGATAAGGAGGGGGAAACAGAAGGAGGACAAAAACAGCGATCTTACTAGGCCTTGTGTCATTCAGATCACGCTAGTGCGGGGAAGAGGGGGGTGCTAGGTGGGGGAAGTGCAGGTAACTCAATAAGTGCTGCCAGAGGGTGGCTCATAAGTGCAGTGAAGAGGGACTGTACAGTAGCAGATACAGACCCTTATTTGCTACGGGCCTGAAGGCAGTGCAAGGGCAACTGAACATGCAGGAGCCTGAGTTCAGTGGGTGGCCAGGTGACCAGTGTGTGGAGCAGTCAGGGAAGTCAGCAGGGGAGAGGAAGATGGAAAACAGAAGTGGAAAGGAGGGTCTGATTGAGTTGCTTCCGGAACCAGAGGTGGTTCTGCTCACATTTGAGAGAGGCAGGGGGGCTAATCCAGAGGGAGGCTCGATCTGAGGAAAGAGATCTGCCCCCCCCCACTATCTGCTTGGAAAAGCGTGTGACCCTCAGAACATTTGAGGTCCATAAGTGGAGAGCTCAAGAAGGAAGATGTTTAGGAAGAGAAAATTGGGGGTAGTGTGGTCTCAGGCCTCGGACAGCCTTGTGAATTATGTAAAGGGTCTTGAACTTGATTGTTGCAGCCAAAGGGAGCCATTGAAGAGATTTGACAGCTGGGGAGATACGGTCCCTGGGCTTAAGGCCAAGGACAAGACTTGCAGTCCTGTTCTGGATAAGTTGTGAGGGATGGAGAGTAGAGAAAGGCATGTTTAGAAAGAGGCTTTTGCAATAGTCCAGCCTAGTAGGACCAGGGCTCTGAAGACAGTGAACTTCTAGGGCAAAGTGAGAAAAGGTAGAATAGAATACCTCTGTGGAGGTACAGCTGAACCTGTGACTTCTTATAGACATCAGAGATGTGAGGAGAGAAGGAGATGGTGGATTCAAAGATGACACCACGGTTCTTAGCCTCACAAGAAGGAGCAGGAAGAGGGCCCAGGCTGGGCGGCCAGAGAGCAAGAGGGGAAAGGAGGGAGCAGGTGTCCCGATGAGGAGGATCTTAATCTTACTGGCATGAAAGCAGATATCATTGGTGGCACACCATTCCTGAATTGCAGGCAGTCTGGTATGAGAGAAGGAGCAGAGGTGGCTGAGAGGAACCTGACGGAGAGCTGGGTGTCATCCGCATAACACTGAAAGTTACAGCTCAAGGTAATGTTGCGGTGGGCAACAGGTGCTAAATAGTGGTTGAAAAGCCAGAGAGAAAGGTTAGACCCATGGGGAACACCACACATAAAGAGAGAAATAGAGGAGGGGAAAGACCCCAGTTGGACCTGGGAGGGTCAGTCAGTGAGAAAGGAGGTCATCCAGTCCAGAGCCTGACCAGTGATACCCAGGTTGTCATGAGGCATTGAGCCGAATGGCATAGTTGACTGTATCAAAAGCAGAGGATAGATTGAGGCGAATGAGGACAGAAGGAAGATTAGAATCAAGATTGTAGAGCAGGTCTTCACATTTGTTTAGGAGAGCAGTTTCTGTGCTTTTGGTAGCTCTGAAGCCAGACTGGTTGTCATCTAGACAACCAACAGATTTGCTATGTAAATTAATCTGGGAGATAGCCAGTTTTTCCCGGAGTTTGCCCAGGAAAGGAGTGATGGAGATTGGGCGATAGTTAGCCGGAGAGGAAGGATCGGCAAAGGTTTTCCTAAGAATGGTGTGCACAAGAGAGTGTTTAAGGGGGGAAGGAGAAGGTTCCAGTGGCAAAAGTGTGATTGCAGAAATCGACTAAGGCTGGAGGAAGGGTGGCCATTGATGGTTCTGGATGAGTAGGGGAGAACCTGTTTTGATGAGATATTCGTAGATCAGACTTGTCTAGAAACATTGTCACAGGTAAAAAAGGGGAAAGGAGTGAACAGGAGGAGGAGAAGCGGGCAAAGACGGACCGGGGGTCATAGAGGAGGAGGAAGAGGGGGCATAGGAAGAGATAGTCTAAGAGAAATCGGGGGTTAAAACAAAAGGGGTGAGGGTGGGAGGATCAAGAAAAGAGGAGGGGACATATCATGAGTTTCAGAGGGGATGGGGAGACTTAACTTTTGAGCATATACTGGAATCAGCAAACTTGGCGTTACCGCTAGAATTGGCAATCATTATGTTACTGCTGGAATGGGCATACCTAGTATTATGGCAGAAATAAAACAAGGTGGAAAGAAGTAGAATGACCAATTGGACTACTGGGACTTGGTCATCGTTTTTAAAACCTGAAGGTTTGATCAGAATTACTATGCAGGGGTTATGGGTCTTTTTTAATAATTGGTGCAACTTGTCATGGCCAATGGACCATGAATCCACAAGATAAGATCCACTGGATCTTACCTTCTTAAAATGAGTATTTTGGCGGCAGAGAACCGTTACATTTTCACAGCACCGTAAACGACTCCCTGCCACCAAACCTTTGTCATTTGCACTTCGAGGTACACATGTAATGTACAAAGGTTGCTGTAGAAATATGTATTCCACCACTTGTCCTTCACATTTGTATTCCACATGCTGGCATGCCAAGCAGCGGTTTTTCTCATTGTGAGAACTGCTTGCATGCTTGCATGGCAAGCAGCTCTCGCAATTACAATTAAACCCTCCCCAAAATGCAAGCATGTTCAAAGTGGCCTCAACCCACTACATGACTGTGCCATAAAACACTCCTTTGAAATATATGCTGCCATCAACACCTTCTTCAAAATCATCTAGATTTGCCAGCACATAGACACCAGCTCTGCATCCACAGAACCACCTCTCATCCCTCCTTGAGAAATCTCCATACACTCCACAACATTGAAAACACTCTCGACAGTGGACCTGGTAGAAACCCTGGCCACCCTCAAAGCCACATCGTATGCAAACAAAATCCTCCCTGCATCCATCCTCAAGACCCACCCTGCAAAAGCACTCCTTCCCTACCTGGAGATCACCAACAACTCCCTAAATCAAGGCACCTTCCCTTCAACTCTAAAAACAGGGAAAATACTATCCTACTAAAGAAACCCACTCTGGAAACCGACAATCTAGATACATATCACCTCATAACCCATCTTCTATTCCTAAGTAAGATTACATAGAAAGTGGCAACACATCAACACATCAGCACAAACAATCTCCTCCAAACCTACCAATCCAGGTTCAGTCCCAGATGCAGCATGAAGACAGCAACAGGTGGTTGACGATACCCTTAACATCGTTGACAACAGCCACCACTGCCTCCAGGTTCTATTTGATCTCTCGGGCGCTTTCGACACAGTAGACCACCAGGTGCTTATGGACACCCTAAAACAGCACATGGGGATCAGCAAACTGTGCTACGCTGGTTCAAGTCGTACCTTGTCAATCGCCAGCAGTTTGTTCATATGAGCTCCTCTAGATCACCAATGCTACAAGTCACCTGTGGAGTCCTCTGGTAAGCTTTAGATCCACCATTCAAGCACTCATCCTATCCCATCTGGATGGGGACAATGCACTCCTCAAATGCCTGTCATCTTCCCTTTTGCCCCTGAGAAGTGTCCTACATGCACCCCAATGCCTCATCAATGGTCTACAAAAATACAACCACATCACTACGGCCCTCGTCAATCTTCACTGGCTCCCACTGCATGGACGTATCAGCTAGAAGTCTTGCTGAATCATCTACAAGGTAGTCACCCACAAGTCACTCAGCTACCTCCTGGTGAAATTCAGCATCTCCAATGGACAGCACACCAACAGAAGCCAGGACACGGGCAGACTTGAAATCTGCTGCTGCAAAAAGGAAAGGAACAGAAAATAATCCATCTCTGCCTATGCCCCAAGACTGTGGAGCCTCCTCCCCATCAGCATCAGACTCGTCCCCACGCTCTGAAAATTCAGAAAAGAACTCAAGGCCCACCACTTAAAGTAGTGTCTCCTCCACAACACCAAGGCCATCACGTCACCGCTCATGCCACCTGATTCGCTAGATGCCGTCCTCCACTCTCCTCCCCACCACTCGCATGAGGTGTACTCCTCCTCTGTGCCTCTCTGTATCCTAGCCCTGCTGTGTATCTGTTCTGTTGTTACTTCTGAAAAGCTCTCCATTATGCATCTGTACTGCTGTATACCTCTGTAAAGTGCTTTTCAAAACTAGGTCCGTGCTCAATAAATACAATAATAATAATAATTATTATAATAACAATAATAATTCTACACACTCTCTACCATGGTGCATGGCAGGGAGCGTGTACAAGGGATATCAATGGGTTCTGCCTGTTATAATGCTGGTGCATAAAGCAGGCGGGCACCCTAGTGATCTCCAGCAGTTGCCCAAGCACTAAAATCCATGGCGGTGCAGATGCTGGAGAACTTGTATGACAGAGGATGGGAGCAGCATAAATGCAAGGTACTAAAGCCTTACTCTGGGTTTTTACACCTTGCTATTGAACATGAACCCCACTTTGTTTTTTTTAATATTTTAGTAACATGGACAGTGGGCACAGCCGAAGGCCTTTGCTACTGGCAAAAGCCGGAGGGCTAGTGGGAACTGGTAAGATAGTTGGCAGGGGCAAAGGGCCTCAGCCTTCCCTCTTTTAAAATCATTGGGCACAATGTACAATGGCTATGGAAAGAAGGCCTTGGCTAGTTGACCCTGAAAAATTCAATAGTATACAAAAGCCTTCGAATTTAGTGAGAAACAAACCTTTAGTTAAGAGATACTTAAGGTGATCCAATTCATGGCAACAAAATCCTTAAGATTCAGTGGGTGAGAGATGTGATGAACATCTTAGTGTCCCCTATTGCAAAACCCGTGAGCACATACATCATATCAAAGACGTTATTCAAAATGAGATAAAAAATGATAGAATGGGGGACATCAATGGGGGTGCCGAGTTAAGATGCTCATCACTTCACTATATTTTTGTGCAGATATTAACACTAAATAGAAGAATGCCATAGTAACCGTTAGTACTTTTCACCCTCGAGTTCATAAAGAAAGTAGAATCTTGACCAAGCGAGGAACAAGCATGGAGCAATAAAAACAGTGAGTCTGGCTCTGCACTGTGATGAAATGACTTTTTCCTCACAGCAGTACAAGAATGAGTATTGACTAATCAACCATCTCAGCCCTCATAGAAAACAATAGTGATCCCTATCACAATCGCTGAAATAAGTATATTTGGTTAAAATACAAATCCTTTTAATACATTTCAATTTGCAATACACTCATAATTATAAAAGGCAGACTATACATATCACACAATCAATACAATCTTACATTAATGCAGGTAAACATTGAAAAAACAATAAGCTATAGTAGAGCAATCAACTATTTAATACATTGCAATGATAACTTCTAAAATTGCCTACAAACAATTGTCAGTTTTAATATTGTATACGTCAGACCTGATTCCCCAGTAATTTATCTATTTCTTTAAAAAAGGCAATTAACACTAGACACAGCGATAGTTGCTGTGCATTCCTTAATCTAGTCCACCGCACGTCAGAGCAAACTCAGGTGCATGAATAAATGAATTTCTCCTAGTGTAGGTGACACCTCCTAATAAGCACCAGAACGTTAAGAATAGGTGACGTTGAATCTCAATCTGCATAGTTTCACATAATCAACAAGTACGTTGTTCCAGTGGTATTTTTAAACGAAGACCCAGGGCCTCCAAAGTGTCTAGCAAAGTGAAGCAGAACCTTACAAGCCACGTCCTAAGCAAAGCTGATGGAAATGTAATGATATAATGCATAGGCGAGCGTAGACCCAGCAGACTGCCTGCATAGGCTTTAAACAAGTTTAGTCTACATGGTCCCTATTCATAATTGTATCTCAATCTCTTTATTTCCTCTTTAAAGTGTTTAAGTTCTCATTCACTGCTGTACTATGCATGGTAAGTGTACTTAACACTAATTCACATTTGAGCATACATTCCCCGAGACCAAGATCCCCTCCCTGCTTTGCTCCATCATTTAGGGCATGTTATTGTCAGCTCTCAATACCTTGCAGTCTATTTCAAGTCACTGTGCATCACCAACCTCTAAAAGCAAGTTCTAAATGTACCATAGCCATTGTTAATGAGGATGGAAGACTCAAAACAGATTGCCACAACGAGCCTTACAAAATGTTTAACCAGTTCCAAAATGGACAATTTAACATTTCAAGCCCATACGTTACACTTGATGTGACCTTAAAGGATTATATGACACGAGACATTTGATAAGTGTCGGCAATAAAAGGCTGTGGGATTTTATTGCACAGTTATGGTCATAATAGACAATCATAATTACAGTAACCACAATATGCTGTACTTTTGGGCATCGGGTCTCGAGGTTAGCCCCTCTGGCCCGTGCTGCCACAACCTGAATGGGTTAACGGCTGTCCAGGTTCCCCCAAAAGTTGTTGCTCGTTTTTTCCTAGCTGAATTGTCTGTTCTCATTAGTTTGGGCTAGTCCCTTTGTGGAATCAGAAAAATACAATATTAAGGCTTTTACACCATGCAAAAGGAAAATACACCGACACGTGCTTGTAAAGATTCCCAGAATCTTTATTACAAAACTGAACAGTTACAAAACAAAGTAGACAAATAGCTATTTGGTCGTCAATACATCACAGAGACCACCAGCAGGGTTCAATGTGAGCAGTGAGCAGGATTTTCTAGCTGGACATCAGCGTATTTATACAGTTTGTTATAATGATGTCCAGCCTCTTACAAGTTAATCATGTACTGGGCTAGGGTCGCGCCAGGTTCGTTCCTAATTTACATATCTCGTGCATGCGGTTTACTTTTTAACACATTTGCTAACGAACACTATTATTCTCTAGGTTTAACTTTACACTCTTTACACATTGCTTTAATACAGATCATACAGATGTTTCACATATCGTGTTTAGATAGCGTTATTGTTCTCATATACTTGTAGGTTAACATCGCTGATTCAAGTAATCCGCTGATCCCGAGGTCAACAAAGGACAAGGTCTACATGACCCTAACATGTAGCCTGAAGGCAGGTTGGACATAAACTCTCCTACAGAGGTTGCAGAGGTTAAAGCAATTGCTCAAAATGGCCCCTGGTATATATTTCCAGCAAACCAAAAAACCTTTCGAGAGGGGGAGCACTGGCCCATCTTATAACAGTGAGGACGTCCAAATTCAGAAGGAATAGTGCATGCTTTTACAAAAAAAAACAAACAAAAAAAAAACTTGCATCACTTTTGAACTAAATACGCATCAGTACCTGCATCTTCTTTACACTATTAACACATGTAGGCCTCCTAATTGCGACAAATTCACAGCTTAATTCTCTATGTACGAGCTGGTGCATTATTGTAGGACTCCATAACCTGTGCCAGCAATTGCCCAAACAGGCACACAACAGACACATTAAAAACACATTTCGATGCACTCTGCCGAATGTATGCACCATAACTATATGAAATGGAGAGAAAAACATGCTGCTGATAAACCCTTAACTTCAAGCTTGCAATGTGACATACTCGCAGTCACGGAACGAAGTTAATGAAACGAACATCCCAGAAGTCGAAATAACTCCTGAGGTCCACTAAGTCACAGCTGTAAACAGTATTTCTCATCCTAAATATGTTACCTCTCCTCCTACATATGTTAGCAACATAAGTTGCCTCACACTTCCCCAGCCACTCGCTGAGGAGTTGTCATTAATCTCTCTCCCATAATGAGAAGTCTACTTGAAAGCACTCCAAGTCAGCCATCTGCAAGAAGCATACTCTTGCCAAAACTTGCAGAGCCGTAAAACCGTCTTGAAATAAACTGCTAAGGGTTGCGGGTCCGCCTGGAGCTGCCGCACAGCGTTTATTTAGAGTACCTTATACAAATGTCGAAGACACAGTTATCATGGCGTGTCCTGTATTTCAATGACTGCCTTAAGACCGCGCTGCCTCTCATCTTCATGAAAGAGCGCACATGGACACCGTGCACACGTTCCTCCTTCACTCTTCTCTCCACTTAAACATGAGCATGCATGCCACGTTCACCTGCCCCTTCCTCTAATGAGGTTGTGACGCTCTGCCAGTAACATTCCAAATACACCATCACCCACTGCAGCAATGATGACATCATCAGAGGACAAATAATTGCTGACCTGAGCAGAGCTCCCGTTCAGGAATGGTTCAAACCAACTGTCTCGAAGTGAGAGTTGGACAAAACGTTAATCTTGCGCCCAAACGCGGCCAGACAATGTGTTGTCCATTCCTCCCTGAACATCAGGACACGTGCAGTATGCACAGTCCTGCACAGCCCAGATATCAGAAACTACATGTCCCAGAGCTATGTTCCACACAGTGAACCAGCGTAACAAAAACACAGCAGGGTCTCTTCTTCATGACACGCTGGCCCTTGACAGCTGGAATACACCCAGTGAGCGACCCTGGATTAAAAGGTGACATCCAATTACCAGCAATTCCGTGAGCCATCACCACTGGGGGCACCAGAATGTCATCACCAACGGTCCTCACATCACCATGGAAGCTTCGCCTTTCATCATATCTGCATGGGTAAATGGAGGCTCCTCTTTTCATCATGACTTCGCCAGCGGGTTGCCAAAATAAAGTATAATACTTACTCAGATAAATCACACTGGAACCCTGCATGAGTCAGGAATCAGGAGTAGAAAGGAAACATGGTGTATTAGTTACAGGTTATCAGTATAGGGGGGGACAGGAGAGCAGTAGAATGACATGCACCCAGGTCTAGCTCCCACCATGAAAGTCCAGCTAAACCGCCAAACCTAGAAGCTAGAGGTTCTTCAGGTTGCGTGGCTCACACTACATCCCGGTAGATCATAAATGCAGTAAGCATACTACACATCTCTCTTCCTATAAATCGCAAAAATGAAGATGACATTCACTCAGGTTCTTAACACCATCCACACATGCACCGACTAAGACCTTGCACACACAATTAGGCTTACTCGAAACTTACGCCAACAAACTCAAGACAACAACTACACACTTAACCTTCACCACTATAACTAGATAACTTCCATCCGAGCCTGCTACCCTACGGACCATGAGTCTGTCACACCCACGCACAAATCCGCCAAAAGGCAATCCACTCAACACTCACGACCATCATACGCACTGAATCTCCTTTTACCTGCAGCCGCCAAGTCCAGGTCATGATACATCCACATCCCAAGCACAACCTTTACGCCCAAGCCTGCTGTTCTTGACAAAACACACTCACAGTCAAAGGACCAGTCACGGTACATGTAGAGATGTTATCAAGCATTTTGCACATACAGCAACTTGGCCTAGAGGTTCTTCAGGTTCCATGGCTCACACAACATAATAAACGCAATAAGCATACTACACATATGCTATATTTGTGAACTTCAAACTATGCTTTACAATGATGTTTCCAAATTGTAATCTCCTGAATTTGAAAAAAACCCATCACCGGACACTTTTGGAAACACAGGGCTGAACTGCTGAAGGCAACAGTGACATTTTGATTATATGTACGAAGGCCCCAAAAGAATGAGATTAATTGAACAATCTTTTTGCGCATAATGGTGCATTTGCTTTATGCGCATGACCACACTAAATATGATTTGCCGTATTATTTTTAGTAATGAAGATGTGCCAAGTGGAAGGCACTGGTCTGTTCAGTAATGAAGTGAGAAAAAAAGGTGTGAATTGACCAGTAGACATTTGAAGCGCAACACCGATTTAAGTTATGTTAATTTCTTAATGATCTGCAAGGAAATATAGTTCACATTTTTCAAGAGAATCCTGCAAGCCACCATGACTGGTTATTTGCGAAATGAAATGTATTCATTAAGGTTGGTTTAATGACTGAAAAATGTTAGCAATTTAAGGACTGTGGGTGCATATTGTACCCCAGTAGGACACTAGTAGCTGAGACATTATGCAGCGAGCCCCCCCTAGAATTAAATACAAGAAACTAATGGGGATCAAGGATTTGGGGTGCTTTTAATAGGCGATGGATCACTATGCAGTCTTTTCTGTATCTCTCTTTCTGCTTCTCTTTCTCTTTCGCTCTCTCACTGCCCCTTTCTGCCTGTACCCCTCCCTCTCTGTCCGATACTTAGGGGATCATAATGAGCAACTTCACCATCCACCTAAGTGTACATGTTTTTTTTTAATGAATTCAGAACACAAGGAATACTGCATGCAGTAATTACTGCACAACAATGTGTTAGAAATATGCACTAGAATTCAAAAAAGTCTTACCTGCACCCAACATGTGGAGATGCGGTAGTGCACAGCACCCCTCCAGGTTTTCAAGTTATCTGGTTGAGGACCCACAAAAGGAGTGTGAATGCGGGCATCTCAAATGCCGATGTTTTCAAAACATTTTTCACTCCTTCTGGATAGACAATGCATTTTCTATGTTTATAAAAATAACGGACTACTGTGTTTTTTACATACTACATGCAACAGCTTGGATCCAATCATTTCCAGACAATCGCTCCATAAGAGTCTGCTCTCCTTCTGCATCAGCGGAACCAACCCAATAACTAGTGGAGTCCCGCAAGGTTCATGTGTATCGCCCACGATGTACAATATTTTCACAAAGCCTCTATTTGATGACCTAGACAATTTGGGAATCACCTACATAAACCATGCAGATAACAACCGGATCCTCATTCTTATGTCTGGCAATTACAAGGCGGACTCTGCCCCGATGAATAAAATCAATCTCTTCATTCAATCATGGATGGCCTCGCACGGCCTCTGTCTGAACGATGAAAAGACAGAGTGCTTGCTCATCAGAGCGACTGCCAAACTCAACAAAGTAAGCAACCAGTTCCAATCATTTAACATCAATGGCATAAAAGTCAGCTCTTAACCTACAAAGGCAAGTAAATGCAGCCGCTTCGGCGACATCATACACCTGCAGGTTCATCCACGCATGCAAACCATTCCTTTCAACGCCTAGCTGCATTACATTAACAAGAGCCTTAGTGCTTTCTAAACTTGATTATTGTAATGCGCTATATCTTGGTTCCAGCCAGCCAAACATCAACGAACTACACATTCTAAAGAATAACGCCCTAAGAACTGCACTAAGCATCCCCAGAACGCAGCATATGTCAATGACCAGACGTAAGACCAAGTGGCTGGCAGTTAATGACAGAATGCAAACTTAAAGCGTTAACCCTTACCCACAAATGCCTAGCCAACGCAGCACCGAAATACCTGGTGGATACATTTACCAAAAATATATCTGCATGACCAACCTGGGCAATGTATTCACATTGCTTTAAAATCGCCAGATATAACCTTAAATAGGGAGGGGGAAGTAGCTTTCCTGTCATGGCAGCACAGCTTTGGAATTCCATGCTGAGAGCCTTAAGAAGCCTTAAGAAGAATGACGTGTCAGAACACGTCATTCTTCAGCTTTAGAAAAGAAATGAAAAGTTGTCTCTTAACTAGGGACCTTTAACTAATGCCGGATTGCTACACCACAACGTTCGACCATCACCTGTTGTTCCTGCATACCCTTGTATTTATTATGTGAATGTTTGACTTTTAACTGTATAGTTCCTTTATGCATTCTTGTCCTGTAATTTATATATTCTTGTATCCTGTAACAATGTATTATAAAAAAATATCTATGCAATGTGTAATGCGCTCAGATACCTCCGGGCTTGGAGCACTATATGAATTAATAAACAAGCAAGTATTCTGAATTTCTGCAAGATTGCTATGAGTTTACTGTGGGAAATCAGGCAAACTCGTGATTACGCATAAACTCTCAGATTTGTGCATGTGGTAATGGTAATTAGTGGATGCAGACATCTGTTGTAAAATGCTACAGAGTTTATAATGGCGTCCGAAGACTTCTATAAGTTACCACTTGTGCACAAATAAACACTTTGATTAAACATCTAACATTTCAACCCCATAATAGGAAAACATGATATTAGAATGGAACTCATCAAACATAATACAAGGTTGAGTGATGTAATGCCTAGTTAATCGATCCTGTCTGGTGTGTGCATACATTACACTGTAAGGGCGTAACTCCAGAACGTTTAGCATGCAGCAAAGAGACTTTGTTTTGCAAAAATACCCTGCACCGTGCTAAATGGGTGATGCAAAGAGTAGTTTTGCATTGCAAAGTCACATTGCTCTGCTGCATCAATTAGGCCCAGTGCAATTGCTCTGCTGTGTCAATTAGGCCCTGTGCAAAGAGTACTTTTGCATTGCAAAGTCACATTGCTCCGCTGTGTCAATTAGGCCCGTTGCAAAGGGTACGTTTGCAGTGCAAAGTCACTTTGCTCCGAGCTAAATGCGCAGTGAATTAGGCTCTAAGAGTACTATTCCATACCATGGATAACATTGGGGCAAATTCTGGTAAGAAATATGAGGGAACATTTCAACGAGCAATTAAGTATTTACATTCATTCATCAGGTGGGTTTTTAGCAGTAGGGACAAGGCTTCAGTGAGTCAGTTGTTGAATGATTGTATTATTTGTGTTCTACGCAAGGGCACTTTTGGTCCCTGGTGGGATGAAAATGTAAACATGGGCACTTGCGATGCAAGGAAATGGCTGTGGTGATATGCAGGGCTTTAAGTGGGGTAAGAAATCGAGGGGGGGGGCCTCATTTGGGGGCGTGGCTTGTGGGAGGGGGTGGCCTAAAAAAGTACGCAAATCGTAGGGTATACACACAAATATATATAAATGTTATATATTTGTGTGCGTACCTTACTATGGTTTGTGTACTATGCAAGCCATCTTTTCTAAACATAGAGATATGTAACATATTTCTACGTTTATAAAAGATGGCTTGCAAAGTACACAATCCATAGTAAGGTACGCACACAAATATATAACATTAAAATATATTTGTGTGCATACCCTACGGTTTGCCTAGTTTTCAGGCCATCTTTTTTTTTTTAAAGATTTCGGGTTCATAAAAGATGTCTTTGAAAGTACACAATTCAAGCCATCTTTTATAAAGCTTTGACTACGGACACAATTGTCCGTCGACAAAGCTTTATAAAAGATGGCTTGAAATGTGTACTTTCAAAGCCATCTTTTATAAACGTTGAGGAATCCCCAGGTTCGCCGAGGGTTAAAGACGCCTCGGCGACCTGGGGAAACAAAGGGACAGTAACTGCCTCTGGTGACCTCTCACGCGAGGGGTCACCAAAGGCAGTTACTATAACTGACGGAAGTGGCAGCCAGTCACGGCGTCGCTGTGGCTGGCTGCCACTTCTGTCGGCTTGCCTGACTTCATGGCAGGCGCATCTCCCGTCGCGGCCGCGACGGGATAATGCATTCCGCCAATGTTGCGGTTGGACGGGGGCCCTCGGCAGGGCCCCGGCTCAGTGCCACTTTTAGGAGACTGCTGGGGCCCGGCAGGCCCCGGCCCACTTTAAGCACTGGTGATATGACGTTACAATATCAGTTCTTTAGTGAACAGAAAACAAGTCTCAACTGATGTAATGCTAATATAGCGTGGATGCTTTTACTTTGTGTAAGGTTTTCCGTAAAACAATTCATTTCAACACCATGTTTTTTTTCCCTTGGGGAGGACTCTATCCATTTCTTGAAATATAGCTCTAAGCTGTAAAATATGGTAGTTGGGTGAGGATTTACATAGTGTTCATGGTAAATTACCTTTAACCTTGCGATGTGAGCATGGGCTGGTCTATGTCACAGATTAATGGCACATTTCTGTGAAGGATGCCTCCCACCCTCGGTTCCTGCTCATCATGACAGGTCTAATCAATGTCTCAATAGAGCGTTCACTTCCTTATCAATCTCTCTCTTTCTATTTCTCTCTTTCTCTATCTCCTCCGCACTCTTTCTCTCCAAGGATGTTCTGTTACGTGTTATTTGTTGAAGTGCAATGGGAAGTTCAGTTTAGATAATGGAATTCGCAGTTATTCCTGGACTTCTTTGTGAAAATAAAAAATGTTTGTAGTGAGTTGGCCTCCTCCCATTGTGCAGTTATAGTGGTTCAGGAAGTACTCTCTGAGTGTGACACTTGGACTTGTGAAATGAATAAAGGAATCCTTTCTAGTCAGGCTCAGATTTGTCTCATGCAAACAGCACCACAATAAGTAACCAGACTCTGCTGGCATAATTTCTTGCATTTGCACAACATGAAGAACAGGCTCTCCTACCCTGCTCAGCTAGACGCATTCTCTCTAGGTTGCATAGACCCTGACAGGCTCCCTCCTAAGGTCACATGTTGTCAAATCCCCATCAGATATCTTGAGGGAGTGGGCCTCTGCTAGCATCCAGCATTGGTGATGCTATTCTCAAAAAGGATCACTTCAGTGACATCCCGACCCCACATATTTCAAATACCCGGTCTTTAAAGCCTGATAACTCCAGCCAAGGAGTAAGTGAACACAGGAATCTGCCTCTCCCTGTTTTATTTCTTCAGCTTAGTCCTGCCATCTAGATTCTCTTATTTAATAAAGCGATTTCACCAGGCCATGCAATGTGCTGCGTCATCGTTAGGGCTCTGACTGGAGCAATGTGTTAATGCTCTTCTATACCTCTCCCAGAATTCATCTGCACATCATTGGTAATGAAGCAGTGAGAACGTTTGCTTCCCATGACAGTGAAGTTGTGTTCAAATCTCCAACCACAAATGCCTTTTTTTAGTGTAGTTTGTTGCTTGTGCATTCATCTCCACAGCAAGTAAAATAAACACAATTTAAAAAAAAAGCGAACACAGGTATTAGTCACAGCTTGCAATACCTTATGTCCACTTAGGCACACTTGAGAATCATTTACCATTGCAGCATGTGTGCCCAGGTGGTTCTGTGCACTGACTTGCTGGTTGGAGATGGTCTCATAATGTTTCGAAATGCCTGGACTTTTTTTCAAATAATGGCTTCAGGTATCAAATAGCATGGGGTCAGTGTTGCTTGACAACAAACATTGTTTTTGGTTGTTGTACAATAATAATAACCAAAATGTTGTTTCTTTATTGTAACATTATTGTATTGAGGCAGCCATTCAAAGAATCGGTAGACCTTTAAGTTGTTTGCAATGTTTATTTACATGTCAAGTGCGAGGTTACATAGGAAAGTTCCCTGAGGAACCATAGATCTCTTTGTGACTCTCCTTCAGCTCTAAATACCACCCTGGAATCCTCTCTCTCTCTCAATGCTTCAGAATTCCCATACAGTAATGTTAACAAGGCAGCAAATAAGGGAAGACTAGGGTGTACAGACAATACAGGTGTCGATTATACAGTAGCTAGGATACTATAGAAAAAGTGAGAACTGGCTACCCCTCTCTTGGTGCTACCACCTGAGGCCGAGTAACCTACAGTGTATTGTTAAGAAGGATGGATCACTTCACAATTAGTGCAATATATGCAAAAGCGCAAGGAAACAGAGTGACAGGACACGGAACCATTTTATATCAAAATTAAAATACAGTTATGACATGTCATCTTTTATATAAATTTATTCAAAGTCAAAAAATCAATCACCAATAATAAACAGGTAGAAAAACACAGAGAGAAGTACAACACACATATTACAATCTGTATTGCACAGTCCTAAATCCTTCTCACTTATATGAAAAAGACAAAAACAAGCACAGTCAATTTCATGTGGGGTTCGACAGGTTAATTATAGCCACTCTATTGATTAGGGTAGTTGTGCGGATATTAGACTATCTATTTAGGTTAGTCTATTGTCATGTGTCGACATGTTTCGGCCATCTGCATATATGGGACACTATCCCTAGTGTCCCTACAAACAGTCAAATATGGGCCTTCTTCAGGACAGACAGATTTCTTTTTAAATGATGAACTTCTTTTCCAAAACCCTGTTGCCAGACAAGTGCAATCTAAAAAACAAACAGGTGTCATTTGTTACGTATTAAAAAAGAATGGTTCCTTTCTCACAACACCATCTCTGTTTCCTTATTACTACTTTTTTTTGTAGCAGGCATATGAATTACGTGTGCTCATAACTCATTATATTACTCGAAAAAGTTTTACATTAAATACTGCAGGTTACAAAAGGCCTTTACTTACATCTTGGCAGCACTAGAGCTTTTAGTTGAGTCCCCCTTAGTAATGATACAGACCAATCGCTATTTTCAGATGTTATCACAAACACTGCTCAGCCTGACCAGTTCAAGGCTTAAAAAGGCTCTGCAAAAGAAGAGCCCAGACATATATTTAATACATGCTGTTTGAGGTCATTATGTTGATCAATTACATATTGGCTTCCTCATTATGGTTCAAAAAAAGCTTTTTGTTTAGTTCGGTCAACCTTGTTCAACCTCTATATATGTATCTTCGCAACGTTACATCATTATTATGGCTCCTATTGTGCCATAATTTTGCCACAGTTTGTCTCGCCATAGGCGATATTTTTGGGTGGGATCATTTGTGGGAGCGGGGATTGCGGGGTGTCCCCCCACACATTTTAAAATAATGCAGGGGTTGCGGGGGTGTCCCCCGCTGGATCCATGGGTCAATATTGATGCAAAAATATGCCATTATTTTTGTATCGCAATATTTTTGCGGGGATATTAACACATGGAACCATTTAGCACTGGCTTCTCTATGATCATGTTTGGCGGATTGCCTGATTCAGCACAGTCTGAAGTTTACAAGCAAGCTGCAAAATAAAATGCTTTGAAAAGGTGTAGGAGGAACGCCACTAAATTAAGATGATGTGTTTGTTATGGAGAATGGTCGGGGAATCAACCCTAGTTTTCCCCGCCATGAGAAAATAATGCACAATGATAAAAGTTTTATGCATTGGTGTGTTAAGCTACTGTCGAAAATTATATGACTAGTATCATTTGCAGTTAACATTTTTAAATCAGTTTTCACCTGTTGCATGATAAGCGCGAGCTTAAACATGCTTCTAGCAAATACATTTCTAGCATCCCACTTTTAATGTATTCACATATTTGCAGTGCTTATTAAAGTTGCACTGCCCAGGATAGACATTCCAAGCAACGAGAGGGTAAAATGAAGGCATGCAAGGGTGAGACATGGAAGCCTGGAGTTAGGTCCGGCAGTCCAGTGACCTTAAACTGAGGTGAGTCTTAAGTGCTGTAGAGATCTTTAGGGCACCAGGTTCAGGGTGGAGAGGCAGAGTGAGTACATGTCATGCATACATTTACTGGCTGAGATCTTTCAGGTTTTCAGAGGCTGCTAACAAATGAGCCCTTTCTTCATGTAGCTTGAAAAAGGTGATGGGCAGCTTTGTACCAAAAAGGGAAGACGCTCAAAACAACGTGCAACTTGAAATAGAGGAAAATCGTGTTTTGACTAAGAGGACATGTTTTCACTTTTTCATGCCACTGTGACGATAAGCGTCTTAAATGTGGGCTACTACAATTGTGTTTATTATCTTGGCTGAGAGCCAACACTGATGCTATTACAGAGGCAAAGATTTGATATTTCACAGGAAAAAAAACAAGCAATAAATGTTTAATTTGGCGACTGGGTTTACTACAGTTTTGAAGGGCAGCTTGCCATCAAGGGGCACCCACAGATTTTCAGGTATGTTGGTGCAGGTCGGGGAAATACTTAGCAATCTTTTTTCAAACTGAGCAGGCTTGTGTGATGTAGGGAATTGCACAAAGTCTATAACCTGGCATTGACAAGAGGGGATGGAAATCCATCCTATTAAGGAGTGTCAGGTCTAACATGCAGCAATCCAGAGACAGTCCTTCCCCGGAGAAGAAGGGTGGCATTTGAGAGCATGCCCGTTCCTGCCCCCATAATTGTGCCAGTATGCTCTTATGCAGTCCACACATCTGTGACTCCATTCCTCATACTGCAAATGCTTGGCAGATTCTTTTTGTTTCTTACAGAATCAGCAGAATTGCCATGAACCAAGAGGAACAGCCGAAGAGAGTGAAAAGAATCGCAGTGCCAACCGTGCTCCAGAAACTATGTGAAACCCAGACCCGAGTCAGCAACAGCGACACGTCAGCTATCTAGGGTACCAGTGTTCTGCAACAACAAGAAGTCCCTCCGAAAGAGAGAGCGAGCTGACGGGACAATCAATGTGTAGCAGTGAGCAAAGCTGCACACTGCTCAGCAGCAGGCACACCGTTTGTAAAAAGGCTTTGGCCACCAATGGAACTAACCTTACCTGGGGAGAATTTGAATAAAATGACCCTAACAACATCAGCGACATTGAACAATACGAGCCGCCAATGTTGTTCCACGACTAGCCCACACGGAGAAAGGGAGCAGGTCTTATACCAGCATCTCCTACTATGGTCACACCTTGGATGAGGACAATGGGGCCAGATTGGTCTGGGAAAGGATACCAATTGAGAAAGGAAGGGTAGCATAAAAGGGAGAATAGGAAACATGAAATTGTGGCTTGTTCGGGTGAGGTTGGGGGAGGAGCTGGAGCAGGATACCAGCAGAAGACGGAAGGAGGAGTGGCTTGCGGAGGTGTTACCTGGAGAAGTTGAGTTATTGGTTATTGAGTGCAATGGTATTATAGTGTGAGTATGCATGTTTGTACGGCAAGTGTGGTTAGAGAACTTTGTGTAAGGAGTGACAGTGAAGTGAATGTAACTAGGTGACAGGAGGGGGACTGTAGAGAAGGGAGGAGGGAGTAGAGTGGATGAAGGATCAATAGTGTGGAGGACAGTGTAGCAGTGTGAATTACGGAGTAGTCATTTGGAGGATGGAGTAGTATTGTAGAGGAGGGAGTCATAGTGTGGAGGAGGGAGCAATAGTATTGTAGATAATGTAGTGACTTCAATGAGTAGGGGTGATGCTTAGAAGGAGTGAGAGACATGTGAGAGACAGCAGAACAGAGGGAGCAACCAGAAGAGGTGGATGGAGTTGCAGCAGAGTATAAGAAAGGACATGCAAGGGGGAGGAGAACAGGAGCATGATAACATCCATCTGGGCGTCTGTAAAGCAGAATTTCCATGTCCATAAAGAACATTAACAACTGGATAGAGTAAGGACAGCTAGCAAGTCCCTGAAGGTGTTTTGTCAGAGAAGGCAATCTGCTTTAGGCCTACACACCCAGTACAAACAGAATCAGACAGAGGGTCAATCTTCTGTGTCTAGTCACCTGCGGTAGGGGATGCCTGCATTAGGGAGGCAGTGCTAAACAAGAGGGAAGAGAGAATGCAAAGGACAGCCTTAGTGCCCATGAAACCTTCACACAAAAAACTTAGATCATTTCTGAGGCTTGGAGTAACTTATGTGCCATCTGTGACACAGGTAAGTGTACCCAAGCCATGTGAAACTTTGAACCTTGAACCAGTACTGGCCTTTTAGGCAACAGTGTTTTACTTGCTCTGAGAAGGTATATAAGTAGTATGAAACCTCAAGTCCCAGAATGCAAAAGGGGTTGGTTAAAAAGCAAGGTTGGAGTCGAGGGTGGCAACACTGCAGCTAGATTCATAATTCTGATATTTCCTCTCCTTCAAAACTGGAGTTACCTACGGATTTAGAACTCTGTACAAATGAGGAAAATAAAAGTAGATTTGATTTCATGTGTCATGTCTCAGTTAAGCAGTATACCTTAAATAGAATGTCTACGTTTATGCAGTAGGTACACATTTAAACGGAGGTTTAAGCACTAACAAGAAATGTAGGTAATGAACAAGTTCTAAGAAGTGAAAAAAGATGTTGTTAAAATTAGATTTTGTCCTTGATTGTATTCATGATATATTTTGTTTTTATGTAATAAAACACCGAATTCTTAGTGGAAAAGGAAGGGGAAATTCTACGGTTACATTACATCACTACTAGGGATGCTACGTTTAAAGTGCGGCATCGAGATGTGCAGAACAACTCGCACTGGGGTATATTAAATACCACTGTTATGTGCATATACATCGTTTTGCACAGCTGTCTATGCCTGATCATTACTGTTGGTGTCATGAAACACGTGCAAGCAAAGTGTTCCATTGAGTGACTATTGGAGGTTCTTGAAGTTTAAATGATTGATAGGAAGACAGTGCCCATGAATTAGGTGGCTGAGGACACCTTTGGTTTGGGCTTTTTATATTACACTGGGAACAGATCTACAGGTGCAAAGATTTATTTTCGGAAGACTTCTTAAAGCTATCAATGGCAACCCCATAACGCCGAGTTTGAAAGGAGGCCCTGCTTGGGTGGCTTGTACAAGGAGTGTCTGCAAGCGGGCTGAAGAAGGCATTGCATCGAGCATGCACATGGGCAAACCCTGCCTGGGGACGTAGCCAAATACGCCTGAATGCTGTGTGTGCTTCCTTGCACATAAGCTCCCATCTAGTTTCTCTTCCTATGCCAATTGATTTGGCTTATAAATTATGCTAGAGCGTCACCTAATAGCCAACACTATTAAGGAGATGAGGGCAGCCCCCTCCCGAAGATCTCAGACTTTGCACCATTTAAATAGTGGTAAGAATCATTGATCGGCCCATGTGCATGGATGAAGCAGTCAGTGATTAGGTGGCAGCCCCTCATATCTTCTTCAGCTTAAAATACCGCATGGATCCCTCCTTAAACATGTGATACAGGATAGAGCAGTGACCTGTAAGACCTTCAGAACCAAATGACTCTGCCAAGACTCAGGCAATGTCAGAGATAAATCACTGGGGGAGATCACAGTACACATAGAGCTATCCCACTGGCATCCCCCAACATTCAAAAATTGGAAAGAGTCAGAAGATGAAAGTCTCCTTCAGAATTAATTAAGCCAATAAGAGATTCATGAGGGGCGATAAAGGCAATACAATCAATTCAGTTTAGTATAACATTTATGTTGGCAATAAAATACAGCCATACATACAGCCATAAAAGGATACCATATAATAATATCAAATAACCCACAACAATGTATTAAAAGTGCATATAAAACCCCATAAAACTCCATAGCATCTTAGATATATAAAAAAAGAAAACTATATAAATACATACATCACTTAGCAATTTCACAGTAAATCAAGCGCATGTAAGGTAAAAATGTGCATGCATAGCAAGGAATAGATGCAAACAATAACAAAAAGTTGGACAATATTGTTTGAACCTAAGCTCCTTTAAAATGTGAATAAGAAAACTCTTCCTTCGAATGTTAGATTGTGGACAGAAGAGCAGAAAGTACACAATAGATTCAATAGATGTTAAAACAAAATGGCAGAATCCTATCCTGTCCTCAGCTCCATTCCAACAAGCAGATACTGTATTGAGCAGCAAAAGCTTAAACCAGAGACGAGTCATAAAAATCTGGTTCCTTGCCAAAGAGGACCAATTTCGATATTCTTGGCATCCAGATGGTGTCATTAAAGAAACAACTGATCTGTTATTTGTTGTTACTATTTGAAGATCCTCCCACAATTCTGATAGTTTATTTCCAATTATTAACTCGATTTCCTTTATTTTGGAGTACCACCACATTATTAAGGCAACAGCTCTTAGTCACAGGAAAATCTTTTTAATATACGAGAGCCAAGGAATAGCGCAAACCTTTCTGCAACACCATACACCATTTAGTAACAATTGATATAGCCAAGCAAGTTCATGTCCAATGATTTCAGAAATAAATCTGGATACTGCATTAATGCTATCTTCCTAGAAAACAGTCCCAATTCCATATGGGTTGCATAGTTTGGTGCTGATGTAAGTAGACCTAGCACACATTTGAACATTCATACTGTACTCATTGGAGAATATGTCCATTAGAATAATCCCAAATAGCAACAATGTATAATCCAATGGCACATGCCTTAGCGTCATAGATTTTTAGCAAGTATTTTATCGGTTGAGCCTTCATTTTCTTAGTTTAAGCAAATATACCACCTATGGCTTGCTTCATTCTAAGATCTAAGAAATTGTTTAGTAAAAGTATCAATATTTGACAAGTTCTACGTGAAAACTATTCCCATATAGGTAAACATATTCGCATGGGACATATCAGAATAACCAGCTCTAAGATTTTGTGGTGTCTTGCATATTCTCTTATTTTACAAAATCATTCTTGTAGATTTGTCACAATTGATTTGCCAAACCTTTAGTGTCTTCACCATTAATGCACAATCTGCAAAAGTATATAGTGGGATATAGACAATGTCCCAATCTAAGTTGTCTGTGCTCATGTCACATAGTATTTTATAAATATAATGTGTTAAAAGATTGAAAAATATAAGTTATATAATGCAGCATTCACTAACTCCATGATGGACTGGAAAGACATATGAGGTCAAAATCTGGAATGATAACACACGGCTGACACTGGATTTCATTGGCGAATGATTTCAGTTTTGAGAATTGTCCAAGCAGCACCAGTTTACAAAGTGCAGGTCACAGTTTGTTCAGATCAACTTATTTAAAGCATTTGATGTACTCATAAATACTATGTAGAGGGGTTCTTCTTTAACAAATATGGATATAGCTGCCACAAACAAAAATGTTGTATTTGGAGTACTGCACACACTCCGTTTGTAAAACCTAATTGGTCTGGAGGACAAATGTTGTTAGTTTGCACAATCAATAATTTATTTATTTATTTGTTTAAGTAATTTGCAAATTTAAAAGATCTATGAGGGACATGGTGCGATAACTACCTGGGTTCATTTTATCAGCTTTCTTGTAAATTGCAGCAATTATTGCTTCATTCCTGGACGAAGTGAATGTGTTATAAAGGACCATTGCATTAAATGCATAACACTTTTAATCTGATTGTAATATTCATAAAATAGCAATCTTTGGTGACATAGTCATTACCCAAAATTGTATTACCTTTCAGAAAAGCAATAACTTTATTTATCTCCTCTATAGTAATTAAGGGATAGGTTAATTCACATTTTCCTAACCTCACCTAGGTAATCATATGCAATTATTAGGGCTATCATAAAGAAAGGTGAGCATGTCATTGTTCTGGGGTAAATGAATATCAATAATTGGCATTTTACAACAGGTTGAACCATTTGCAATGATCTTCCACAATGCACATGTATCAGAGGAGGCTGCAGTCCTACCAATATCAACCCAAGTTTCATTAATCAACTCTTCTTTGCTAGTGGCAAGCAGGGTTTTAAATGCTTTCCTCTTCCTAGTTAAAACTAACCTGGAGGAATTACCAGATTTGGTCAATAACAGCAGTTCCCTTTGGACTATTTTACATTCATCATTTAACTATGATTGTGCACTTCTTTAAGCACTTTCAGATCTACACTCAAAGCTTCACCAATGTTCTTTAGTAAAGATTGACATGTAATTAAATTTGCACACTGATAATTCTTATAATCAATGCAGTCATTCATTGAAAGGCCATCGCTATTCATGTTAGGTTTAATTACATTATGCTCTAAAACATGGCCCCATTGTAGTCTTGGCTTGCAAGAAGATAGTTGACCCAAATGGAAACCCCTTCTTTTTAAAAGTGCCGAACATTTCAAGCTCCTATAACTAAAGAGAGTGAGAGGGCTACATGATCACCATCCAGTCTTGGTTTTATAAACAATTTGAAAACCAAAAACCAAAACCATTCTGAGAGAGAGATAAAAAAAAGTAATCAAAGATGGACGAGCCTCAGGCACCTAGAAAGGGTAGGTTCTCAGCAGAGACACACAGGGTTCTTCCATTTATAGTTTCAGTTTCTTTTGTGAATATAAGTAAATATAATTTGAGCCCTTTAGTGCCATGCCTACCTTCCTTAAGCACCACCTGAGGTAGACCAAATGTCAGCTCTACTTCTGCGTCAAAGAATTACATATTATTAATGGCCTACAATTTCACATTAAAATCACCACATAAATAATAGCATTTGATTTGTAGGGTAATTTCTGCAAATCTTACACAAATCTGCATCTTAATATCTCAAAAATCTTTCATCGTTTTTGCACCTGGCCTTATGTCGCACTGAACTATAACAAAACTGGATTTGTTAACAGATTCAATTTGCACTACTAGATACTCATGTGTATTTGCAAGACAAATACAAGCACAAGAATAACACAATCATGCCAGTAAGCAAAGACCACCCAAATGTCTGCCTCTTAAATTTGGGATAGTCATACCTCATACAGACATGTTTTACACCAAGTTTCTGACAAACAGGTAAACATTGTGTGTGCCAATAACTTTGAATAGTTCCTCATTTTCAAACATAGCCTGGCTGTATTCCATTATAAAACCTGAAATGGCATTGAATCTGAGGATATATACATATGAACCCTATTGGATGATTATGATCTTAACTCTCTGAGTTCGACCCAATGCTTTCTCGTTAAAGTAAGTTCTAGGTCAATCAATGTCTTCCAAGTTAGATATAGGATTAACATGATTTGTTAATGCTAATGTGGTAGCATATCATTGTGATCACGTTTTGCATTCATCCCTGGAAAGGGAACAGACTTGTCAGTTGAAAGTAGAGGTTCTATCTTATAAAAGGTTTTCAAAAGAACCAGGAATATCGCATCACTTTGGACTTGTGGGGGAGAAGACAGTACATGTAGAGTTATTCCTCAAACATTACTCCAACATTCAAAAGTTGGAAAGTGTTACAAGTTGAAAATCTCCACCAGAATGAGTTGGGGCAACTCACGGGTTGCACATTACTGCTCCCATTCTGCAGACATAGATCATTCAAATATAGCATCTCCTTAACCATTCTGTCTATAATTATAAGGTCACTAGTCGAGCACAAGAGACATCAGCAGTTTAACACACCTGCTACAGTGACCTGCAAATAAAGTACAGGTTGACATTCCAGTCCATTAGCTCCGTGGGTCAATGCAACCACTAAACAGATCAGTGGATATCCTTCAGGCTGTAGGTGGACATTTCAATAAAATAGCTTAGTGGGATAACACACCTAACGTATAGCTGCATGTGTTATTAGACTAAAACTATAAATATGAGCATTCATACTTTATTCTACATGCACACTGATTCCACTCTTTAGTTAACCTTTTAGCCAACACCAGCTAACTAATCACATGAAACCACCTGCTATCAAAAGTGGTTAAAAAATAATAATCATGCTAATCTATTCTACAAATTCCCCCGCTGGTGGCAGCACTGTTGACCTGCTTTCTTTTATCCTATATTACCATTTTATGTAAGTACTTTTATGAGACTTGTGTGTTCCTGAATAAAATGAAATACAGTGTCACCCTTTTATATATTTAAACTTAAAAAATGATTCCTAGGCATTGCACATTTAATGAATAAGTGTTTCCCAGTACATCTTCTGTCAATCAGAAGAATGTTAATGCATAAAGTCCTCCCAACTTTCCATTGCATTCCCTTACGCACTAGACTACAAAAACAGCAAGGTGGGTCATACAGCCACCTGCCACTATATAAATGTCCCTGGTTGCTGTGAGTGAAGGAGGCATATACTGAATAAAAAATGGGCACCTCACAACTTGTGTGTGGTGGCTAAGGAGTGTGGACAGCTCACAGAGAGTGTGAGTTCTAGAATGCAGTGTGCCAACTGGGAAATGCCCTACCTCTCTTTTGTTCTTATCTCCAGCACATAATCTAGTGTGTTGCCTCGTCCTCACCCCCTCTGGGAAGGGTTGTGGTATTTCTGTTTACCCACTGGAGTTCAAGTTAAAAATGTCAAAATTGTTGAAACAAATTTGAAAGTATGTGCCATGTTGCTGTTATTTGGTAATGTGTGTATGTAATAAATGCATATTCATTCATTTATTCATTCATTCATTCATACTAATGGTGCACCTTTTTTCTATATAATTTTCTTCTTTTGAATAATGGACTCCTGTACAAACAAGATCGAGTGGTGTACTATGCTTTAGAGAACCAAAATAAGAGCTGAGAACCCAAAACTCTACACCAAAATAATGTCCTTTATTCAAATAGCACAGAAAGAGAACCATAAGGCAAACCATCCCTGCCTTTAAAATGTAGGATAAAAAGAGGCATCATTTCAAGTTTGCCAGTAATTTGATGATAAATATGCCATATTAGTGCCAAAATCGGTTAACATTAGTGCCACTTTTCTTAGTGGATATATGGTGGGATAACGAGTGATGGAATATAAATCCCCATTTTGGAGTTTGTAGGACTCAATAGGGAGGATCACAGAACTGCTGTGAGAGGTTATTACACTGGGTTCATTGTGACGATTATTCAAGGTAAAATTGAGGATATACCTGCAGTAATTTTCTGGCAATGAATCCTCTACCGCTAAAGTCATAATTTGGCTGGGTGGTAAAAGTGTTGGTAATTCCTTTGCTGCCCAAACGGTTCAGCAACAGAATTTTTACCACACGTCCAAACTCGTAATGAGGCCATATAAAGACTTTACATAATTAAACGATTTGCTCTACCTCCTGTTACTAACAGTAAACTGGTAGCTAAGATTTGAACATCTTGGATTTTTTTTATGTTTTCTATTATTTCCCTGCATCTAAATGTAACAGGGCACCTGTAAGGAAAAATGGGGTGCACTAATTTCAAAAGTGCATTCATTTCAATGATGCCACTGATTTAATTTAAAAAAAAAACAGATGTTATACACCAGTTTCAAATGATGCTAACATTGCAGCATGTGCTATGCGTGTGATACTAGTACTGATGTGGGCACTGAGGGTAAACCAAAAGGGGTTTTCTTTGGGGGGTTCAGGCATTAACATATTATTACAGCATGTGCATGGCTTGCATGGACAGCTTTTCTTGAGAGAGTTAGCTTCAGAAAAAGCAGAAATCAGAGAATTAAAGGGTGAGCAGCCTGTCTTGTGTGGTGTAACTAGATGACAGGCCTTGGGAATTAACACAGGAAGTGTTCAGAAGTGCAGGAAGAAAGGATGGCATGTAACATGTTCTTCCGAGGGCAGGAAGAGATGGGTGCTGCTTGCCAAAAGTCAGAGGTGGTGAGCTGGTGCTACAAGACACTGAAATATTCCTGAATGATCTGTCATGTGTTTAGTGGCACAAAGGCCAGGAAAAGGAAGTGACATTATCAAATAGGTGGGTAAAATGGACAGGGTCCATATGTGCTGTAGGGGAAGGGCTGCATTTCTGAGAAGGGCTCTATAAGAAACTGCAAGCTGGGAGGCTGGGCTATTGGCCTATTGCTGATTCCATGAGGGGTTGTTGGTTGTTGCTGATTCCATGAGTCTTGTGAGCCAGTTAAGTTTGCATAAGGTGCTTTTGACCCATGTTTTCCCCATAAGTCTGTGGCCTGGGTTTTGAAGGAGCCTGCCCTGTCCATCATATTGCTGGGATTTGTACAAAAAAAGGGTTTAGATATCATAAGCTCTGATTGAGAAAAATAAAAACTGGGGCTGCGTTATTTGAATTTTGAAAGGCTTTCCTCGGGTGCGAGAGACAAGCTGTAACTGTGCCGTTCCTCAATTCATTTTTATCCTCATCGCTATCGCATGCATCTGCTAACAAAATTTGCTCCTCTACCATTTTTGAAAATTCTGGGAAATCCTCCATTGGAGGAATCTCTGTGCTTTCTTCCAACTGTTTGGCTGTGTCTCTCTGTAAAGCTGCCACTTTTAAATATTTTGGCATATTAGCCTCTACTATAATGTGCTGATTTTCTATTTCATTTTCATTTAAATCAAATACTATACGATTCTCTTGGTGACAGCATACTGTCTCATTGGGATCATAAGGGTGCACAGATTGCATTTGAAAGATTCCTTTGGGTTGAGAATCCAGATATTCTGGCAAAACACCCTGTGCATCTACATATCTCTCAGTAATATTTCCAATCACCATATTATTGAAATCTGTGGTATAATGTGATTTTTGTATGGCCATTCCTAATGAACAATTCTCTTCTAAATGAATATCCTTATGTCCTTTATTATTCGCCATCATATTGACAGATCCTTCTCCAACATCTATCAATGGAGTGAATTCATAATCCAGGCCTTGCTGTTTTATGGATTCATTAAAGCACACAAATGCATCAGAATCTTTCATCTGCTGTCCATTCTTGCACTTTAGTGTTATAGCAACCTAGATGGTGAATGCAGGAATGGTAATATCGTTTTTCACCTGTAAGTCAATTGCATATGGGAGCAGTTGTGCACAATGATAAGCCTTTCTCTTGTCTTCAAATTCAGGTGTAGACCCACCTAGCCGGGACCATATTTTTTGGTTAAGGAAATCTAACACCATACATATTCTGTGCATGGTATCATTGCCCAAGTAAAAATCATTTTGTGTTTCACTCCCTATACCGGTCTTCAACTTCTTCTAACACACACAAAACACACACAAACAGTACAAATTCTTACTAATTTCAGGATTCACTTTTCTCAGACCTTTTTCAATTTTGGGTAAGCACATTGGTAAATGGAAAGACATTTTTCCCTCCTTTTTGTCCATTTCTGTTTGAGACACCTTATTCATTTACCCATATTCAGAGATCCTTTGGAGTATGGCCACTGTTCCCCTTTCCATCCGGGGACCATCAGAGTTCACAATACAATCCTCCAACTGAATATGCGTAGAAACATTACTTGATGATTTGTCATTTTCTAATTCTGGGCATTTGTGGATATTTAACATGGAATTAATCTTTTTAACTTCCTCAAAAATATGTGGCTGAAAGAATTCTTCAGGTGATTGATCTGTACCCTCCTTTTGAGTATTTATTCTTTCTGCCTGTATTTGGTTAGTGTTTTGATTGTCTAGGGAAAGTGTTCTAGCATCCCCACTTACTCCAAGTTCAATTGTATTACCCATGCATGAGTTGTCATTCTTAAACCTGTCCCTTTGTTCTTTTGGAATTTCATGTTTTCCTTTTTCATTTGTACTAATCTCCAACGTTTGATTTAACTCCAGGTTAAACCAAACTTCTTTTTTAGATGTATTTGCAATTTCTATCACATGTTCATTTGTTGATATTTTCCTTTTTAAATAATTTAGCATCTCACAGTCATTATGCAAAACCAAATCGGGGCAATCTGTCTTTTTAGCATTGCAGGTATCATTAATATTTAGTCACTTATTATCAGAAACCACCCGGTCATTGCCTTCTGCCTCCTCCTTTGATGACTGTTTTTGAACCGTACATAGTTTTCCTATTTGTTCAGCCAACATTTTCACCTGGGCCTCGAGACACTGGAATCTTTCCATTTCTCTAGAATCTTCTCTCTGCGGCCTAGGTCGATATTGGTTGTTTTCCCCCTGATTGAATCTATTCTGATATCACTCAGGAGAATGATTTCCATTGGGGTTGTTTCTGAACTCTTCATTCATATGTGGAGGGGAGCAGGGTGCACATATCCTTTGGTTGTAGTCCCCTGGTGCTGGCGATTCATTGAATTGACGTGGGGTATAATTCACACTCTGCCTCATGTCCTGTCTCTAATTTTGTGAGTATTGTCCCCTATGCTCATTCCCATTTTCAGTAAATCGATCCACATATCACGGTCTATCCTGATTACCATATATCATGGTGTTAGGATTAAATCCGCTTTGTGTCCCCAATGTCTGGTATGGACCATTATTTCTTTGATCCTGACTTTGTCTCTGATTATTGTTCATACCTGACATATCAGGCCGATATCCTGCCCAGGGCCTGTCTCCTAAGTACATAAGGCTAATGTAGTTCTCCCTATTACTAGGATCATGCGATTGAAACATTGGTGCAGGGAGTGACAACCTCTGTTGTTTACCCCTTTGTTCAGGTGTTGCATTATTTTTACCTGGACTTTGAGCGGTCTCAAGGGACATTTTAGCTGACCTGATCTCCATCACTGTTCCCGAGGGTTCTTTAGATTTTGTTCTAGTGTCTTTCATTTTATCACTCTCTCTACCCTGACAATAGAGTACTTCATATAGTTGTGTACTTTGGTGTATGATCCATTCAAGGTACTTGTCACAATCAAATTCACTGACTAACTATGATGTCTTTTTGTAGCGCATAGAAATAGGCAGTTTTAAACTCATTGGAATTGGGGTCAAAAGATACATAAAAACGAGAAAAAGCTCTTTTTAAGTCTTGCAGAAATTGGTGAGGTGACGTATTAGGCCCAGCCGTAATTGTGTAAGCAACTTTCTTCGCCTTCTGTAATGATTGAAATTGAGAAAAATGACATCTAATCTCTTATTTAAACTCTGCCCATGCCATGTTCTGCTGTTCATTTAACCCTCTAATGATACTGGCTGTGGGAGCATTCAGAGTTAAGTGAAAGTATTGTCTGTATTGTTCCATAGGTATCTGGAGGGCTTTAAATATATCGTGCACCGCCTCTAAGTGATCCCCTATACAGCACTCCCCTCCTTTTTTAAATGGTTTGATCAGAGCCTTGATTGATTTCATTATTTTAATGGGGCTACTTGTTGCCATGCATGGAATTGCACTATTCTGTGATTCAACCCTTGTTTCAGGCATATGGGATTGGTGGCGGCCCCCAATGGGTGTATCAAATCCCCCAAGGGCTCTGCAACCAAGTTCAGTCACCGGCCCAGCCACTGGGGCACTAGTTTTCTGTTTAGAAATAGAATTCACCTTAACTCCATTGAATGTGGTGCCCTGCTGTTTATCCTGGGACATGGAAATGCATATTTGCTGTTCCAAATCCTTGCACATTTTAAGGAGCCTGTCTGCCTCTGTACGCAAATAATTGTTTTCATCACTCATCCTATAAATCACACTTTGCATATCGCTCATTTGCATTTGGCATTCATTGAATTCTTTGTTTCTTTTGTCACTTTCTTGAAACATTTTAACTATCTCTTGTTCAGCATTTTGAAGATCACTTTCTTTCTCAAAATGTTATTTTTGTAAAATCTGCATCTCCAAAACAACTTCATCCTTAGCTTGTCTAATATGATCTACCAATGCTTTCAAGTGTTTTAATTCTTGCTCACTATCCTCAAACTGTTTGTTTCATTGAGACAATTGAGTGTCGAGATCTTTACATTTTGACTGCATGTCCTTTTGTCATATATCCAGTTCTGCTCTTAACTTTTTCTCTTGTTCAATAGCTTCATCCAGTTCAACTCTTAATCTGCTAAGTCAGCTTGGCATCATTTTTTTGCATTCGCAGAGACCTATTTAGGATAAACCATGTCTTGGCACAAAGTCCAATCTTTCTCTGCATGTTTATCAACTACATTTAGAAGTCTCAAAAGGCAGACCTGAATTATGCTGCCTTCTGCAAAGATGCTGTCTAATGGTTCTTTCTGTACTTCACCATATATGCGGTCATGCCATTCTGTGTCATTATTTGATGACCATGTCCCATATGCATATAACTTTGCCTCCAGATATTGCACTAACTCTGGGAATGTGGCCTCCATTTGAGACATTCTGAAATGCACTTCTAGTGTCTCACTGCTCTCATGAAATGGGTTCCATCTAATGCACGTATGTAGTGTGAGACACACTTGCCACGCCCAGTAGGTGCTCTTCAGCCACTTTCACGGCCAACGCACCATTAGCTGTAAGATATTTTGTCTTATTGGGGTAAATTTGGGGGTTGGTGGTATTTTCTTACCGTCAAAATATGAGCGGTAGTTTGGTGGTAAATTAGCCTTGCATTTAGATTGGGTTTGGCCTCATATTATTTTAGTGACCATACCTTGTTATTTTATATTGGAGAATCTAGTGATATATTGTTTGCGGTATTCAATGGTGAGCATAGTTTTATTCCCTATATTATAACCCCATCATAAAACAAAACCTTCCTTTCTATTAGAGTACCTCCGAGTGGTCTATAGAGAGCTTTGGACCTATGCACATGATAGAAACCCAACAATTTTATATAGAGCGCCACCTATAGGTTGTGGCTGGTATCACTGGCTTATCTACATCCATTGATCTATGCGCCCAGTATCACTGGCTTACCTACATACAGCGATCTATATATTATATCAGATTCTTTCCAAACAACATGCAAGGAAGGCACACACACACACAAACCTGCTGCATCACTGGATATTATCAACTTATTCTGGGTTGTTTTTTTAACTGTAGGAGCAAATTGACAAATGCACTACTAAAGAGAATGAATCTCCCCTGTATATTTACATATAAATTCACAGATGCAAAGATGACACTAAACCATTTGTTTTGATATATTCACATTATATAATATATAAGTACAATTCACAACGATTAGTTCTTACCATGAATACATTGCATCATCATCTGAAATACAAAAGAGAGAGAACACCGAACAAACACGCCTTTTAAAACATTGTTAATTCTTCCCCATTCTGTACATGGCGAACAATATAGTCAGTGACTTCCCTGCCTTTCTCAGCTGTTCTAAAACTCAGCCATTCATGCAGCATTTAACAGTATTCTCACTTGTACTTAACTCCTTACCAAAATTGTTTCTTTGAGTCCCCCACGTGACCTTGTTTCACTCGCCTCACAAAGACAGGCCCAGTCAGCACAAACGGCTCCTGTAATCTTGTGTGTCTGGGAAGCACGGCGAGAAACTCTCAAGCCAGCGCTCTGTGACACCTTGGACTTCTGTCTTCACAGCCCAGTGTCCACAAACTAACTCTCTCTGCAAGTTTTGCCATTAGCAAAACTCTGAGCCTTCCTACTTTTTTTACGTGGCATGTCTGCAGACACTTTCTTCCAATCAGGTCAAAAGCATGTTTTTTGCGCCACCCTTCATTTCCAGAACAAAGAAATCCTTGCTCACTGAGCATCTGTTTCAATTTTATTTCCTGCCGCCTCTTCCCCTCTGACTTCTGCAAACTAACACAGAACGAGAGAAAAAAAAATGCCAGTGTGCATTTGAAATGCATTATAGCAGTGCTACCAAAATATGTATTTTCACCTAATTTTGCACATTAGACTACATTATAATGTTAGGAAATTAGAATTAGTGTTTAGTAAATGGTAATTAAGTTAGTCAGTTATATAAATAATGTAGTCTTCTATGTATGAGGTATCTAAAGAAAGAAAAATAATGGTGCATTTCATTCTCTGCAGTTTCACATTGGGCTTTTGCTGTGTTATGAATTCTGTACCTTGCATGCCACCAACAACATATTCACATGTTATACTGGCAACACAAAAATAACTATATGTGTATGCCATATTACTGCTGGCAACAACAACAAAAATTGCCACTAAATGTGCAGTAAAACACCACAAAATGCCATCATATTTAGTAAAATGCTATATATACGCTTACTGGCCTAAGGCATGTTACCAAGCCTTGCTGGGCTTTGAAGGTTGCTGTGAGCGAGAGTGTTATCGGTGTGCCTGAACCATAGACAGGACAGCGTTAGCTGGGATCCTGAGCCGGAAGGTGGGGCTGATATAGACTTGTGCTGAGACAGACGCTGAGACTGCATGCAGGCTGGCAGAGCTGGGGTCAAAAAGGTGAGAATTAAAAGGGTTGAAAAAGAGTTGGAATTTTTTGCAAAGGGTGATTTTGGACAAGTCACACTGACCTGAAAGGCAATTCCCTTCATGGTAACCGAAGACCAAAGGAGCTGCCTGGATCTAAATTGATTATGGAATCATTCTGCTGTGCAAGGAAATCAATTACCTCTAACCTCAGACTAACCAAACTCTTAGCTAGAGGAGTAGATGGGGTAAATGAGGGCTGGTTCCTAAAGTGCAAGGGCTTTCATAACCAACTGAAGTGCATTCCAAGGTGTGTCCCAATGTCAACCCCAATCTTCTAATAGTATACACGGGAGAAATGGTAAAGAATGTTCATCTATGGTACATACACTATCAATGAATACTAAATGGCTTTTAGAACCCAAAGCAAAATGTCAGTGTGAAATAGCATGTTCTGTTTTTCTTCAAACAAAATGCATGGTTTAAGTGATGTTTTGCTGATGGTTTTGAAATATGTTGTGCATGTAAATGTCTCATTGTGTTGAAGATGTGTGTATACAGATCTGCAATTATAGGTCTGTGTAGCAGTCTGTCATTGTGTGGCCTAGTCAATTTATAACATATAGTGCTGCCTTTTGGTGTTTGCCTAGTGCAGTATAAGGCCTTTCTGAGGCATTGCCAAGGGAACTATAGTAACATGTATATAGCCACCTCTTTGTGACCACACTTTGACTACAGGTTTGCTGGTTATGGGGAAACAAGCAGGTTGCTGGTCGAGGATAATTCAATCCTTGACCAGCAATCACAACTGGACCACGAGGGAATTGATTTTGGGGGAGGGGCTCCCCCAGGCCAAACAGCCCTGGCCGCCACCATAAAAATAAAAATGAAGGTGGCCCAATGTTTTGCCTTTTTTGGGGGAAGATGGGTGATGGGTGTTGTTTTGCACCCATTTGCCCTCAAGGAAAGCAAAACAACATACAGCAATTTTGCCAGAGGCACACTTGGGGGCATCAGGGGGATGGCCCTAGGCCTGTGAGGCCAGCCCCCTAAGGAATCCCCCAAGGAGGGTCACATCCTTTATGCGTCCCTGGGGGGGCACAAGTGGGGGTCTGGCCACCCCTGGGAAGCATAAAGGAGCCCTAGGCCATCATGGAAAAGCTTTAGGGTGTGGGGATACCTCCAGGCTAAACCGCCTCCCACCCCACAATACAACAATGCAAAAGGTGGCATGATGTTGTTTTGCCTTAGTTGGGGGCAAATGTGTGCTATTTTTTACCCATTTGGCCCAAGTAAAGCAAAACATTGCACCCAATGAATGGAGACATACTTGGGGACATCAGGGGCCTGGCCCTGTGAGTCTGAGGCCAGCTCTCTTAGGAATCCCCCAAGGAGAGGCAAATCCTTTGTGCTTCCTTGAGGGGGGCATTGAGGGTCTGGCCCCATTCTGCCAGCCCTAGGCCACCAGGAAATGATTTTTGGAGTTGGGGCACCACCCGAGCCAATCAGCCTCCCGCCACCACCAAAATGAAATAAAAGAAAGGTGGCACAATGTTGTTTTGCCATCTTTGGGGTTGGATGGGTGCTGGCTTGCCCCCCCCAGGAAGGTGAAACATTACCCTGTATGTAGAGTCACAGAGCTGGAGGCATAAGCGGACTGGCCTGTGGGTCATCCCTCTCAGTAATCCCCCCACAGATGGACAGATCCTTTCTACTTCCCTGGGGGTGAGGGGCGAATTGAGTGTTTGGGACTATTGTGCCACCCATGGGAAGCAGGAAGGAGCACTAGGACACCAGGAAAATGAGTTTGGGGCTGAGTGTCTGTTAGCCCGTTGCCCGTTTGTAGCACCACCGCTGTCCTTGATCTCTTGCTGGGCAACTTTAGAGCTTTTCTCTCTGGGGAGGCACCACATGACTGCCACTTGGCCTATGGGGGGTTGACCCAAGTGCAAGCAGACGCCAAAGGCCGCGGGCAGCACCCTCGGCCGACCTAGAGCTCTAGCCAGGCTGCGTTACAGCTTTCCCTCTGGGGAAGGATGGGGACCCTGCCGGGGCTCCCTGGGACTGCCGCTGGCCTTGGGGATGGTCTACCCACATGGGAGACAAGCATACAAGGCTGGGGCAGCTTCTTTGGCTGCCCTGGAGCTCTGGCTGGCTGGGTTAGAGTTGTTCCCTCTGGGTAGGGAAGGGGCACCTTCCTGGACTCCCCGGGACTGCCGCTGGGCTTCGAGGTGGTCGACCAACATGGGAGACAGGTGCCCAAGGCCGGTGGCAGCACCCTCAGGCGTCCTGGAGCTCTGGCTCGAATGCATTAGAGCTTTTCACTCCGAGGAGGGATGAGACCCTGCCGGGACTCCTCGGGATCGCCGCTGGTCTTGGGGACGGATGACCCACATGAGAGACAGGTGCCCAAGGCTAGGGGAAGCATCCCAGGCTGTTCTGGAGCTCTGGCCAGGCTGTGTTAAATCTTTTCCCTCCGGGGAAGGACACAGTCCCCACCACGGCTCCTAACAGACCACTGTTGGGCCTGGGATGGTCAACCCACATGGGAGACAGGTGCCCAAGTCTGGGGGCCACACACTTTGCCATCCTGAAGCTCTGGCTGGGTCACAGTAGAGCTTTTCCCTACAGAGAGAGCTAGGGACCACACCTGGGCACTACATGACCACCACTGGTGAAGGGAGCAGTCAACCCATGTGCGAGGCAGATGCCCAAGGCTCGGTGCAGCAGCCCTGGCTGTCCTAGAGCTCTAGCTGGCTACATTACAGCTTTTCCCTCTGGGGAGGGACAGGGATCCTGCTGTTGTTCCCTGGGACTGCCTCTGTGCTTGGAGACGGTCGACCCACATGGGAGACAGGCGCCCTTGGTGGAGGTCAGCACCTCCGGCCGTCCTAAAGTTCTGGCCATGCCACGATACAGCTTTTCCCTGTCAGGAGGGATGGGGATCCTACCAGGGCTCCCTGGGACTGCCTATTTGCTTGTGGGCAGTTGACCCACATGGGAGACAGGTGCCCAAGGCTGGGGGCCGCACCCTCGTCCATCCTGGAGCTCTAGCCTGCCCACATTAGAATTTTTCCCTCCGGGAAAGGATGGAGTCCCTGCTTTGGCTCCCCAGGATCACCGCTGGGCCTCCGGACAGTTGAACCATATGGGAGACAGTCATCCATCCAAGATCCAAGGCGCTGGCAGTACCCCGGCCATCCTGGAGCTCTGGCTGTGCAGCATTACAGCTTTTCCTTCTGGGAAGGAACGGGGAGCCCACCGGAAAGCCCATGACCACTGCTGGGCTGGGGGTTGGTCAACCAACATGCAAGGCAGACACCCAAGGCGCGGGCAGTACCCCCAGCCGTCCTAGAGCTCTGGCTGGGCTGCATCACAGCTTTTCCTCCAGGCAGGGAGAGGGACCCTGCCGGGGCTCCATGGGACCACAACTGGGCTTGGGGACGGTCAACCCAAATGGGGGACAAGTGCCCAAGGCCAGAGGCAGCATCCCTGGCTGTCCTGGAGCTCTGGCCATGCCGCGTTACACCTTTTCCCTCCAGTGAGGGACGGGGACCCCGCCTGGGCTCTCCATGACTGCCACTGGGCTTGGGGGCAGTCAACCCTTTTTATTTTCCACCCAGGTAAGAGCACCCATTCAAGTGAAGTCTGTTTTTTGTCAGGGCATATGTGTGAACGTGGTAAGGTGGGATATGTGGTGTTTTGTGAGCATTTCGCTCATTTCCCACTGGGAAATGTGGGAAATAGTGTATTTTGGTCACATTTACAACTTTGCAGTACATTCTTATTTTAAGAGATGTGCCATTTTTACCATGGTGGCTGCAACACCCAGGTCCAAATCTGTGGGTTGTCCTGAAGGCCAAAACCACTTCCCAGACCATTTGATGTACAAGTAGTTTTATCTTTTCCCTTTGTGCCCAGATCAATGCATCAATACACTTGAGGTACCGTTTACATTCGGACACCTGTGGGAACATGGCAAAGTAGAACAAGTGTTGTTGCATGCATGTTTCGATGTTCTCCTGGTCACAATTGTCTCAACATTGTGCTTTTTCCCCAAAACTTTGGACTTTGATGAGCATTCTGGGTAGTAAATTGTAGTTCTATTCAGGCAAGTGAGACCTCTTTGGATTCCAATGGGTGTCTTCTATTCAGAAATGTATGGGGGGGTCCCTGTTTTACTCGTTGGCTGTGACACCCCATTCCCAACTCTGTGGGTGTTCCAGAAGGCCAAAACCACTATACATTTAGTTTTCCCAGCGCATTTGGTGTACCAGTGGTTTAGCCTTTTCCATTTGTGCCCAGGTCAGTGCACCCATACATACGAATATTGTTTTCATCAGGACACCTGTGGAAACATGGGAAGGTAGGACTTGTGTTGCTGCCCACATGTTTCAGTGATTTCCTGCTCGCAAATGTCTCAACATTTTGTTTTTTACATACATTTTGAACTTTACTGGGCAGTCTGGGTAATAAATTGTAGCTTGACTCATGCAAACGGGCCTCTTTGGATTCCCACATGTCTCTTCTTTTCAAAAATGTATAGTGTTCCCTCTTTTCCTTGATGGCTGTGACACCCCAGGCCCAAATCTGTGGGTGTTCCAGAAGGCCAAAACCACTATACATTTCTTCTTCCCAGTGCGTTTGGGGTACCAGTGGTTAAGCCTTTTCCCTTTGTGCCCAGGTAGGTGCACCCACATATGTGAGGTACCGTTTTCATTGAGGCACCTGTGGGAATGTGGGAAGGTAGGACATGTGTTGTTTTCTCTTGGTTGTGATAATATTTTCATACATTTCCTACTGCAGTTTGTTACACAACCCTTTAATTTCCAAAATGTGCCCTACGTTTAGTCACTGCTTTAGGCACTGTACCCTTTTGTGACCTGCAAAAGTCACTTATTCTTCAAAAGGTAGCCTGTGTTCTTTCACAAAATGTATGCTTGCCATTCTTCACCACATTAGTTTTCGTTATTTTCGAATGCTAAGTACGTCAGTGTAGGCCGTTGGCATAAAAATAAAACTGTGTACCATGGCTTGGTTGTTGGCTTGTGGTATTGCTTTTTTGTGAACATTATAAAAAATGTGTGATTTCCTAACCAGAATAGTCGGGGGAATGTAGCGATAATTGCTTTTCAGAATATTCCTGGAAGCCAATACCCCACAAGTGCAAACATGTCCAGCACATAATTGTATTTTTGTCACTTTTCCAATTTTGGAACTATTGGAATTATGGGTATATAGTTGATGCCTGATGTGCACAAATAGCCCCTTCAGAAATGTATAGCTTTCTGTGTTCCCAATGACCTTGTCTACCCTACTCTTCCATTCTTTCCAAGCGTGTTCCATTATTACAAAAGGGATAAATCGCCAATCACTAACAAATCTGAAGGTACACTTATGAAAAAAATGTGTTTTTGTTTCAACTCAACCTGTTCTTAAATGCTTGTGAAATGGCAAATTCAGAACTGCAAACCTTTTGCTCCTAGCTCTTACAAGAAAAAAACACAGGCTTCTTTGTACATCATTCTATTGGCATTTTCCGAAAAAACACAAAGTTTGGTCACTTGCTTGTAATTTTCTCACACCACCCTACAGCAACCCACAAATCGTTGTTGATGTTATGACCACCTACATGTCGGGGAAAAAAGGGTGCAAATTAGCCAGGATATCACTTATAGCCTAAAAGTTACAAGGGATTGAATGCCAACATACCAAAATGTCCAAGGAAGGGCTCAGCACTGGAAGGGAAAACCCTGAGCAGTTAAGGGGTCAAGAAATGTCATTAGAATTGCATTGTGAAGTTAGTTATTGCTGTTGTTGTTGAGCACAAGAAAAACAGACACACCCTCTCACATCAAGGCATACCCTCATGAAAGTTTCATTATCCTTATAAAATGCCCAACCATTTTTCCCCTGTCTAGAATTTAGAGTCCCCCAATCAAAAAAAGTCCTTATGTGCACTGTAGCCTGAATTAACAAAGCATACATTTGTGTCTGGCAGAGTGCCTGGCCGAAGCATGTGCCAGGCACTCTATTATCAAAGGAAAACTGCATTCAATGAGTGTTGCCACGGTAGGGCTTAATAGAGCAGCAGGTTGCACAGCTTTGCAAATGCCTGCAAAAGTTGTGTTCTTACTAAGAACACAACTCTCTAGCCGGCTCATGTAATGCTGTGAATGCTAATAGGGATATCTTCCCCATGTGTTATTTTAATAATTCCATTGTACTGTGATACTAATTCATTTTGAAAAGGTCTTTGGATGAAGTGCTTTGTAAATTCAAAAAATACAATAAGTACAAATAAACATTCTGAAAGTTTCATCTGACCATGATTTTAACAGAAGGCACTCGCCTAAATGTAAATACACATTGGCAAAATGCCAAGTCTTTGCTATTGCATGGGCATTAGGTTGACATTTGTCAGGCTCTGCAATCATATTGGCTAGTGGGTGCTATATAAGACCACTCACCATCATATTCACAGGAATTCTCAACATTTGCATTCCTTAACATATGATCACCATATGTAAGGTACTGATTTACATGTGCCTTTAAAAGTCACCATATGTAAAGTGTAGCCTCAAAATGTCTGCTGTCATATGTTAGCCACAGCACCAAATGCCACAATAATACATTCATATGCCTCCTCTGTTCATAACATGCAGTGTATAGATCCATGTGTCCAGGTGCTGCCATCACAAGCCCAGTGCTGCCTCAAATGTCCTAATATTTTCATTTCCTATGCTTGGTACAGTCACCAAATATAAGTTAAACCCTCACATGTGTACAAGTTGCTATTATATGTGATATATTGCCTTAGATGGCAAATTATTTCATCACATGATTGGCATAGTCAACATATGTTAGCTTAAGTCTCACAGATGCTGTCATCACCTGATAAATGATGCAGCAATATTTCCATCACATATCTGGTATGTCAGCATCTATAAGATAGACCCTTGCAAGCACAGGCGCTATCATCAAAATCCCAGTGAAGCCTCAAAGGGCCCCAACAAGGCTATTAAATATCTGGGAAGTCACCACATGCAAAGTGGCATCTAGCACTAAATGAAGATATGTTCTCATTAAAGTGAGGGCCTCTGCTGTGGGCACAGTTTGACGCAGGTGGATCCCTCAAAAAGGAAGAGCAAACGGAACATGTTGAGGCAGGTAAGTGGATGTGTGTTCCTCTTTATTGTTCCTGACAGGGTCTACTCTGAATTAACATCAAGAGGTCTTCTGGTAGCACTTTCCTGTTACGTGCCAGGCTAGTCTCCTCTCATCAAGTCCCAATGATAATATCTCCACCCATGGATCCCTTGAAACGGTAGAGCCTTCTACATTCCAAACATGACATGCTTGTTTCCCCATAGCATGTCTACTCACCGCTACACACCTTCCCCCTTAACAATATAACTGAATGTAAAGCAAACAGTAAAGATGATGTTCGATGTAAAACATTTCTACAGAGCAGTATCCAATCAAATGAAATAGCATTGAATAGAATTGTACATCCACATCGCATTAACAATGTTTAAATGCATGTAAATATAAAAAGGGAATATTATTTGATGGAGTGACTAGATAAATTTAGCTAATGTATACAGCACTGTAATAGGGAATTAGATGCAAATGAACTGAAAGGTATTCTTTTTTTTTTTTTTTGCAGGCTTCTGTTCTATTGTTTATTTCTGAAGACAGATTGGTAAATTTATGGTTTGTCTAATTTAATCAATACGTTGATTATTGCTTCGTGGGTTTTAGGTATACTTCAGGAAATTAAGATAGGATAGATTGTGAGTATTCTTGGTCAAAATAATAAGTATTGGCTTGGGGATAGAATGGGGACTCATTTGAGATAGTTCTGTATGATCATAGGTTGGGTGCAAGCAAGTGTATAACTATATTGGGTGAAGGAGAGACACTGATGATGAAAGGTGTAGAATATTGGGAATAGGTCTACTGGTAGGTACAGTTCGAGACAATGTAAACTTTGTACATAAAGGAACTTATAAGATGGCTGATAGCTGTCGGCTACTATCACCAAGAATTTACTTAAGTAACCAGTTAACTGATTGTGTGTCTTTTTGTGGTGTCCTGCTGTGTTTGTTGTCTATTGTGATTTATGATGTATTGGTATTTTATTAAGTAATTTGCATATCTACTGGGCTTAGAATGAAACATGCTCAATTTACAGCTAGTGAGCAAAAAGACAAACCATTAGGACAAGATGTCATTGAATTTTATTTCATGGAATGTGAAGGGTATGAATTGTGCATTCAAAAGAAGAAAAGTTTTAGCGAGAATCTGGAGAAGTAAAGGAGATATAGTATGTATTCAGGAAACTCACTTGATTGAACATTGTGAAAAATGTCTAATCAACTCTAAATACACACAGGCAATTTCCAAAAGTTATGACTCGAAATCAAGGGGTTTAAGTATTTTGTTCAGAAGGGGACTGACGATGGCAATTGAGAAGATAGTGAAAGATGATGAAAGACACATACTATTAGCAGATATAATACATAATAGTAAAAGGATGACTGTAGGGTCTATGTATGCCCCGTGTTTGCCAACTGTACAATTTTTTAGTAAACTGGGTAAACTGTTCAAGGAAATGCAAGGGGAAAGCATGATTTTAGGAGGGAACTTTAAAATTGTGCTTAATATTACACTGGATAGGAAGTCAAACTGCAGGTATAGTGGTGAGGGGATAAGTAGTGAATTTCGAGGTTTTACCCAAAAATATAATTTGATAGATATAAGGCAGGAAATGCATCACGTAGATAAAACATACACGTTTTATTCACCAGTACATAATTCATTTTTGCACCTTGATTATACACGTATGACTAACTGATTGGTTAGTCATGTGACATGCCCAGAGATTAGGGAAAGAGCGATCTCTGATCATGCACTAATTGACATGCAGATGGTTATCAATGATATGAAAGTCAAAACGAGGAGATGGATATTACAAGCAGGGATATTGAAAGATCTGACAGTCATTAAGGGTCTGGAGACATTTATTAATAAATATTTTGAAGAGAACATACATACAGCTGATATAAAAGTGGTTTGGGATTGTTTTAAAGCGATAATAAGAGGGGAACTAATAAGTAGGTCAGCTAATACTAGAAGACACTTAGACACAATGGTGGAGAAAGGAATATTTTATAGTAATCAAAAATTCTGGGAACTTGGGGGAAAAATGGGAAACTATTGGCAAATAAGTTAAAGAGAATAATAGAGGAATCATGTGTTACATCAATAATAATGAATTAAGGGAAAGTACTGCTTACAAACACAGATGTATGATCACGTTAGAGAGTTTTCTTTGAGGTTATATTTGGAAGACAACTGTCCAATTAATGATGATTCAAAGGTTCTTTTGATAAAATGAAGCTCCCAAAATTGTCATCAGAGGGGAATTGAAAGGTAGAGACAGATATTGAAGTAAATTAAATAATTGGGGCAATAAAACAACTTAATGAGGGGAAGTCACTGGGACAGGATGGGTTAATTTCCAAATTTGATACATTATTTGCAAATCAGTTAGCACCAATGTTGTGCAAAATGTTTAATGCTTTTCTGCTGTCAGGGACTTTGTGTGATTCAATGAAAGAGGCCTTAATAACTCTAATTCAAAAACAGGATACAGATTGTCAGAAGTGTGAGAACTATAGACCAATATCAATATTGAATGTAGATTTAAAATTATTCACAAAGATATGATCAAAGAGATTATATGGCTATATAGACAATTTGATTGATGGGCCACGAGTAGGCTTTATTCTGCAGACATATGGGTATGACAATATCAGAACAATCTTGAATGTAATAGGTTTGCATAATAATTGGGAATCCGATTCCCTGTTGGATTTTTTTGATACAGAGAAAGCTTTTGATAGGGTCAATTGGAATTTTTGGGAATATACATTGAGAGAAATGGGATTTGGTCTTAAATTTATTCAGGCGGTTATTTGCATACATCTGGATATATCTGCAAAGGTGCAAGTTAATGGAATATTATCGATAGTGTTTTCTTTATCGAAGGGCTCTAGGCAGGGTTGCCCACTGTCGCCATTCTTATTCAATTTTGCGCTGAAACCATTGGCTGCATACATTAGGCAAAGTAATAGAAGAAGGGTATTCAAATAGGAAATACTGACCTGAAAACATTAGCTTATGCGGATGACATGACTATCATTCTTTCAAATACTTTGGAATGTGGCCCGGTTCAGAAACCAATGATGGAGGAGGTGGGAAAGCTGTTAGGTCATAAGATTAATTGGAATAAGACTGACATGTTTCCTCTTTCAGCTGTATGTGATAGGGGAGTTATAGTTGTGGAGTTGTAAGTGTTCCCCGAATGGAGTGAAATATCTGGGGGTTCATATTATTAGAGATTTAAGGGACATTTTGAAGTTGAATATTGATAAGGTAATAAGTAAAATTTCAATAAATATAAAAAAATGGGAAAGAGTGAGTTTAACCTTGTGGGCCAAAATAAATGCTATTAAGATGATGTTATTGCCTAAACTGTTGTATATTATTCAATCACTTACTTTATTAGTTGCAAAAATATAATTGAAAGGGATTAGATTGTATAGATTTGTGGTTAAGATTGAAAGAGGTTTGGTCGGAGGATATTAATCTAGAGATAACTGAAAAGGAATGGGAGGATCTACTTAGAGTGGGAGCTAAAGCAAAAATAGACATGAATTTGAGACTCATAAGGCAAAAGATTTTTGGAAGATTGCACTGGACCCCAGAAAGAATACATAAGCTTATATTACTTGACGGTGACATATGTTGGAATTGTGAGAGGAACAGAGGAACATTGGTGCACTTACTCTGGGATTGTTCTAGAGTGCAAATGTTTTGGAAGGACGTTTTAAACAGAATAAATATCACTCTAAACATAACTATTCTCAGGTCAGCTGCAAACATGATTCTACTACTGCGTAGAGGAAGATGTCTAATTGCAAGAGAGTTTGATGCATGGGTTGATAAAGTCTTGATGGTTGCTGTCAAGTTGATTCTTAGAGTCTGGAAAAGTAGGGAAAAGCCCTTGGTGGATAATTGGTTGGTAGAAATGCAAATACTGTCCACATTTGAGAAAGTGTCATTGGAAAATAAAGATTGTACAGAAGCATATCTTTCATTATGGAGTCCTTTTAATAGCCTAAATGATTTTTTATTTTTTTATTTTTATTTTTTCCTTCTCTCTTTTCTTTCTTCTCTCTGTCGTGTTGTGGTTGTGCTGTGTTGTATTGCCTGTATGTATTGTTTCATCATGTTTATCTTTGCCTTGAATTCTGTATGAGACTAATGTGTTTGGGTTGTGGGTTCATTACTCATGACTATAAGATGAATTTGAAAATGATATGGATATTATGATATTATGGCATGTTAATATGGTTTACAGTATGTTGCCCATGAATGTATTTGTACTCCATGTGTATCAGTGATATGTATATATTGTTAAAATCATGTATATATTTTTAAAATCAATACATTATTAAACAAAATGTTCCAATGCTCCATAGCCCTTCAATCCCTCAAGATAGTAAATAAATTACACGAATTGTGCTCAAATATAATTAATCATAATGCCCATTTTAACATACACTGGGAAAGGGGAGGACATACACACACTACATTTGACACACACAGGGAAACTCCTTTGACATACTCAAGGACACTCCATTTGAGAACATACACCATAACCAGCACAAGACCTTATACCACCTCTCCTCCTCCCCACACAATATCAAAACACACGAAAATACAAATCACAGAACATAGCATTGCTAATTACAGAAGGGGAAAATACATTCACAATGCAAAATAGAAAGATATCATGCAACTTACAGGGTGGACAATCGTTATGCAGACACCAACCAACCCCAAGATAACTGAGATGTCTACAATCACTACGTAAGCATCTCACACCGCTTCTTTCATGTGTGCTACTTTATGAGAGTCTGGCCAAAGTGTTTTCTATTCCAGATAAATACCACACAAGTTGTTGTAGCACATGAAACCAAACCACATGGGCATTAACAAATCAGCTAAGAATATTGATGTACAAACAAAGAGTCTGGTTCAGAGAGGTGCCACCCTCCAGGTTCACTTGGAAATTAATTGTGGCATACATGATCTTTCAGGGACATTTCAGAAGCATGTTTATTTCTCCTTAGTGACAGGATTTAGAGGGGCACATTTGATAAGCAGGAGAATTGCAGTATGTCGTGTGCTGGATTGTGTCAGGGTGGAGTATCAATATCATTAGCTAATGCTTTGGCAAGCTATTTACAGGGGTTCAGAGTAGTAGTCTCAGAATCAACCTAGGACCTGCTTATATCAAAGCAGATACAGTTATAAGAATGGCAGAGTCCAGTATTTATGCAAGACAGGCTCTTGAGCTATCAAGGTACTCCATCTTCATGGTGCTCAAGGCCTCTTCCGACTGCTTCTGGTGCCCAGGGTCTGCAGCCACCATCTATGAGAACATCTTACTAAAAATACTGAAGGCATGGAAGATATGCTCTTATCATCCGCATCCAGTTTCTGCACCTGACACACTACAATCATATTTTTACTTTAGAGACAGCTCTCTGCTAAGACATGGTTCCATCCCCATCATAACCCTAATCCAGAAAATAAATGATTTCTCGATCCAAAATAGGAATAGGTGCTGTCTTTCCAATCTTACTTTTGCAAAAAAGTCTACTTTTTAGAATGATTACCCCTTCTCGGCCACCCCCTTTCTTCCTCTTGGCAGCGTTCTCAATCAATAGAACACACATCTGCCTTTGATATCCCACTTCTCTGCCCTATTCCCTACCCACCAAATAAGTCATATACCTTGACATCTCCTTAATGATAGGGGCATTTCTTCACCCACAAAAGCCAAGATAACTTATCAATGATAGAGCTTGTAACCATTGGTTAGTCACACATAATTAATTGTCCTGGCAGACACACACACACACATCTCCAATATACTCTGCACAACCGCCACCAAACTCATTTGAAAACTGCAGAGCATCAAAAAAAGCATCCTCTGGAAGAAGCTTTCACCCAAGACCCACTTGCTGACCTAAACATTATTCATATGGCAGTGTCTTGAGAGTATGCCATTTTAGAATCCTCTACATTGTCGCTATTACCTTCCTATTCAACTGAATGCCAACAAACCCACAAGATATACATTTTCAAATGTGCTGTTTAACTAAAGCAACAATTGTCACCAGGAAGCAGTCAATCCTGCCCACATACTGACCTTGCCTACTGAGCAGTTGCCTAGCTGCATTGCTGTTTTATTCAGACCTGTTGACTATTTGGAAAGCCTGGGCTGACTAATTCTCTGCTCAAGGTGTTGTCTGATTTATTGTAAAACAATGTTACATCCATCAATGAGGAATTACATTATATCGTGAGTGTAAAATTAGCCATGTACTGTACGTCAGAAAAAGAACATTCAGGGACAAGAGATTGCTGTGAGTGCCGTAATGGTGGGCAGTAGCAGGCAATGGGTGTGGAAGGGATGGCCACATAAGAAATCAACACCTGCAGGTTTCTTCCCCAATGAATCTCATCAAACCCATCTTACACTGCTCATTATAGGCTGATCGGTAGCATTAAAGTACCACCGCCTATGAGTCAAAACGAATAAGACCCCCTAAACGTGCTTATTGAAGGTAAAGAAAAATGATCAGAAATCATATTGAAAAAAAAATGTAAAATGGTTGAACCTGATGCAGAATACAAATAAGGATGACACCTTTAGACATTTTCAGCACATACTAGTGCAAACGGCCTGATAGGTGTACGAAGAGCACTATACTCTGGTGGCATATTTGGAAACAATACTCAAATCATGATTGGTAAATGTGATAACAAACAAGGTGTGCCATAGATATTATTAAGAAATACATTTATGGCCACGACATATATATATATATATATATATATATATATATATATATATATATATATATATATATATATATATATATATATATATATATATATATATATATATATATATATATATATATATATATGCATAGTTCTAAAACAAACCCATACAGTTCATAATGTAAATGTATTATTCAAGAAAACATCTTACCCCAGCCGATCAGGGTGAATCCCCATAAGTATTTGGTGTCAGAGAAGAAAGCCACAAAGATCAAGCTGTGTAGGTAAAGCCCCTCCACCAGAATCCAGTAGTAGTTGGTTGCCAAGAAGTAAATAAACATCACAACTGATATCTTGCAGCCCACCTGTTCAGAAATAAGGTGCAGTGGTTACTGTAGTTTGTAACGGAAATACCCAAATTAATCAAGTTCGTCAAATAAAAAGAAATATATATTTTGTAAGCAAACACAAACATTATTTGTGAAATGTTTTACTAACTGCGTGCTGTTCATTTGACACCCATTCATGGTTTAGATTGTTGGTTTTCTCAAAAAGGTGTCCAACATTAATTAGTGATATCATTCACAAAAGCTCATTAAGAGCTCCTGAATGTCGCTATTGAGCATCATTCATTGCTGCAGGTGTAGAACCTTTTCTTTCTTTACTCGGAAAATGTTCATTTCCATCACAGAGTGCACAACATAAAAAGGCGATAAATCATCAAAAATATACACCTAGAATACATGCAATGATATGCTGCAGGTCCTTTGCAGGTGCTACTCCACCTCATGTTTATTCATGGATGCATCAGCCAGTATTATGTGAAATGTGTGCTCTATAATTTGAATTTACTGCAGAGATCCAATTACAAGTGTAAACTACTGGATGTTTTGTAAAATGAAAACTTTACACAGGGAAAGAGGAGATATAACACTCGCTCAAATCAGGTCAGAAAAAACAATGCACATGAATATCTAGCACAGACACGCATTGTAATGAAAAATGGCAAACCCAGCAAGAGACTATTCCACACAAAAAAAAGACAATTAATAGAGGGAGTGCATTTCCATAAATGACAACCCAATTAAAAAAGAAAAAAACTCATGTGTCCAATCTACTCCTTTTTTCGCTGCATGCACCTTATTTCATATTTTACATAATTGTATTCAATTATTTATCAATAAAAAGAATAATAACGGCAATGTATTCAAATAACAGTAAAGCATATTTTAAAGCATTAATTTGAAACTATGCATGTTTCTGCAAGTGGTTATTTGGTAATCAGTATCTAAAGGATATTAGATATCATGTTGAATTCCGTTGCTATGCTACTTCTATAGAAACAACTGCTGCATAAGCATACTGGAAGCAAATAAAAGATGGCTCGCCTGTGCGTAGTTCAGTCCACAGGATATTGCTAGGACTTCTGGTAAGGCATTCATCTGTGACTGTAAGTGCACAGAATGTATAACTTGCAAATAGGTTGTTTGATGCATCTGGAAGATACAAATAGGGAGCCCAATGGATCCACATAACCTGAGACTGAATGGTCTGCTCACCCATGTTGCCTCCACTGATTGTTTGGAGATCCTTTGCTGCCAAATGACCTGCTCTCTTTCCCCAATCGCTTGCATCTCCGCTTCCCTCACTGTTACTTCCCTCTATGACTTCGAAAGAATTTTTATATATGGATTAGTGAGATGTCAATGGGCATGTAATACCTCCTGGAGCGGTACTTAAACTAAAACAAAAAAGGAACTTAACAATAAAGATGGATCAGACAGTAACCTAACAGCTGCTTTTAAAGTCCAACCTAATAAATGCACACTAAAATATGTGAGCTAGCCTATGCCCTAAAGCCGGTACTTTGATAGACGGTTCCCATGCCTCATCAATTTCCTCCCATCTGAAACTGTCTCCTACCCCCCTAACTTGGCTACCTTGCCCTCCTCTCCCTCTACCGCAACCCAAGCTCGCTCCTCACCTCCGCAGTGCGTACCTCTAATTTGTACCCCTCCCCAGAAGGTTTTTAAGGCTGGCAACCTTCTACATCTTGCCACTCTTAATGCTCTCTCTGCTGTCAAACACTCCTCTGACATCTGTTCTCCTAGAAGAACTTGACCTTGATGTCCTCGGTCTTACCCAGACTTGGTTCATGGCCAGCTCTGTCACGAGTTTTGACACTCTCCTCCCTGACAGCTACAAGATCCTCTCCGCCCCAGATCCAACCGGCCTGGAGCGGGAGTAGTCCTGATCTTCCCAGAGTGGATTCCTGCCTTTAACATCCCCATTCAGACATACTCGTCTTTTGAATGCCTTGTCTGCAGGCTCTCTCTTTCTCCTGGACACTCTCTCAATGTTGCAACTCTCTACCGGCCCCCTGGCAAATTACTTCTTTTCTCTATGAATGGGCAGACCTTGCCCCCTCCCTCCTGGCCTCAACCACTCAACTCCTCCTTCTTGGTGATCTCAACATCCATCTGGATTCTCCCTGTTCTTTATCTGCGCTCTTTTGCGACCTTTGCAATTCACTTTCCCTCTCTATCCTCCCCTCTGGCCCGACTCACTCTGCTTGTCACACACTTGATGTTGTGATCTCCTCTGGCCTCCCCCTCTCGACTCCTCTCTCCACACCTCTATCCTGGAGTGATCATTGTCTCCTCTCCTCCCATCTGTCTATCTCCTCCCTACAAGCCAGGCCTCCCCAAGATTACCACCCACCTTCTCAGACTTCCTGCCTATGAAGCGTGTGTCAATTGAGGCTCTCGCTGCCACCTTCTCCACTCCTGCCCCACCCTAGGCTGACTCACACCCTGACACAGCCCTGTCCCTGCTCTACTCCTCTATCTCTCCTACTCTTGATGTTCTTGCCCTTGTCATGAGGATCTGTTTGAAGTCCAAAGCCAAGTGTAATTCCTGGTACAACTCTGACCTATCTACACTCAAATGCAAGTGTAGGGCAGCTGAGAGGAAATGGAGGGCTTCCTGCTCATCCTCTGACAAACTGGCCTGCCGCCTACTCAATAAAGCAATTCCGTCTCTCTGTTCACTCCAAGAAGAGAGCTCCCATTCAAGCCTGCATCTCTGTGGCATCTAACAAGTCAGCCAAACTCTTTAAAATCTGCAAGGAGCTGGCCAACCCTGATACAGTCTCCACCCCCCTTCTTGCCTCCCAGGCTCTTTGCAATGCCCTTGCCTCTCACTTTCATTCCAAAACCAAAGATATCTTATCCACCCTCTCCTCCACCTTGCCTCATCTCCCCTCTCCCTCCCGGCTTGCTGACCATCCTTCAGCCACCCCCTTCCCTCTTTCTCCTCCTTTCCTCTTTTCTCCCCTGATGAGGTTGCTAGACAAGTCCGATCTATGAAAACCTCATCAAAACAGGTCCACCCCTGTTCCTCTAAAACCATTAAGGACCACATTGATACCCTCGCTCCGGCCCTTGCCGATTTCTGCAACCATTCCTTTGCCTCTGGATCTTTCCCTTCCCCCCTCAAACACTCCCTTTTGCATCCCCTCCTCAAAAACCCACAGCTGATCCCTCTTGCCCGGCTAACTACCGCCCAATTTCCATAACTCCCTTTTTGGGGAAGCTTCTGGAAAAATTGGACATCTCCCAGCTTAACCTTCTTTCTGACTGTGTTGGCTCCCTCCATGACCACCAATCTGGATTCAGAGCTGCCAGAAGCACGGAAACCTCTCTCTTGAACATCTGTGAAGACCTGCTCTCTAACCTTGAATCTAACATTCCCTCCGTCCTCATCCTTCTTGATCTCTCCTCTGCTTTCGACAGGGTCATGGTCTACCATCCTGCTCAAACGTCTCTGTGACAACCTGGGTATCAAGGATCAGGCTCTGGCTGACCTCTTTCCTTTCTGACCGACCCTCCCAAGTAACACTCAGGTCCTTCTTATCCACTATCTCCCTCTCTACCTGTGGTGTTCCCCAGGTGTCTAACCTCTCGCCCTGGCTTTTCAACCAATACCTGGCAACTCTCGCCTACTGCATTTCCATTTTCTGCTCAAATTTCCAGTGTTGTGCTTATGACACCCAACTCATTTCCATGCTTCCTTCAGCCACCTCCTGGCCTTCCCCTCACTCTCTGGCTGGCCTCCCTTGGCCCTCCTCCTACCCCTACTTGTGAGGCTAAGAACCTCGGGGTCATCTTTGACTCCACACTCTCCTTCTCCGTACACATCTCTGACGTCTCTAAAAAGTGAAACTTCTTACTGCACCTCCTTAGAGGTACTCTGCCTTTCCTCTTCTTCCCCCAGAAGCTCACAGTCTCTCAGGCTCGGGTTCTGTCCAGGTTGGACTATTGTACCAGCCTCTTTCTAAATCTACCTGCCTCCACCCTCCGCTCTTTACAACTCATCCAGAACAGGACTGTGAGACCTGTCCTCGGCCTCAATCCCTGGGATCCTATCTCTCCAGCTCTGAAACCCCTTCATTGGCTCCCTGTCGATGCAAGGATTACATTTAAAACCCTCTGCATTGTCCACAAGGCTTTCTGGGGCCTGGGACCAAAATACCTTCAACTATCCCTCCGTAAATACCTCCCTTTTCGAGCCCTTCACTCCTCTACAGAAAGAAACGAGCTGGGGCAGATCTCTGTCTTCGGCTGGGGGCCTCCCTTTAGAACAGCCTTCCAACCACCCTGAAACTTAAGCAGAACCATCTCCGGTTCCGGAAGCACCTCAAGACCTTCCTCTTTGCTTCTGCCTTTGCCCCTCTTCTCCCAAGCTAATCTGTTTTTCTCGCTTGGCATTGTGCACCTGGCCACCCTCTGTCCTTCGGGCCCAGGTACTTGTGCACCCTGTCTCCCTCCTGAACTGCCTCCAGGCCACCCCTGGCACTGGATCAGTATCTGTACCCATACAGTCCCCCACTCTTCCTCTGCACTTATCAGATATAGCCTATCTGACTAATCATGCACTTGCCACGTGTCTGGCTGCACTACAATTTGTATTTATTTATTTATTTATTTACTTATTTATTTATCACACGTATTATCTATTCTGTTCTCTCTTCTGTCTGCACTTTCCACTTCTACCCCTCAATGCACTTTCCCATTTTTCCGTTTGCCTTGCACTTGCGCATTCTTAATGTCACTGGGCCTAGTAAGATCGTATTTTCGTTCTCCCCTGTTCCCCTCCCTTTGCTTGATCGCGCTCTGAAACACTTGTGTATGAGCGCAATATAAATAAAATATCATATCATATATCATATCATAAGGCATATACGGAAATGTGTTTTCCTGGGGCCGTATACCTAACACCCATATTGTAAAAAAAAGTGTCCTTGTTAAATATAAAAAAAGACCTATACTTATTCCTTTGGGATCCATGATAATGACTCAAACCTTTCCTGATTAGTTCCTTTGAGGCCGCAATGAATAACGTGAAAAGCAGTCTCTCAGATGACACAAGGACCTCAAGCAAAAATCTAGAATGATGAGATGGACACATCGACTACCCTAAACCCCATCATAGGAACTAAAACCACTGTAACATAAACCTGAGCTTAGAACATCATACTAAATACACGTAGTAGCCCTGCATACGTCAATCCTTCCTAAAAATAATACATTAAAGTAGCAGAAAGCCTGTGGACAGAACATAGATTAGCGTTACAGATCTAACTAACGTATGTGTCTCCCTTGTCTTCCCTGGCTGGGGTCTGGCTGATGGATGAAGCATAACTGTCCGACACAAGGTCAGAATTATTGTTCCCCGCTGGCCTGGGTGGGGCAGCAACTCCCTTTGATTTCCCGGCAGAGTCCAAGATATAAGAAGACTAATCTTGAGAGAGATTGTGAGGTCCATCTCCCTTAAAAGTTCCCACCACCAACAGTAGCTTAATTCGAGTCAGCTTCTTGGAAGAAGCTTTCATGGATGTGAAGTATGGCTTTTCAACTTTTTCCTCCCAGGCTGAGGTCCTGCTTCCATTCACGGCGGTGTTCCGCACTTCAGGGGAGGGGATCCAATCTACATGGTTATGCGTTGGTGTAGAGCGAACCAACTGGAGCAATGGCCATATAGTCAAGAAACTGGGCCAGGCAGAGCTCTTAGAGGCTGGCCTGCTGATGACAGGTTAGGGGTTGTGGCCTCACTCCCGCAGAGTTGTGACACTCATAAGGGCCTGACACACTTGGCAGTGTTCCCAAAATGTCACTTCAGCATTGAGAGCCCCAGGGATTTGCAGCCACTCCATTTCAATGCAGCTTCCTACAACACCAAAAACTGCCTCCATGACTCCTGGCAGCCAGGAGCACTGGTGCAAGTGCTGCTGGAGCTGCCGCTAGCAAGGAGACCAGCCAGGAGATTGATACCACCATGCTCTATGAGCAATGCACAATTCTCGTTTTATTGAACTAGCAGTGGGTGTCACACTTCCCTAGGTGCCAGGGCTCCGAGCTTGAGGGCTTTGCTCCCCAGCGAGCCACGTATTCCAATGTGATGGGTTGATAAAGTCCAGGAAGGTTTATTTGACCTCTGTGCATTTACTTTAGGGTTTCATGTCTCTTAAACTACATGCAGGAAAGACCAAACATCCCGATGCACTCCAGCTCAAGCCCTTGAATGATACATTCAGAATAGTCTCACTACAAGCACTCCTCAACATTTGCCTGAGCTGTCAGACACACCCTTGAATCAACATGTTATCCCATCAGCATTCATAGATGGCTAGCAGGCCAGGAAAACATTCAGTCAGACACTAGACTGCTCAAATGGCAGATCCAGGTTCTATGGAAAGTAGGCAGTATAACCCCCCAAAAATGCTTGGTAATTATCACTGAGGCAATGGTTGATTGGTGATCGAGTACCCTTTGAGGAGGGCTATAGGTCAACACACACCCTAAACACTAGCTGCATCACTCAGAGTACTTCACTGAAAAAAACAAATACCATAGAGTGAATGCATTGGATTCGATCATGATGGGAGAACAGGTACATGTGAACACATTTTCCATTTCAACTCGCGCATGAGGTGGACAACAAACACAGCCAGACACAAGTCAAACAGTGGGCACAAGCATATCTACACAAAAAGTCCACAACTAGCATAGGGGATGACACAGGATAATAAAATAAATTGGTGTTACAATCTGAATATTTGTGGTCTATTTTTATGTAGGAGCGAGCTAGATACTTACATCAATCCGTTTAGCATCTTTGATTGTGGAGAATTGGCGATTACTTCAAATGACTGTCTCATGTACATCCTTCTGTGCATCGGACATTTAACAGTTGAAAGGTAGCCACAGTAGGCAGCTGCTACCAATCTCTCGATCCTTATTACCTTAGCAGCCAATCAGAAAGATGGAGCCGTGTGTGGCGAGAGTGGTGCCAGTACACATTGTGTAAATAAAGAAGCATACGCACCTGTCCTAGCACAGCAGTCCCAGAATCGAGGGAAGGGGGTGTGCATATCTCAAAGTTCCTGTATGCAGTGCTCATTTCTGCTGAATCTTTTTTTTTAATGTTTTCTCCTGCCTTAGACTGGCGTTTTCACCCTGAGGCCCCGATCCTACTCCTTCCAAAGTCTGATTATCCTATTCAATAAGGCTAATCTCACTCATAATATCTTCCTGCTTGCCAGAAATGAGCAGTCACGTTTTCGCCACACAGTTACACTGATTCTTAGCTGCTATGTGGGATTGGGCTCTTTCCCACCAATTCCAGCTTCTTGTTCAAAGTCCTGTCAGACAAGGACTTGGAAAACCAACATGGAACGTGAGAAGCAGATGCTCCTATCTCCAGGGAGATAGCAACTGCCTGCCACTTTTAAAAAAAACTGTTAAGAAGCATTCTTTTCACAGTCTAATTACTTTACAGGTTTTGAGAAATTATTCCCACACTACTCGTGATGTGTTCTTGGGTTTGTACAAGAATAAAGGCAGACTGAGGAAGCTGGTAACCCCTTCTTTGGGATATGCCTGCCATGCAAGCTAAAACGTTGAGATTAATTATTGTGTGAAACGTCCATCGGTTTCAATCAGACTTTGAATTTGTAATTTGGAGCATTCTGGTGGGTAGGGGTAAGGGCACTGGCCGAAGTGAGCGGGAGCGGTCGGGAGCAGTGCTCCTCTACTTTTTTTAAGTAAGTTTTACTGTTCCTATACTTTTATTTTAAAAAGAAACCCTTTCGGAATGGTTTAGTTTTAAAATAAAAGTGTAGGAAGAATTTTAATCGTATACTTTCAGTGCACTACACTAACCGTTTCCTTAAACAGCAGCTGCCTGTATTTGGGGGTTTGTATTGTGTGTGGGAGGGGGCGTGGTGATGGGGTTTCTGGGGAGTGGGTGCAGGCCAGCAGGGAACATAGTTCCACTACTTCTTTTCGTGCACTTCGACCACTGGGTAAGGGTACAGTTCCCACACATCTGCACCAGAACAGATTTGAGAGAGTTTGTCTCCTACAGACATCTTAACTAACTGAAACTCAGAGAAAAATATACTGTATTTTGGAAAGCCTGGTGACTTGATAAGGGAGAGGGAGCAATTTTTCTGGTCCTTGATAATCACAAGCTACAGGTCGTTGATGAATATGCACATTTTAGGGCATGTATTTTGGCCTAAGGTAATCATCAGTAAATAAAGATAGTAGAAGACAGGATTCTGGCACAAGGCTGGCCTAATGCCCGTGGTCACCAGTCACATGGCCCTATCTTAGAAAATGATAAGTGTCCAGCCATTCCTTCTCAGTATTTTGGCATTGCAGAGTGGTATTCCGTCTGTAATTTTCAGGGGGCTAATAGGGTAGTATTGTTTGTTAGGGGGTCCCTCCAATAAATCTAATGAGATTTAGATATGCATTTAGCCTCAATGATAGACTCTCAACACTAACTTTTCTGCCTACATTGCTATCTCTCAGAAGGAAAATCATTGATATGTGTAAAAAAAAAAGAAAAAAAAACAGGATGTATGGAGGGAGGAATTGAAATCTATACATCAATGATTTTCTTGTGTGCTGATTTGCAGATACAATGAAAAGTATATGACCAAAAGAAAAACATTTGGCAAGTGTACAGTTTCAATTATGAGCACAATGTGCTGTTGATAAGTAAACGGATTGTCCTTTTATGCCATTTTAGAGAGTTGTTTGGAGTGTGTCTCTTCGAAGAGGAGTTCTATTTTTTTTTTTATAGTGAAAAATCCTTATAGATCTTTTCAATGCAAGACATATTCTATTCGGCATTGTGCTAAGAGTTTTAAACCTCTGTTAGTAACCACGGGACAATATGATAATCACATTTACACATGCTGATTTATATGCATTTAAATTGGTTAGCTTTAAAGCTAGATACATGCATTATTAATTAGTTAAAAAAATCAAGTCCCATGGGATCACAGTAACAATCCATTTTTAAAAGATAGAAAACTGTCACAGATAAACAGAATCTCAACAATAAAAAAGGTGTGCTTATCTGAGGTGAGCCACACATGTTCCAGGGATAGATGACCCCATTCACAGAAGACCACATCCCGAGATATATCACTTCAGTATAGGAACGCATGATTTGCACACAATACGCACAGTGTGTTGAATACATGCAAGTGCACCAATTTAGGCATGCAAGGAAGAAGGGACCACAGAAAGTGAGCAAAAATGCACTGAATTACTGTGTCACAAAACCTGATCACTGGATTTGCTCCAAAAATGTCTTTTAGCATAAACTTCTTTCACAGTGCCGAGCAAATGGCACAGACATGTACAGATCATGTGTGTTGCATGCAACATAATTAAAAAGAGAATGAACTGTAAACAAATTGTCTGAAAAACGATTTTCGTCGCTCTCTTCTCTCATCTTACTTTCCATTGTGATGTACCATTTAATATTGTAGCTTTTTTCATTGGACAATGAGACATTGGAGGAGTGTTAAAAGAAGGCACTGATTTAGCAGGGAGAGTCAATGTTAAGTAAATTTGAATGCATGATTGCAGCGCTAAAGGTGCGATAGAGTTGCACAATTGGGTGAATAAGTTGATTGATGACAAATGGAAGGGTTGGACTGGCCTAAAGGGAACTCTGGAGATTTCCTGGTAGGCCTCTGGCCCCTGGGTCTCTTGTGTGGTAAACTACTTTATTTCCAAATATTCTCGTAGGAAAAAGGGTTGGGCTTGATGAAAATGTGTAATATGGGGCCCCTTAGAAGATTATTTCCAGGGCCCCTTTTAGTTCCCAGTTCTACACTGCAAATGGATGTGTGATTGAGCAGGTAATTGGATGAGATGGAACTTGTTAGTGTTTGTTTATGAGAAACTGAGTGTATAGCAAATGACTGATAGGAGCAATGAGTGAGTAGTTAGCTGGCAAATGGATAAGCGAGAGGATGAGCAAATATGTTGCGAGGTAGCACAGTGAACAAAGGAGGATGGCTGAATGTCACACACCACATATAAATCGGCTCATATCCATATCAGGGAAAACAAGTTTGCTACTAGACCGGCAACAGTCTTCTGCACCCAGGGCTTTTCGTCCTGTTACTTACAACAAATGTTGTGGCATAGAATAATTTACCATAGCAATGACGGCACCTATTTTTCTACGAAAGTGGCTGCCGGGGCACTAATCCAAACACTGACAGCCTGGAATGAGGCATGCAGTTGGTGCAAGCACGGTCGCAACAGGCACCCCTCAAATATATACCGGGGTTTTGCTTTGTCAGTGTGATGCCTACAAAATAGTACATATGCAGATGGCACAGACAGGATCTGATTGACCATTGGCATCCTGTGGCAATACAAACGGTGCATATAGTATATAGGTTAGTAAGTGCTAGTCCCCTATAGATAAATGATCAACAGACAGAATTTGAGACAGGAGATGTCGGCCCTCATTACGACCCTGGCGGAATTCGGAAAACGATGGCGGAAATGCAATACCGCCATCGAATAGCGCTCGGTGCGACTATGACCCGTCACCGCAAAGTACGATGCCATTAGCGACACCGTAGTGAACGCCAACGCTAACTGCACCAAGCACGCGCGCGCGCGCCATGGCAAACCGTAAACACCACCATGGCGCAAGGGTACGCCAATTCCGACCCTAGCGGACATGTACCTAACGCCATCAAGCATGGCGGAATGCACCATTCCGCCATGGTGAGAAGTACGGCATCGCGAATCAACCGTAAACGGCCCCACTGAGTGCCCGTACACCGCTCCCTGCCCACAAAGTACAACTCCCCGTAGGTGCAATGAAGTCACAATGCAACCAGTGAAATGTACAAGTCACCCATGCATGCCAACGAACAAAAGAAACACAACAGGGGCCAATGGGAGCTGCAGGGCACAGATGGCACGAATACAGAAGCCATCCCAATGGACATGACCACAGTCCCCCACCAAGAAACGCACGCAAACACAGGCACCTGTGACCAGCAATATTCCGAAAATCACATCATTCCACCAGTCCACCTGGCTGACCGGCATCTGTTACACAAAACCCAATCCCCCGCCCCTGAGCATGACAACATTCAAACTGTCATATTGGCAGCCCCCATCCCTGACCTCACGGGCTTCGTAGGCAAACGCGCCCAGTACAGTACCACGCAACTAAACTCCGAAGCTGGAACCCAGTGCAGATCTCCTCACAATACATCGCCCCCCAAATAGGCATATGCCACATCACTTGCAAAGAAGAACGCTACACGGGCCAAATCAGAATAGAAATTTAATGCACATCAAAATCACCAAGCCCATACAGCCATCAGGCCATGAACTCCAAAACACATTTCACCATTGTGGGCTGCATCCGCAAGAAATGACCAGCCACTACTTGTGTGACGCCCTGTTCCCTCATGGTACACAGAGCCACATTCACGTACGAAAAGGCAACATGGAAGCGCACAGAACCGCAGGGCCGTCCCAATGGGGAGGCACTAGTCCAGCTGAAAGGCCGAAATGTTGCTCCGAGCCACTAGTACTGCGTAAGGGCATGTGGCCCATTGGCGATCGTCCCATAAGATCGTAATGCTGCTCCACTGATTAACACGAAGCAGCAGGTGTCGGGAGTAAAACCCATCTGCAGGAGTGGCATACAGATGGCAGTGGCAAAAGGGGAGGAGATACCTGTCAACCAAAAGAAAAGAAAAAGAACAGAATGGCCATCAGAACTACATTCGAACAACTCACTTCAATGATCACACTAAATCCACAGCCATATGCATGCTAGCCCACTCCAAAGGATCATCACCACCCCAAAACCACTTGCGACTCATAACTATCTATATCGAGGTGTAAACATCATCACAAACGAGTGTACCTGTGCATGCGTCTGTGAAAACAGAATCCATCAGATGGGATTGGTAACGTGCATGGACACAAGTGTCTGAGGGCGCGTCGAGACAGGGAGGGCTCAACAAGGCCAGATAGACGATGGTCCCACTATGGCAGCCCTGCATCACATAGCGCAGGGGAGGCGGACAGATTCCAAGAAGCCCTGTACATGGCAAACTCTGTATCAAATCACCTGCCCATGCATCCATTCATCATTCCCTCATCCCGGGATTAAAACGCCTGAATATTTACTCACATAACATTAGAAATATCCATTGAGTCTGTGCGTTATGCAGCCTGCAAAATCCACAGTGCCCCAGCCCGTAATTCCAGTGTAGTGAAGTAACATGTATTTGGGAACGTCCGGCCTCATCGCCCACGTCGCTATTGCGCATCCCAAACCATTCATATCAATCATTGCATTCTCGCCATGGCCCCTGTCCCAAGGACATTGAACAATAGAACGTTATATTTGCAGTCAGACCTGTGGGCATCTCCTCGCCGCTAGCTGAAAACCGAAAGCGCCGCCCTTCGAATTCCTCATTTGCAACATCACGTCGAAGAGGCATCTGTGGCCGTTTGAATACACTAATTAATCCATCGAGTGCGGCTGTGTGTGAAAATGGCAACTGCCTTCACCCACGAATGGGACGCCCCGCCCGTCGTTGCAACTCGGTACAGTGATGAATGAGGGCCCACCGTTACTCGAGTACTACGTTCCACTGACCCTTCACAACTCTGTTCGCGACTGCACAGATAGTATGTGAACCAATGGGACCACAGCAGAATGAACATATCAACCAATGTTACACGGCCATCGGGTACAAATACATGATTGCAATAGCAAGATGCCATTCCACGAATTGCAGCGTTGTGCGCGGGACGTGCTCGGCCAAAGGGGAGAGCAGTTTGCACAGGTGGAATGAATCACCACAGGTGGAGGCCATTCAGCCTGAAAACACATAAATTGCACAGCCAGTCTCCTCCCACAACCACACCGAAATGCTACCGGCAGGACTCGCGATGTTGGCCCTGGGGGACCTGATATCACTGCAAGTACTCCAACTCCAAGAAGAAGACGAACACCAACTACAACCGGCCGCACGGAGGAGACGCAGGAGGAGGAGGAGGCCAAGGCAGGGCCAGCAAGGGCCGCCAGCACAGCCACTACCACCACGCAGGCAGCCCGCAATCCCACGCCTCCGAGCACATCCGTTCAACCTCACTGATGAGCAGATCCACACCCTCTACCGTCTGGACCGGGACACCATAGCCGCCATTGTGGACATGACACAGGCTGACCTTGTCAGCATGATAGATAGCCCAACCGCCATCCCACCCCTACTGAAGGTGGTGTCTGTACTACACTTCCTGGCCACAGGCACCTACCAGCACACAGTCGGACAGTTGCATGGCATTTCTCAGCCACTGTTCTCACGGACACTATTGCAAGTGCTCGATGCCCTCCTGCAGCACGCAGACGACTACATCTCCCTACCACGCTCGGAGCAGGAAATTACCAACACAAAAGTGGGATTCCATGCACTTGCCGGCATACCGGGTTGCATTGGTGCCATCGACTGCACCCATGTGGAATTGGTCGTCCCACATGCCATGGAGGCCCAGTACCGCAACCGAAAACAATTTCATTCTCTGAATGTACGAATGGTGTGTGACTCCAACAGGATCATTACACATTGTTGTGCCCGATTCCCTGGATCAACCCATGATTCTATGGTCTTGAGGAACTCTACAATACCACGCTACATGGAGCGACACGCAGGGAACAGATCCTGGCTACTCGGTGAGTCTCATTTCATGCATGATAATGTGGGGTATGTGATTCGGCAATGACCTGGCAGGAAGGGGGGGGGTGTGCGTACGTAGCAATGGCATTCCACATCATACGTTTCTCGTCCACATACAGGTGATGCTGGATATCCACTGAAGAGATGGCTCCTCACACCAGTCCGGAACCCACGGGACCAGCATGAGGAGGACTACAACCATGCCCACTCACGTACCCGTGTAGTCATTGAACAGGCATTCGGCCTACTGAAGGGTCGTTTCCGCTGCCTCAGCAGGTCTGGCGGGGCACTCCTGTGCCGCCATGAGAAGGTTGCAAAGATGGTGATGGCATGTGTCATGCTCCACAACATGTGCGTACGTAGAAATGTGCCCATGCCCCCTGACGCAGAACTGCAAGCACCTGATGATGGTCATGATGAGGGTGGGGATGTGGCAGCACCTCAAGGAGTCTGCGAGGCACCGGAGGGCCGTGACATTCGTCAGCATCTCATTGATGTATGCTTCTAGCACTCACGCCTGGTGGTTGATACATGGACACGGGACTCGTGGCACTGTGTGTGTCTGGGACATGCACAATATGGACTGTACGCCTATGATGGCCTAGTACACAAAGATCAATGTCCACACATCTCATTGGTTGATCGTGCACTTTTTATGGCATATGTGATATCATGTTGTACACCCTATCGACCCGCCACCCAAGTGAGCCCAACACACCCCCTCCACCCTCCTACCTCCCCCCGAACACCAGTGTCCAAAGATGCTCATTGTCAGTGGGCAGTCGCTATTGCAAGCCCCCTCTGCGGGTATCAGGGGCACCCCTGCCTGTGGAGCGCAGGTTCCTCCCAGATCTACGTTGGGGGCTGCCCTGGACGGAACTTGCAACGGATGATGTCTCTGCCTGCTCACGTCCATGCATGTCCCTAAGGGTTTGCGAGAGCTCAGTGAGCACACGGCGCACTGCGGCAAGTTCGGCACATACGTCCTTGGACGTCGCATGCAGTTCCCCCCTCAGGCTCTCGGTGCTTCTCTCCATTTGTGCCCTTAGTGTCTCTGTACCTCTCTCCATTTCTGCCCTAAGTGTCTCAGTTGATGTTTCTATGTCTGCCTTAGTGCCCCCACATTCATCGGCATGGTCCTTGAGGAGCGTGGCCAGTTGCTGCTGTTGCACGATTAACTGGTCGAGGGACTGTTGCCTCTGCTGGGCCATGGCCATTTGCGGGGGTGTCACAGAGGGGCTGTTGTCCTCATGTTGCCTTGCCACAGGGCTTGTGGGGGATGGCCAGTCGTCGTCTTGTGGGTGCCCCTGCGTGGTATCCTCATGTTGTACGGGATGGGACAGACAGGGGGATTGGGACAGGTCATGGATGGATCTGACTTCGACATCCCCGTCTTCTGTGTCGGAGCATGCTGCCATCAATGGGGTGTCACCTATGGTGCTGCTGCCACCGGAGGCAGTGCCTTCTGTGGCATCCGTTGGGGGGACCTGTGGTGGTGGTGTTGTGGGCATGCTGGCTGCTGGGGTGCCTGTTGATGTTCCCTCCTCTGTGCTGCCACCTGATTTGTGCTGCTGCCGTGTCTTGATGCGTGCAGCTGAGGTGGAGGGTCTTTGGCCGTTGGTCTTGGCCCTCTTTGCAGGTGTGCTGGTAGGGGTGTCCTGAAGCTCGTCGTTTGGATCGGACCCTGTGGTGGAGTAAAGGAGGGCGAGGGTTATTGATGGGTCTGTGGGAATTGGAATGGCATTGTATCACATGCATTGGGGTGGTACCTGAGGGTGATTTGGGTCGGGGCCTTGGAGGTGCTTTCATTTGTGTGTGGAGTGAGGGTGCAGTTGTTTGGCAGCCTGCAGTTAGGGTGTGCCTGCTGCACGTGTAGTGCGTGTTTTAGGGGTTTTTAATTATTTATGTATTTATTGTGGGTTTTAACGTGCGCTATCAGGCCGATGTGTGTGGACGTTCTCCTGGACATGTGTTTCTGTTGCACTATGTGGACGCATGGTACTTCACATGGATGGACTTTGTGGATTTGGCATTGTTTTATTTGGCCCACCTACCTGAATCTTCGGATGTCTGCACTCCTTTCTCCATCCCTCCGACTCCCTCTATGCTCTCCATTCCGATGGTGGAGGCACAGATTTCTTCCCAGGGGGTCAACTTGATGGGTGATTCAGGACCTCCCCCGGTGGCTGTGGCAATGTTGCGGTTGGCAGAGAGTATGCTGCGGACACGTATCCGCAGGTCGTCCCATCGCTTACGGCATTGCTGTGGGGTGCGGGGTGCGGTCCCCACCGCACTTACCCGCTGTGCCACCAGAGCCCATATGGCCTTCTTGTTTGCAAGTGCCGTCCTGTTCATTTGCGTGCAGAAGACGACGGCAGCATTCTCCTGGAGGGTCTCTGTTAGCACGGTGAGTTCCTCACGGGAGAAGTGGACCTGCCGCTTGCGGTCGCACGCTTTCTTCGCTACTTTTCCCATTTTTCTTGGTTTCGCTAGGGTGGATGACGGGTTGGGGTGTGTCTCAGGGTAGTGATTTTAGTGGTTGTGTGGTTTTAGTGGTTTTATAGGTGTACGGCGGGATGTTTCCCGTTCCGGGCCCATGTTTTAACTTCCGTTTCCGTATATTTCCGGTCACCGTACTTTCCGGTAGGCGCACACTGCGGTGTCCGCTGTGATGGGTGGCGGTATTGGACCTAGGGCGCCGTACGGCGGCGGTGTGGGCCGTTTTGGGGTCATTTCCGCCATCGCGGACTTTGCACTTCCGCCATGCCGTGGTGCTCGTGCCCGATGGGTCGGAATGGGCCGCACTTTGCTCCTTCGTGCAATGGCGGAAACGCTATTTACGCTGTGGCGGTCCGGTCAGTCACTTTCCGCCAGGGTCGTAATGAGGGCCGTCCTCTGTTCTGCAGACCTTTAGGTAAAACTAGTTGTTGTTTGCATATTGATGTACAGAGATTGTGGTGTCTTTGAGGAGAGCACCTTAAAGCTCTATCAATAAATTCAAAATAACTGTGACAGAATGAAGCGTTGAGAGACTCTGAACGTAATTTAACAATGCAATGACTTGAAGTGCCCCACTGGACAAGTTGACAACTGTCTAATATGTATGAAGCAAACCAATCAAGCACATAGGGGGTCATTATGACGTTGGAGGTAAGGGATTACCGGTGCCGGTAATCCCTTAACACCCTATTCCGAGGTCCCTTAGCGGGACCCTTTCATAACGCCTGGTAAAACCAGGCGTTATGGAAGGGACCCGTTAAGGGACTTCAGAGCCAATAACGGTACCGCAAATTGCGGTATCGTTATTAGCTCCATCCCCATGCCCATTGAGCCCTATGGGGGCTCAAATGGGAATGGGGAATGGTTCCCCGAATGGGGACTTACCAGGTCCTCCAAGGTTGGAATGACCTGGTAAGTCCCTATTTCGGGAACCCAGACCCAGAATGCGGTAAGGGGGTAGCCATGGTGCTAATAGCACCATGGCTACCTCCAACCTCATAATGACCCCCATAGTCTGTAATCCCCTTCCTTGTAACCAGAAGCATCAGCGCTTTTGGGGGGTTCAGTGGGTGTCAGGGGAGTTGTCCTAATGTCCTACTGGTAGTAAGACTTTAGTAAGCTATTCCAGTGGTTTGTAGATCTCCACCTCTTAGTATCAGTCTCTATTAACTCAGGACCTTTGTAGAGAGGCAGAGCAGTCAGGCATATCTTAAGAGGAAGATATGAGCTGTAGGTAAGTACACTGAACCTTAGTTAGACATGCACACCAAAGAAACACTTACAGTATAATTCATATAAAATTATATATCTTTCCATATAAAGCGGAATGTATGTATGTGTGTATGTTTGTCCGTCTATACAAATCCACAACATTAAACCCCGGCTACCAAATTTTGCATGGATTCCTCATTTTTCTAGGGCACAATGGTAGTCTATGTTTGGATGCAGAAAATGCACTCCATAGACACCCTCATTTACTGGTGCTCACCACAATTCACTACAGTAGTTATTAGAAGGAGGCAACATTTTGAAAAGTGTCTGAAGCAAAAGGTTTGAAAGTGTTTATGAAATCATTTTTAACGGGAATACATTGTTTTTATCACACCACTCCAAAAATGGGAAATGGCAAGGTTAAAGTTTACTTAAGTACATTCACGAGAAGAGAGGACAATCAATCAATATTTCTTGGATATTTTCTCAAATGTGCTGAAGCAATTGAGTGACTGAAACAAGCCACAAAAAAACAAACATCACTTGGAAAAGCTCCAATTTATGCAAAGTGAAAATCAATATCAAGAGCTTCTGAAACACAACAACGAACAGCAGCATGACTCAGAGGACAAGAGTGACTTTCTCCAGGGCAAATGAGATTCCAGAGCAAACTGAAGCAAGATTTTCTGACAGGACAAGAGCAACATCCTCCAGGGCACATGAGAAACCACTCGATCTGGACACGGGCAACTCCGGGTGCCCCAGCTAGTTTATTATATATACACCAGAATCACTTAAAAAACTTCAGACGTTTACACTAGAACACTTCAGAATACTTGAGAATACACTTCAAAGGACACTTTCACTTGTGTGTTTGTTCGGGCTTACGTTTGTAGCAACATTAGAAAGGGAAAAGACAATCTTATCGTATTATCGGTTATTACGCGCACCTGCAGTTTCTAACAGTTTATACTGTAATACATTTACTCTGCAAAAACATATAGTAAAGTTACTTTAAGGGAGGAAAATGGTTAGTTAGCGAAACATTAGTTTGGATCAAGGTTCTAGAGAGGGTTACTCTAAAGACTGGAGAGGGGTGTCTGTACTTCCGCTCTCTATATGGCAGAGGAGAGGCACAGAGGACCCCAGCCTAGATTCTCTATTATTGGTAACGTAGTCGAACAATCAAGGCCTAGCTTCTCAGGAGGTGATGCAGGCTGGTTCTTAAGTACAGTGTAGTCCCCAAGCACCCACAAAGGAATGTCCACAAACTGTATTGGTTAAAACATAGTCTTTGTATGATTAATATTCAAGGTTATGTACACTATCACAATAACTCACTTTGTGCTCAGAAAATCAACAATGGTAAATATATACAGTTCTACAGTGGTACCAGAACTATTATCAAATCTCATTAAAAAAAGTGCATCAACTATACTGTCAAAATGTCACACAGATCAATAAAGAAGAAACCAGCAGTAGAGAAAGGAAGGAAAGAAAGATGGTTGAACAATTGGCAGAATGCTGACCCCGTACCACTAGACACAGTTCTGTGTGGAGATCCCCCAACCTGGGCAACCTGTAGGATAAAGATACAAGCCCAGTCCATATATCGGTCAAAAGAGACTTCCCAATAGTTCTGCAACCCCAAAGTACCTGGCATTGTAACGTTCTTCCTCGGGGAATCGTCTGACGGAGAACAGGGTGAGCTACGACAGTGAAGTGGTCGCTTCATTCCTAGCAGTGCTTGTTGACGGGGAAGCGTAAACGTCCTACAAGGAAGAGGCGTGCAGGGCACATCAGTGTTGATAGTTCTGGACCGCAAAGAGTTTGAATAACTGTGGCCCAGCAAGGGCGTCGAGTCGTCGGCGTCTCTATTGTCTTTTGGTGGCAGGAAACCCACCGGTGGATGCTCCTCGGCGAGTCGATGGTCAGGCCTTCTCCAGCAGGATACAGCGGTGATGATGTGGACGAGAGCGTCCTTGGATTTGAAAGTTCTTAGGCAAACGGGAGCACGGCGGCTCCGGACAGCAACTGCGGTCGACGACAGTGGCGGACAACAGTCAGGGCGCTTCTCCTTGGGATTCCACAGCAGTCCCCGTATCGGATCGGCAGCCTGTCGAAGGTATGTCTACCAGGGAGCTTTGGAAAAGATCAGCTGGTGCACGATGGTCCCTCGTAGCTCGGGAAGAGGGCACCTTACCAGGTCCTCTCTGGGTCAGTCGTTGGAGACACAGCAGCTTTAAGATTGTGAAGGAGATCAACAGCAATTCTTCTCGTCCAGAAGGGCTTCAAGGTCAAGCTTCAGTTACTCCAGTTACTCATCGTAGTGGACTTCAGCTTCTGACGACGACTTCTAGCAGTGAGAGGTCCCCAGATATACTGTTGATCTCCCATTCATTCCGTTTGGTCTTACTCAAGCATCAAATCACGACTAAGGGCATTCATGCAGGCAGGCAATCAGGCACACAGCAGTGCATGCAGGCCATTCACTTCTCTCCAGACAATCACAACAAGTTATGTGTATTGGGACAAGTACCCAGCCATTCAACACTCCACACTGCATTCATACCGGTTTCGGGCAGGGCTGTCTCAGTCATTGTGTAAAACTCCAGATACTAGACATCCACAACACAGAATTCGTATTCGTCACACACTCCATTCACCCAGGTCCCACCCACAGGCATACCCACAACATAGGTCATTGAGAAGGCTCCAGCCAGTCTGGTAAGCACTTCCCCTCACTGCCATATTTGGAACTTCCACCCAACAGCCAGTCGGGGGGAAGGGACAGAGTCAGGGGTTCCCGGGTCTTCGGGAAGATCAAGGTAACAGGCGATGGAAGACAAGAGGCCACGGGGGCCATTTGTCTCCATCAGGAATCTTCTGATTCCAATGACAGGGCTTGGGCATCCCAAAATGGAGGACGCACAGGGCACTCGTCAATTCAGCACGTAGCTGCCACCAGCCCGTACCCTACTCCGTGGGCCACCCACAGTTGCCCAAAAACATACACTAGGGGCACAGGGTTGCACCCCTACCCATGGGTGCCATAAGGGTATCCCACGGGTCTGTTCACCAAAACCAAAGGAGAGGTCTACACTGCCAGGAGTCCCACATAAACTCCTGTGCGGAAAACACGACAGAACATATGATAAAAAGCAGTAAAGGACAAGGATACGGAGGCCCTGTCCCTCCGATGCATTTCCAGCATCACAGTTACCTCACACATCAAGTCTTTTAAGTCCAAAAATGCATTCCTAGCTACAGGCAGTTCAGAGAGGGCTCAAAGTCTTGACAAGCAGCAGACTACAAAGAGTTGCAGAGGTTTTCTTCCAGTCTCTAGTGTTATAGAAGCAGCAAATCAACAACTAACAAGGGAGATCTGTAAAAGTACTCAATGAAGCAGCAGCTTGAGTCGGAAGTAAGAGGGGGTGATCCTGGACACCTCTAGGTGCACTCCGACGCTCTGGAGTGACTTCGTAGAATCAGGTAAGCAATACCTTTTTCCCCACAGTACCTTAGGTTAGGAGAAAATGTTTGTGCTGGATGCTCCACAATGTTGCAGCTCTAGACCCGACTTCTGGATTCCTTGGTCTGATGACTGAAGGCAGGAATATGGACATGATCCCTCAGCTGAATTCTCGAGGGAGGACCTATGGCATGACTTTCAGGAACTTCTTGGTACACTCTACGGTTGTGGAGCCTTTTCTGCAGCACCAACAAAGGACACAGATTGTCTGGTCAATCTTATTAGCTTCCTGCAGTCCCTCACTCTGCTGAGGGTGTCTGGGTGAGTTGAATCGGATCTCTGGAGTGTCCTTATGGGTTCAGCAAAGACTTGGATGGATTTGGCCTTTCCACGATGATGCACTCGAAATGGGTAGCATTTCTTCTGCTATTGGGGTTCCCCAGCTCTGGAAACTCCTAGGACCTCTGGAGATGGCTCAATTCAAAGTTTGTCTTGGGTCTGGTTGTTCCCACCAGCCAAAGAGAAGGAACCATCCTCTTTTGAGCTCCTCTGTCGCATAGAAAACAGGGCCGGACAGCAGTGGTTGCTTTGCGGTGTTACAAAGGGTCTGCATGTGTCTCTGACTGTCTTCTTCGGTTACTTCAACTTCCAGTGGTCAACTTGCTTTTCACTCCAAATGCCTCATCTTTTGCACAGTTCCAGCACACATTCCTTTGCAATCTCACTCAGCATTTTAAAGAAAGGGGCGTTTGGCTGTCCAATCAAGAAAGCCAGACCCCTGTGGGAGCTGGTCCTAGTCAGACACTCTGGCAGACAAAGGGCAGGGTGGTAGAAGACTCCTCCCCCACTTCCTGCCTATCCAGACACTCTGGAGCCTAGTCAGGGATATGCAAGTGTTCAGCCAAAGGTGAAACTCACACACTGACCTACCCCGAACACAATGGAAGAAGAAGGGCTAACAAAGAACAACCACACTAGTAATGGTGAAAAAAGAAGGGAAGCCCGAAGTTGGTACCTGGGTGCCCCTGTTGTGCACTACTGCGGTTATGGACATAGCCCGTGGTATAAAGATTACACAATTGTTGGAAGAACATGTCCACTGCCACCAGCCATACCTAGGAGATTGTCTATGTGATGAAAAAGTGATAGGAGTAGAGAGAAGGTGGATACTATGTATCCCTTTGGCACTCCACTGAAGGTGGTGTGTGCCAATCTCTCAGATTATAGTTTTTTAGAGAGATACTAAGTATCTCTCTATCCTTAGAACTGTAGTTACTTAAGGATACCGAAAAATAATCTTAAAGGAGGACCCTAAGGGTCCCCAGCAACACTGCCCATAAGGAGATGTGCGTTGCAGTAGTAAAGAACAGATGCCTTTAAGAGTTATGGAGCAGGCAGACTCCATAGTATATGTAGAATAAAAAGAATAGAGTTCCAAAAGACAGAGCCCACAAGAATGAATGAGTGATAAAAGCCTCCACTCATTCAGGATTTAAAGAAAAAGTTCCAGAGGTCCAGCAAAAAGTGCCACAGAACTTACTGGGAGAGGGGATGAAGCATACAAATGATAAATATCCCTAACAGTTCAGTGGTTTAGAATTCTGTGGCAAGGACAAATAGGGTCATGAGACAGGAGTCCCTTTTGTGCATGATATGTAGCAGGTTACGTAGTACACTATTGACAATATGCAAGGTTGCTTTTTGAGTACCTTCTGTCTGTGAATACTAGTATGGAACAATTGTCAACAGGGTGGGTTTCCCTTGGTTTTATAGAGTAAGCTAAGGATGAATTGTATGGTTGCCTGTTGCGAAGAACAATTTGCAAAGTGATTATCAGGGGATCAATTATTGTCATCCTTAAAGTCGTTTCTTGCAAAACATGAATGGATGTCAATAATATGTGCATCTGAGATAGAAGCAATCACTTTGATTAGATTGTTGGCATCCCTTACTTGTCATTTACGTGTCATGATAAGTGTTGCACAGAAGTTAAATTGAATATTTCCTATTTGTCCATGAGCTTGGTCACTGCAGCAAAACTGGCTCACATTAGCCACACTGTTAATCATTTATTTCCTCAACATATTATTTGCCAAATACCTTCCTTTGGCATTTGGCAGAATTGGAACCTTAATCCTTGCATGTGTTATCTTTTTAGAGGTTTCCTCTCTCCAAATACTGTGAGAAGGGCAACCAAACAGGGTGGGGAGGGCATCACGCTCAGGTACAAAAAGGTAATCTATCCATAGTATTTCCCCTGGACTGGATAACAACAGAAATAGGGTGCCCACGTCTTGGTTTTTCCTTACATGTCAGAATGTTTGTTTGCAGACCACTCTCACCTATGGTGCCTTTTCTCAAAGCGGTTTGTTTTTACATTGCTGGTCCACCACAATGCCGATAGACACCCCTGACCAAACCAAGAGGACTTCCTTCAGCACAAAAGAGGAACCAAAACACTGACCGAATGAGTCTACTGACAGCTCAACACAGCAACCCATACTACAGAAAAAGGAGCAAGCGCAGAAAGGTAAACCATAAGCATACTCGGAAACAGAACAGTCCCGTTAGGACGTATATGCCGGAGTCCATGCTTATACCCATTTTAACAACCAGGGACATTTGTTGTCAAAAACTTAACAGCACCACTCGGGAATGAAATCACCAAACAACAACCTATAAACCTGAGATACCATCTTTTGGTGACTGGCCTTGGAGCAATTAAAATGGGTTTAAGCCCCTACTTGAACATTCCCTGGACACGCACACAAACAAACACATCCCGGGATGTGGTAGAGAATTCTGATTGGCTAAGGAAAGAAGAGCAATCCCTAGTAAGCGAGGGATGTAAAAAGGGCATAGGACACATGAAGTTGTTGTTATTAAGGTTGAGGTCAAAATTGGAGGTGGAATATGAACACGAGATCAGCAGCAGGAAGGAAGGACCAGTAGCATGTGGAGGAGAGTGTTTGAGCAGGTGAAATATTTGTTAGGAAGTGAGAGTTGTTTTGCAGTGTGAGTGTGTGTGGCTGTGAGAAAATTGAGTAATGAGGGTAGCGTAAGAAATGACTGTGAGAAGGCTAGTAACAGGCCTAGTGGTTGGAGGGTAGAGTAGTAGTGGTTGTAGGTAGGAATGGTTGTGGTTGGAGGGAGGAGTAACAGGGGTTGGAATGTGGAGTAGCAGTGATTGGAGGGTGGAGTAACAGTGGTTGGGGAAATTAATAACCTCAAAGTGTGAAGGTAGGTGCCAGGCAGAGTGGATCAAAGGGAAAAATAAACTGTGGGAGGAGAAAGGGAAACAGGTATAGAAGAAGGGACAGGTGACAGTGAGTATGAGTGGCGTATCAGCAGAGCATTTCATTCAAGCAAACTGATCCTGGTGAGAGTAGGGACAGTTAGGAAGTACTTAAGGGAGGTAGTGAGACTGCATTTAGGGGAACCAACTTAGTACAAGATCAAGGTAATAGACAGTAGGGGATAACAATTGGTAGTAGTAACTAGAGTTACTGATGCCTGGACTAGGGTCGTAAAACCAGTGGAGACGAGAGAAAGAGATAGAAAGAGGGACGGTCCTAGGCCCTACCAAGGAATCAATAAAAACCTGTGTACATGTTTTGAGTCTCCGTGTGTCTTTCTCTGCCATCTATGAAAATACTCAGTGGCCCCAAGATTAATTTTGCTGCTGTCGGAACTTTGTTTAATAATACAATGAATCACTCTTACCACTTTACCAAGTATTACGATTTGAATGCACTGGTCAGGATATTTTTATTTTTTCTATAGCTTTAAACATGATACTGGTTTGAAAGGGACAGTGTTGTGGCCCTGTCACAGGGGGCGGGGGGGGGGGAGCCTGACCGCAACACCCTGTCCCAGTTCCTGGTTGCTGGCATGTCCCCTCCCATCCCTCCTTAATGTGTTGGATGGTGGGATCAATGCCGCAGAGGAGGCCACCACCAGGACCTGCCAGGACCGGCCCACCGTGAGCTCCATGGACACAACAGTGTGCACAGCACTAGGGGGTACTGTGAAAGCACCAACACCTGCCACAGGATGCAGCAATGTTGTACACAATAGCCCAGGTGCTGCTACAGCATCAACACAAGGGCGGCTCTGGAAGACCGTGTCTGCTGGAGCCTGTGTGAGTGAGGAGCCCACTAGCCCACCAGGAAAATGTGTTTATACAAAAGGCCACATGGAGGCCTTGGGAGCAAACCCACTATGCGTCCAGAGATTTTAGAAATAATAATTAAGGCCTCTATGAAGGCGATGTTGACTCACTAGGCCACCAGCGATAGTTGGTGCGGGGTGGACTGGCCTCTAAAAAAAGGCCTTGAGAAACAGAGTGCACTGGACCCTATCTGGGTCGAGTTGAAAACAGCCACACCAAGAAAAAGGGGGCTGGGATTACAAGCCTTGTTAAGGCCGCCCTCAGCCCTTTCCATGACACACCCCTGGAGACAGGTAAATCTATTAAATAGGGTAAGAATCCAGATGAGGCTAGTGCGAAAGGAGTGCCAAGGCTATAATAAGGAGAGGTTCTGTGAAGTGTTTGTGTGTTAGACTGGAGAGTATGAGGAGTAGAGGTAAAGTAGGTGTAGCAGAGTGGTAGTGCTAGTACTGCTGGAGTAGTAGTTGGGAGTAGAGACAGTAGGTAGCAGGACTAGTGAAAGAAACATGCAGTAGAGTGGTAGTTGGTAGTAGAGGGTGGTAAGAGGTGCTAATGATTAGAAGAGACTGATAGTAGAGTGATGTCGTTTGGGGGTTGCTAGGGGACACAGCTGCATCCCCTGTGGTCCCCCTTGTCACCCCTGGAATTGCCTTTGTGACCCCAAATTATTGTGAATAAAAACAGCATTCTGAGCTTCAATTATTTTCAATATAGGTGGCTTCAGTCCCACACCACAAGGGAAGTACATTTCCCACAGTCCCAAGTGGCACATCACAACACGCAGAGGAGCCGTTAAGATTCCCTCCCGCGCCCATGCCCAGCTCTAGCTGGAATCATGAGTACGGCAAGGGCGGGGATTGTGGAGCGGCATACAGGAATGTTGTTGGCCACGGCTAGGGGTCGGGTTGCGGGACCAGTGTTTTTCCTGAGACACCTTAGCGCAGTCAGGCATATCTCACTCTTGCGTCGAACCAAACCTACTTTCCGGCATCGAAATGCTTGGGAGGTCATCACAAAGCCTCCTGAGCTACCGATAAGTGAGTATTTGGATTGATGGTATTGTGGTTGTGATTACTCCAACTTTTTGACTCAGCCCTCCCCAAACTTCAGGGCCAGTGCCCGCATTGAATATGGGTATTGCTGCTCTTGTTTAGTAGTTGGACGTCTGTGATGAAACAGGGATCATCCAAATAAATGATGCAACTGCCTATCCCGTAAACCGTGGGTTAAAGGGTTATGCATGCAGTAGTGAGTCATGAAATACATGTCAGTCTTTATGTACTTATGTTTTCCATTTCATGCAATTATGTACTAAGGTTTTCCATTTCATGCAACCCAAGAGTTTACCATGTTAATGTTTTTGCCATCTGTGTTCATTTGTATGGGAAGGGTTGTGGTGATACCCCTTCGGTCTTGACAGCGCCGCTGCGACGAGCACCACATGGTCTTGCGCTTTCAAGAGATCAGTAACATTTCAGTGGCTGAAAAAAAAAAATGGTCTGCAGCTCTTCTCTGTGTTCGGAATATCAAGCAGGGTTACTTGAAGCACACTTGCTGCTTCGTGCTGGCAGTGTAGAAGACTTGAATTGAGCAATAACCAGTTGCAATCCATGCACCGTCCGACACGTGAGTATTGCCTACTTAGTTCAAAATTGCGAGCTCTGAAAGACAATTGTGTGTCCTCGCGAACTGGCAACCCCTACAGATCTTGGCCCTGCATGAGAGGATACCCCTCTCGGATAGGGAGTGTTTGGGGTCCAGAATTAGGCACTGGCCACGGACTCACTGTGAGACAGGCAACCAAGAGGTGCGAGGTACGGCGAGTCTCCACGTTTTGGGAGTCGGCAGCATGGGTCTGTGGGATGGGAAGTTGCCTCACAGCACAGCAAGCAGCTTTCAGCCTTGAGGCCAGGCGGGCTCTCTAAGGTAGACCTGGGGGCCGTCTGCAGGCAGAGAACCACAAAGGAGCATTTGATACATTGCCAGCTCGCTGGCTTCTGCAAAGTGCTGACAGCAGGGAATCCTTTCTTCTGTTAAAACATGTCTTTCACCTATCGGAAAGCAGGTGTTTTCAAATGATAAGTGTTCTTGCATGTCTAGACTGGCCTACATTGGAACCGGTTTGGACATGTTTTCTTATTATAGCATTCATTTTTAATGGCAAAGCCAACAGGAGTATGTTATGTGAGGCTATTTGCATAATGGCAGTGCCAGCCTGGGCATTTATTTCTTATAGTATCATTACTGGCATTAAAGTCAACATGAGTATGTTCTTATATGGGAACACAGGACATATTTGTGAAGCCACCACGGACGACACACAACTACTAGTGAGGAATGCTGGCTTGTGGCAGGCTCTGTGGCCTGTAGCCAAAGGGGGGAATGAATGATGGTCTCTCTCCCTCTCTCTCTCTCTCTGTGTTCCTTGCCATACTCAATTTGTGAGAACTGCCTAACAAATGAAGATGCTTCAGAAAACTTCCAACAACTGTAAATATATATAACATGCTGCAATCTGTGTATTTTATTTTGTTGCATATCTTGACGAGGTGATTGTAGATTTGCTTTGTTCTGGCTCAGTTTCTAAATGTTGAATTTGTTGACACTTTTTTTTCAGGCAACAGTCAGATGTATTTTCTTTCCATTGCATGGCATCATTTGGCCTTGGACAGCTGCTTACAATCACAGTAATTTGATAATATAGGCGTATACACACTGACATTAAGGCTATATATGGTGATCCATTCTTGTATAACATGTATATTATATTACACTGATGTCGTACCCATATTTGTCTTAGTGTACTGAGGAACAATGCTATGTGATCCCACTTCCTGTTTTGTCAAGGGGTCATAGGTTGTGTTCCATCACTTCCCATGATGTCAGTAGGGGGCAGGGTCAAATGACATCCCTTCATGTTATGTCATCAGAGGTCATGGGCCATGTCATGTCACTTTCACTTGCTACCCTGGCATTTTGATGAAATGATGTCCCTGTAGTAGTAGGAGGAAGTAAAGGTAGTAGAGGGAGAGTAGGAAGAGCAGTAGGGAGTAGAAGAATGGGAGTAGATAGTGGTAGGAGTAGAGAAAGACAGAGAGAATAACTAGAAGACTAGCGAGAAGCAAGGAAGTAGAGTTGGAGTAAAGAGGGAAGAAAAGATAACAGAGGTAAAAGGGTAGTTGGAGGCAAGATCATTAGTAAGAACAGGAAAAAGAAAAGAAGTAAGATCAAAGGGTGAAGGTGGAAATGCAGAGTGAAAGATATGTGGGATAGTAATGTGGTGGTAGGAGAACATTTTAAGAGACCAGTAAAGTGAAGGGTCAGGTACAATAGGGTGAGAGAGAAGCAAGAGTGACACCAGGCAGAAGAAGGCACCATCCCTAACTTTCTAGAAAACTATGTGGGCTAGGAGAGGGAGAGTTGCAGGACCCATATGGAGTCAGGTAGCCAATGCCTTGGGGAACCCACTCTTAGCCCCAGGAAGAATGATAGACAGTAGGGGCCACCTGGCTGTAGTACTAACAACCTCATTAGGGATGCCTGGGTTAATAAGGCGGGGCCGGAGAGAGAGGGACAGCCCTAGAGAAAACGTTCCAAAAGACCCGCTAGACTGTGTGAGCCACTAGCTTCTACAGCCATCCTATATGTTTAAAAGTAGAAATGAAGACCCTTGGAACTCCTTTGAGAGTAAGTGTGGTTATTTGTGGTGTGTCGCCCGTTACACTGGGTACTGTTTCCAAGAAAGACAAACGGTGCAGTGTAAAATGTTGCTTGCACATGTATTGGTAAATGCAGTTAATCCGGTAGAGTAGAACAGGGTGGTTCTAGTAGCAGCCTTAACACATATTCACTTTGAATACATGGCTGTCTGACAGAAGTATGGTGTAGTATGTCTTGCTTCAATTCACATACATTAGCTATGTACAAATAAAAGTGATCCTATTTAGCGATGTACAATCAGATGTACACAATGGTTAGTGTTAGGGTCAGCACTACTGTTCCATGTCCATACATGTTAATACCTTCACTTAAAAAGTTAATATGCAAGTTTTTCACCTAAAAATTCCGGATGTATTTCATTTTTGGGCTATAAAAATGTGTTTGCGATGTTGGTCTAATTTTACACAGTCATGAATGGCAGGGTATGCAGCCAGGATTTTCTGATACCTCGTGATTCTGAGATGCCTGTTTTAATTGTGAACTAAAGGCTATAGTGTTCTATCATAATGTTTAGTGTCCTAAAGACAAATATACTAAACAAAACAAATAAATGGCACACTATTTACCAATTGATTAGGACCCTCTGTTGTTCCAGGCTTCATGCATCAGATCTTTGGATGAGTAGATACCACACGTTACGTTCCTACTACTGTGTTCAGCCTCAAAGAGGTAAAAACTTCATACTTGTAGGTTAGGGGCTTTGACTGTATTTAGTGCATTGTGAGGATCTGGAGGGGCTCATTACGAGTGTACCAGTATTCTGGTGGGAAATCCGCCATAATACTGGCAAAACGAATTACTAATACTGCCACTTTGTCAGGCGGTAATACCTCTGCATGTATTACCTCCAGTGGTAATACCACCAGATTACAAGTGGTGGTTTGATGGTGTAAATCCCCATGGTACTCCGTTGGGGAATTTTGTTGATATTACCTCTGCCGGTACTACTGGATAGTAATAACGCTGAGCTTTGGAGATTAAAATGGAGGGTAATTCCTCCACTTTTGCCTCTAAAAATCAGAAGCATTACCATCCTCTAATACTGCCACAGATAATACCAAAAAACCCCGAGTTTGGCAGAGCAGGAAAAATTGAGGCAAACAGAATAACCTCAACTTTTTTCCTGCACCACCAAACATGTTAGCCCCAAGAACCTTTGGTATTGGTTTGAAGGTGAGGTGGCACAATAGCTGACAGTATTGTAGTAGTAGAAAAGTGCAGTCTGCTACTTAGTGTCTTGTTTAGGTGACGCTCCAGGGTTTCTCATACCAGCAGAGATATTGATAGTTCCCAGAGTTCAAGAGGAAGGCTAACATGTCCCTGGCACCACTATCAGGAGACAATGTTAGAAAGCAGCAAATATGGTCTTGAGTTACAGAGGTTGTAAGTGCCCCCCAGGCACAACCCTGGTCCAGATTTTCAGCGTAAGGTCCCTGGCATGGCCATTTGCTATGCATTTCAGTTGTCGGACGTGTGGCAGAAGTGGTCTGCGTTGCTTGCAGAGGAGACCGGAGGCATTAGCAGTTCTAGCAGTGGAAGAATGTAGGTCATATTGGAACATCCTTAAAACACTATCTGCTGCATGAAGCATGGTGCAGAAGTGTGTCAGAAGTGGTCTGCGGTGGTCGGCGGGGGGTGTATTTGTGTAATCTTGGCTATGTTGCTTACGATAGTTACATGCCCTTGCCTCGCCCACCCTAGATGAACTGCTATTCGCTCACGAGCGACAACATGTCTTGTCATAGTAGTAAACTGGCTGCCTCCGAAGTGTGCAATAAAATAACAATGAGCCCCCTAATCCAGAAGAGGCCATCTGAACCAGCATTGTCAAACACATCTCCATTAGATTCGCCTTATTAAAGTTGTCTTGTTAGAATGTGATTGCTGCCCCCTTTGAGGATTTTCCAGACTCATCTAGCGCTCAAAGAGTTAGCATTTTGACAGAGGTTGCAGCGGGAGCTCCTGAAGCCTGCCACATTTATTTTTCCTCTGGGGCACAAATAATAATGGATATGAGCCTGTCACAATCTCCTTCACTTTTCACTGAGGAATCTCCAAGATACGAAAACACAGCATCATTGCTAGAACTTTCTTTGCAGGACTCACCTCATGACATAACAAGGATCTATGTTGTCGCGCACAAAATTACATGAGATCCCTAACACCGCAGGGTCAACTCTTCATGCTTTGAATTTTACCCTTCCCAAGGGGAATTTTGAGAACAACGTTCAATTCTAAATACAACGTCTTCAAAATTGTCATTTTTGGAGGGTTTTATTTATGGAAAGGTTCAGTGTGCAAGCAAAGTCTCCCAGGATAAGAGTGATGGTGACCTTGGTATCTCTCAGGACTCCGCTTTTCCCATTGAGCTTCTAGAGGCCTTCCGACCTTTAGGTTGCGATTAGACCAAATGAGGAACTACAAGAGGTGGATAAAAAGCTGCTGCTGGTTACGCCAGAGATGTGTTTTGGCGCTATTTTTATTTTGTTGCTATATGAGCGACTTTGTAACAATTTTCAAGAAAATACAAAATTTTCCACTGAAGCTAGGGCATTTTCCACCAAAGCCAGGAAAAGGGCCTTGACATCTAGCAACTCATATTTTCTATCTTTAGATCTACTATTGAATCAGAATCATTTGGAAGTTGCCCATAATTTAAATATTTGGGTTTCGAGATTAGTGCAAAGAGAACTAAACAAACTGATTGGATAATAAAGAAAACAAGATTGAATGTGTCCGAGTTATCAGCTTTTAACCGGAGGTTTGGTAGATTTTTGGCTATTACGATGGTTAATTTTGTATCACCAAAAATTGGTTCCCTGCCTTCTTAACAGGGCCAAAACTGGATTATTGCCCAATGAATGGGGCAAAGTGGAGTCACTAGCATGGAAAAGATTGCTTACAATCCTAAAAGGAACTCCGATGTCAGTTATTGGACATGAGATGGGCTTGGTTTCTATGCGGTCTCGTGCTGATTGGAAGTGGAAGCAACCTTTGAGATCATTGTTGCAACCTTCGGACAACTGTTTGTTGTCTAAACGAACCTCTGGGTTGTTTCTAACACCTGCAAAGTGTTAGTTGAATGGTTCTAGGCATCCATACAGCTTTGGTTGTGTATGATTTGGACCCTCAGAACCTTGTGGCTTTTTACGACTAACAGCAAGAAAATTATCTATGAATTAGACAGGATTAGGAACAGAGCCTCAGCAGTGGATTATTGTTTGTTTCATCACTTGGAGAATGAAGTGGGAGCCTTTAACGAGATGCCATTTTATCTTAAACACCATCCTTCGAGGAAACATAGGTCTGAAATTCTACATTTTAAATTGAACCTACTGCCTAGCAGAGAAGTTATTGGTGCTACACAAGGAATTCAACGCTTTCTGCGTCTCTGTTGGTACTGTACTCTTCATGTAGAAACAATGTTTCATCTTGCAACTGAACTGCACTTTTTTGTCTGAATTTCGTCTTTACTTGTTTAGGTGTTTTGTCTTAGATGAAGGTTTGTTTAATAATGACTGGTTTTGGATAAGGAGTTTAAACTATTGTGAGGCTTCTCTAGACATAACCTTTAAAACGTTTAGATTTGTATTGTATAACATTAAATGGTTTATATTGTTTTAGACTGTAAAATGGTTTTTAGTCAATCAAGTGTTTGTTTTGTATTGAATTGAAATACATTTTTATAGTTATTTGCTTCTTTTTTTGCAAAGGTTGATTTTGTTAACCATATGCAAATAAAGAAATAAATACAAGTTTTGCTTGTCCCGGAAGTGGATATGACGTACTGGCTTGTCTCACTGTGCCAAAGGAAGTGAGCACCTGCCCAAATATATCTGGAAGTTAAAAAGACCAAGATACTGGACTGAGTTTTGCCGTTGGAGCAACTTGGAAAATCATTAAACGTTGCTAACATGATTACCAACCATGTCTTCAAGTCATTTTGTTTCTGTATGACAACAAGTGTAGGGTTTCATTCATTAAAACATTTGTGTGGCCTTTCAGTCAGTGATACTCTCCACATTTAAGCATTGCTGTCTTTACCTGACTAAACGACAAGGATGTGGAGTCACTTAAGTTGTCAGACATCTCAGTCACACTGGTTGGAGGGGAATCTGACTTATGCTGCCTTTGCAAATTCTCAGAAGAGTTGGCATGCCCATATATGGCCATATTCAGCTGCATGGCGTTACTACTGGATTTGAGAAAGGAAACCCTGTATGCACACATTCAGGGAAACAGTTTGTCCACACAGTAAGCTGGGCTCTACTCAACCAGTCATGTGATGGAACTCCTCGCCCCTATTGCCCATGATGCATAAGGGGGTGACCTGCTTCCCCCCTTTCCTCTCACTGTACCAATAAAGTTGTGTACATGAGCACACAACTATTAAGTACTCACAGGAGGAGTTCATACATTGCATATACGAGGTGAATGTTTGCGCATACATGGTGACTTGAACTTCCTCAATACTTCCCATTTCAACCAATAAGCTGCCAACATTCCAATTGCTGCTACTGAAATGTTGTCATTCACTTAGTCATATTTGGTGTCATCTTACACATATTGATGTTTTCTGTTATCATGATCAGTACCACCCTCCCAACCATTCAATTTTACAACTGTAGGAGAGTCATGGGGAATGCATTGCAATATCAATGATGTGCACTGTTTTTGGACCCAAAAGAATAGAAATAGGTATTGCTGTTTAGGAAAAAGAAACGTATTTACTCTGTAATGTTTATGTTCCAATTTCAATGTCATCTACTTGAATTAAAACTGCGCTGCTTATAAAAAGAAGAAACTTACAAATTGTGACTTGTCCATCACTGGAGCTACCATAACACTTCTCAGGTCACCCAAAAGGAGAGAATCAATTTCCTTCATCCCTATGTGAGTGTGGACCACTTTGTCGTTTATGAAGATACTGGCGGCCCTTAGCATGAAGGAGACAAATAGATGCATATGGATGTAATTCCTGGTGCAGTGAAGTCTCCTGTGGAAATAGGGCACACCACAATTTTTAAATATTGAACCAACATCCAAATTCATGCACAAAAACGTTTGGTAAAATGTAACAATAATTGTCCACCATCACATTAAATTATCAACAAGATGAAGATTGATTTAGATTTGTATTAAGTTACAAACATAATCTTGAAAAAAATAATTACAGTGCAATTTTCTGCAGTTCAACTGTATATTATCAGTTTATCTACCTGAATAAAGCAACAAGCTAACCACACTGCAAAATGAAATAGTTTAATAGTTTCCATGTTCAATGCAGCATGAGTGGCTCTCAGGAAACTTTCGCTATGAAACATTGTCAAATCATATCAAACACATTGTCTCAAATTGGGTGTCATGCTCGAACATATACTGGGATGGGTGAAAAGCCCTCACCTTTTGTCTTACATTTAGTTTAAGACATTTTGGTTTTTTAAAAGGGAGACCCTCCATTTAAAATAAGAACGTTGCCTTGTTTATGAATCAAATTGTGCTCTGAAATAATGGAGAAAAAAACATGTAACTTCCCAGATGAAAACTGCAACCAAAAAAATGCTTAATGAGAATTGAATATTTCTCATAGAATTTAATTTGAAAATAATTTTGAGGGATGTTCATATTTCCAAAATGATTAGAGTTTGGCTACAGCTTGTTTATGTCATACAGAAGTGGTTACCCATAGGGAAGCCATTCTCCTATTAGTTGATCTGAAAGACTGAACATCAAAAATGTACACTCTCCTAATTATTACAAGCTGAACTGTAGACATGTTATTGCCAGCATTCAGAGAAAATGTGATCTATACAATTTGGGAGCACTGAAATGAAGCATTTGCCATATGTATATAGGTTAGAAAAATATAAACACAGTGAATTGCTGAATGTATTAAAACTCATTAAATTGAATGTGATGCATAGAACATGGAACTGTAGAGGATGCATGAGTTTATAAAGAAAATTAACATATTTTGCAATATAATTCTGGAACCGTTTTTTAACAGAGAATTACTGTATGAAAGCAAGACAATGCACCCCAGGACATTATTTAACTAGAATAAAAGATATCTAGCTTTTAGTGGAGATTCATTTTGTTAATGAGTTGAAAAGGTGTAAGTGAATTTTATGTTCTTTATGGGGAATCTGCTAGTGAGAATTTGGTGTAGAAAGCCTTACAGGCAGTACTTTCTGGCCATAGTAAAGGGCTGAAATGTATTGTAAGGCCAAAATGTTGACATTAAATGAACTAAGTAATATAAAGAAATACTTAAAACAGAAGCAGCAATGTTCAAGAGAAGGCAGGGAGCTCATTCCAACATGATCAGATGAGATAAAAGATTGGTATTGCAATCCATATGACACATCAGAAGCAGGGACTATTATGATTTTTGAGAGATTCCTGAATTTTCACATTATTGGACTTCTGGGAATGGATATGCCACTTGATGATATAAAATAAGCTTAGTCCTCCCTCAAGAATTGTAAATCAACTGGTGAAGTTGTGCTAATGGTTGAATTTGATTAAAAAAAAAAAGAAAAAAGAAAACATCAGATTTATTGAATACAGGCTGACAAACCTACCTGATTATTTGCTGCAATGCAGCACAATCCTTAATTTCAAAATCAGGAAACAATGCAATTTGGTTGGGCTCCTATCCCCTGATTAAGCTTCTTAATGTCGATTACAAAAACATTATGGGTTTAGCCTTTCCTGGCACAGAAAATTGATTATTTGGTTGGACATGAACTGAATATGTTTTTGAATGAAATTATATAAACTATACTAAAAGAAAGCTCCATTGATCACGACTGTGCTAGATTACCAGAAAACAGTCGACAAGGTAAATTGGTGTTTTCCGTTTGAAAGATTATGCAAAGAATTGTCTCCGGAATCCACAGCAATAGGATTAGGTCTTTGTAAGAATGTGCTTCTACTTGATTATTAATAAATCAAAGCATGTAGGGCGAGAAGTGGATCAAGCGTTGAGCTTTCCAGGAATGTCTGATGTCTTTCTTATTATTTCAATTCATATTAAGGCTCTGAATATTAAAACTAAGCAAGACAGTCAGGTGGTGGGGTGATTCAGTCTGCAGCTGTATTACAAAACTAAATTCATGCTAATGATATTGCATTACTCCTACAGAAAGTGTTAAATGGATGGCTATTTATTGTAGGCGGAATTAAACAACAGAAAATTATGGTTCTCCTTCAACTATTTTATTTTTATTTCAGACATTACCAATTGTACTGCAAAATAGATGACTAAAGAAATTAAATTAATGATAGTGTATGTATCTGGAAATTGAACATATCTTTTGTATCTGGAAATTGAACATATCTTTGTGTAGCCGTATGGAAATTAATTGTCCTACCTGTAATGGGTAGGTTTTTACATTTACATTTTTTTTTCATGGTGTGAAGTGCTTGTTTACTTGAATTGTCTAATTTATCCTGATTGAATAGAAGACTTTGACAGCTCGATTTTAGACCTGACAAATCCCTACTCTGGAAGCACTGTTTTTTTACCCAGCGTCAATAGGATTACAAGTCACCATGAATATTTAGGGTCACTGATGTGTTTAGGTACAACAATGCACTTTGAACAAGTGCAAAGTGAATTTCAGTTGAAAACTATATGTTTTTGTTAAGAAAAGTATATTCCAAGATGTATGCATGATCATATGATGTTGAAAACAATGCTGAGGGAAATAGGGGAGACTGGTTTAAGACCCCATTTGTATAAGTGTGTTCAAATAAGAGAGTTGATCCCGGGCACTATGCCAAATGAGAGAGCTCTTTCTAAATGGTAAATGAGCTTGGAGAATCTTAAAACATAATCAGAATTGACAGGACATTTATACTAGTGCGCAAAAGTCATCAGATTAAATTTATTCTCAAGGGCACACTTATATTAAACTCTAGAATGGTTAAATAGAATGACGCATTCCATTAGTACTGTCAGAGATGTAAACAGACATTTGGGGTTTGATAGCATGTTTCATGTGGTTGACTGCCTAGGAGAAAAATGTAAAGTGTGAAGCATAAGATGGACAGACATGGGAATATCACCAGGGACATTCATTTTTCTTATGACAATATCATTCGGTGGAAGTCATTAGATAGATAATCCTTTTTGGTGATGACACACAAAGAAGTTCTGTAGCAACTCTGACTTACTCTTAACTTTTATGGTAAGAAAGTATTAGAGTCATCAATAATTTACAGGTAGTCCTCACTCAAGAGTTTTTCTCTGAAAGAGAAGAGGAAGTAATGAGTAAGTCAGAGTTATTACTGGTACCACATTTGTGAAATTAATAGCCTCTTTCCAGGAGTAAATTATAGTTACAATTGCTAACATCTTCATGAATCAGCCACTTCATCTACAGTTTTTTGCTTATTGGTCATGTCATCAATTGTATCTCACCATTATTTGTCTGAGGGGCCTTGCTCAACAGAAAATTGAAATGCTAAAAATGTATTTGTTGTATGAGGCTGATAAGGTGTGTGATATGCAAAGAGATATTATAGTATAGTATACTTTAGCAACCTCGACACCACCCCCTTCTTTGATCTGAAATGGAGTATTAATGACCAAGGCTACTTGCATACATTCCCATTAGAAGTTACTGACATCCTCTGTTGCATTTCCACATTGAGTAGATCCAGAGCTGTTGGCCCTGATGGTCTGCATAATGGTATGATTAAGGATAATCCCCTCGAATGGGGCACAATTCTCCATTTGGTCTTTAAGCATGTCTTCATTGTAGGGTGTGTGCCATCCTCATGGAGAAAATCCATTATCTTACCCATATTCAAGAAGGGCGATAGAAGCAAGCCTAAATCTTATTGTCCTATCGCCCTTCTAGATTGCCTGGGCAACATGTATGCCCGTTTAATCTTAAAGGAATTCAACCAATGGCTAGATGCGAATAATTTGCGTGATCCCTTCCAAACAGGATTTTTGCCAGGCATAGGCACAGCCATAAATATTATTACTGTGAACAGCATCCAATCTCAAGCTAAACAACGTTGTCAGCCACTATATCTTGCGTTCATAGATTTTTGTTTGGCGTTTGACGCAGTGCCTCGTGAACTATTGTTCAAGAAACTAATGGATAGGGGATGCCCATGGCATATCTTAAAATGGGTAATTGACCTCCATTCTGATACCTCAATACAGGTCAAATTAACTAATGATGGCTTGTTATCAGACCCCATAGAGACAGCCCATGGCCTTAAGCAAGGATGCCTATTGGCTTCCGCCATGTTTAATTTTTTATTTCTGATGTTGGTGAACATTTCTCGAAAATGAATGCTGATGCACCTATAATTAATGGAGTTCAGGTAAAATGTCTTCTCTATGCGGATGATATGGTCCTGTTCTCAAAGACCCCCAAAGGCCTTCGTGCTCTCTTGAATGCTCTGGATGAGTACACCTCGGGAAACTGTATTACAATAAACCTAATCATCCAGTGTGGTAATCAGAGACAATGTACAGCCAAACTTTATTGGCCCCGTCAAAACGCCTTGCTAGCATCAGTCTCAACTTATATCTATCTGGGCACTCTTGTGACAAATCAAGTAGGTTCTACAAATATGAAATGCACATTAAAGGCAAACTAAACACATCTCTTTCACAAGCTCGTATCATAAAGTCAAGATACTGTAAATATTTGCCCTTAATTATTTACTATGAACAAAAATCGTCCCCTGTAGTCTTATATGGATCTGAAACCCTCATAGAGAAGTCCTATCACTTTTGGGCAAAATTAGAAAGCAGATACTGGAAATCAGTACTTAATTTACCCTCTTCTGAACCTATTAGCCTAATAAGGCATGAATTAGGTTTGCTTTCCTTATATGCTCTACCGAAGTGGAAACTGTGTGGTCTTTATCGTAAATGTGTTATGGCCACTTATAAATCCGGTCTTTCATGGTTGCTTCCTGAATATCTATTAAAATCATCTGATGTTTTTCCTGTAAAATGGCGCACGCAAGTTGTAAAGATAATTGATAACACAGGTTTTTCAATAGAGCTACTGTGTGAGAATGCAGACAAGTCAAAGACTTGTTTGTGGGAACTGGACTGGATTAAGACGAGAAGCACTTGCCTTCATTACCAAAAATTTTAAAATAACCCATTTGCCTTGAAACGCTATGGTCATGTAGAAAGTTACCTTGTTAAATTTCCTGACTCACGTCAGAGGAATGACTATTTGTGTTTCCGTTTAAATGTATGGCCTATTCATGAATTACTTTATATACGCAAACTAGTTCCACTAACTCTGGCTCAATGTCAGTTTTGCAACATGGCATTAGAGACCCTTCAACATCTGTGTATCGAATGCATAATATTGTGCTCTCAGCAGTCCATGCATCTCAAACCACTCTTTGAGGGCTATAGTGAGATATCCCATCAAAGGGCCTGGAAGCTCTTATTTCACGCCTCCAGAAAAGAGGTCAGATATGCAATTCTCAATTTTCTTTATGGCTTGGCTTTATTGGATAGGCAGAAATCCAACTTCAGATGTTAAACCGATTAGGTCAAATTGATTGACAGCGATCAAAGCTATTAATCATCTGGAATCGGCTATGAAATAGCCACATTCAATTGGGGGATTGCATGTGTGTTCTGCAATTGATTCTCATCATTGCTTGCGTACCCGATCTTGAAATCTAATTGTTTAGGAGCTGTTTAGGAGCTGTCTATTAATGTGTGAAATGTTTTGGTTTTGAAGATTATGATCAATTATACCATTTTAATTCTATCAATGTTTTATTTATTGCTGTTTTATCTTTAATGCATTTTATTTATTGTTTATTTTATTTATTTATTTATTTATTTATTTATTTATTTATTTATTTTAATTCTTGTAATGCGCCAACATGCCCGTAGGCCTCAGGGCACACATAAAACTGAACAAAACAAACAGACACATATGGCAAAGAAAGAAGAAGGGTCAAAGAGTTATTCCAGATTGAAGAAGTGGGTTTTTACAGCACGTTTGAATACATTGTAGTCCTGGATCTGCCGCATCGGGGCTGGGAGTTTGTTCCATAGAAGGGGACCTTAAGCGTCAAGAGTGGTACCTCCAAATTTGTCTGTCCTGTATTTTGGATGCTTGAGAATAGTGGTAGAGGATGAACAAAGGTTCCTCGCGTTGGATTTAATGCTAATGCCGGCTGACAAATAAGTAGGGCTACAGAGGCTGAGGCATTTGTGGGTCGTGGTCAATATCTTGTGCGTTATCCGATGTTTAACGGGAAGCCGGTGAAGTTTTTTCCTAAAAGTGGAGATGTGTGTACGACGGGACTGATTGAAGATATTACGCACAGCATTATTCTGAGCCACTTGTAATGATTGGATGTTGGAGGGTGTGGCGCACGCTAGGAGGCTGTTGCAATAATCCAATCTTGAATTGATCAATGCAGTGGACAGAAGGGCACAGTTTTCTTCCGAGATGAATGGTCGAATATAGCCTATTCTTTTATTTATAAGACCGCAGCTAGATTTAATGCTGGAGACATGGGACTTCATATAGAGTTCTTCGTCAAGAACGACGCCCAGGGTCTTGACTTTCTTCTGGACGAGAATGGTATTGTCGGCAATATGGAAACTAGCATAGTTGGAGTCGAGTTTCGCCCAAGTGTTTTTTGATGCCACGATGAGGAGTTCAGTTTTTTTGTCGTTCAGGGCAAGAGAACTGCAGGCCATCCAGTCTTGTATGGCTTTGTATATTTTATTGATGGTTACTGTATCGCTGCTGTTGTATATATTAATGTTCTATCAGAACAAGAAATGTAATGTTTATTTTTCTGATTGTTTTTCTAATGTTGTGTTGTAAAATCAAGAGTTTTCTTGGTTAAATCAACAATAAAAACAAAAAAACAAAAACAAAAATATATATATATATTTAAATCTAGGATATATGTATGTATTCCTCTTCTTTTACTACTTGAAATATAATGTGGCTGGATTATTATACTTATTTCATGCATTTGTTTGTAATGATAAAAACGTCTAATCTGACTATATTATCAAATATATTATCAAATAAAATAAATGTGTGTTGTCTCAGGCTGATACGGTGTGTGATATGCAAAGAGATATTAATGAATGATTTGATTAATAATGGAGCCTGTCTCAGTAATGTTTGCAAGCATGTGGCTATATATTTAATTCTGAACATATGCCAACATTATTTTATAATATAGTGATTTTGGAAAGTAGATGCCCATGTGTCCATTTCTCAGATGTGATTCCCTCAAAATAAAATCATAAAAGTATTCATTTTAAATGCTGTGCAAGGAACATTGTGTATAACCAATGTTATTTGTTTATGGATTATATGTATTTATATAGTGTTGTATTGCACAAACTAACGCCCCTAATGGTATCAGATATTTTTTTAATGAATTATTATCTTGTAAATCTAATATGCCATATAAGACAAAGCAAAAATCTCAACATGTAATAGCCAAATTGAACATGGTGCAATCATAGACACACTACAATACTTACAGGCCAGTTTGAATAATTCTCAAATACGTAAATATCCTGAATTACATGGGGTGGGTCTAAAAGGACAACATCCTTTAAGATTAAACACAATAGTTATTCTTAGTTGCTGGAAGAACTCATAAGTGGCCAACTCATTGCAGCTGTTTTGCTGCATTTTGTGCAGCATTTTAAGGGTGGTCCATCAAACAATAACCCCCCATCTCTGGTCCCCCACCACTGCCCTATCCGGAAAAATTTAAAATAAGTACCCTAGCCCTGCATCCCCCTTACAAATGGCACAGCAAATGCGGCAAAACGGCCATGATGACGGGTAGGCTCCATCCAGAACTGTCTGACAACTTCATTATAGGATATGACTTCCATAATAATGAAGAAAGTGAAGGAGGGCTTAGAGACTAATTATGTCAGGCTAGTACACTGTGACAAGCTCAATTTACCTCAGGTGGAATTAGTCATTAACTGTGAGACTCAGGGTGATTAACATCTTGATTTGGGAAAGATCTGCATTATGGGTAATTGAATATCATCCACTGCTTAGTGAGTCACTTATTTCTGTGTTGATTTTGTGACTAGCATTTGACTAGCATTTGGCCCTTCTGGGTATTGGGAGTTAAACTGAAAGGGTGAGTGGATAGAAACAGTTTTGGCAACTGTGCAGGAAAAAACTGTTGCATCTGAGCACATGTGTAGGCAAGGCAGTATAAGAAGAGGATTGGAGGAATGGCTAAAGGATCAAGGTAGCATGTTGGGCCTCAGAGGGTGTAATCCTGATTTCCGGTATAAGCGATGGCAATAGAACTAAAGATGGAAGATGGTAAAATGGTCAGGTTGTGAACATGGGACAAAAAAACATATCATCCTCCATCATCTGAAGGGGAGGTAAGATAAAGCTATTTACTGTAAAACACACTCATGACTAACGCCTACCAAGAACAGCCTTATGGAGAGGGTGAGAATTGAGAAGTAAATGAGACAGGGAAGCGGGCTAGTTCAATTCATAAGAATTAGCCAACTCCATCCTGGTATTCCATTGAATAGGTGGGGTTTTTACAAATCAGTAGAAAATGAGGGAAATGTTGCAGCACAGCTGCAGAGGGAACACATTACAAATGAGTGTGTATAAAAATACAATGTCTTATGTTTGAAGCTCCTAGGGGGTTCTCTGTAAAGTTCCCTTTTGATGCCCACGTTTCTTGATTGTCAATAGACCATTTGTTTTTCTGTCAGGTACTTTTGCGTGTTGTGGCATAATGCTTAAAGGCATACTGTCTTGAACCTGTACAGCCTTCATATGAAAGCCAGTGAGAGAGATTAGGGCTGTGGGGTTAGGTGATCATAGTATTGTAAGCCAGAATTCAATCTGGCTGCTTTATGGTGTACCACCATTAAAGGATCCACACATTCTTTTTTAAGGCTTTTCATGAAATAATGCCATAGTCAAGCTTTAAGAAACCAGAGCTTGCACAAAAGAGTGATAATCCATAATGGCATAGTTGGAATGTTGGCCTTGTAATGAGCTCCCGACATGTTGCACAGGCTGAACATGATGTCCAAGAATAATGCCTCTGATTTCACATTGGAAAGCAAGATAGGGGCCGTGCCTGCACCTGACTCATACTGACAATATGGATTTCTAACTATGAAGGTTAATATCTGTGGGGCAAAAGTTTACAAGTAACAATTCAATCTGTTGCAAATTTAGATTAAAGTGGTAAAGCAAAATCCAATTTTGAACTGGAACCAGGCATTTAACATTGATGGGAAAATATTCTGCTCTCTTGTCACCTTACGATATAGTTGACAGTCGTCTACCTAGTAATGAATAGTTTGGTTCATGCTGCCGATCACGTCTTGGAATGGCTTCATGTAAATGATGAAAAGTAGGATTGAGAGGATTGAGGTACCCATTGGCATTCTTATAGTCAAATATGTTTTAATTTGTTACTGTTGGGTGTGTTCTTCTAAGAAATATCAGAACCAGTTAAGGGCACTTTCTCCTATGCTCAACCAAATCTTCATTGTGTGAATTGTCACTGTATGGTTCATGAAGTGTATCTCTATCAATGCAACATTATAAGGGTCGTTGCTGCTTTTAGGGCATTTAGAAGAGCATGAGAATCCTAATGGGACATCTTTCTGTTCACAAAAAAGCTCACCTTTCATCATTTAGTTTTGTTGAGAAGCACAGTTTTAATTGCTAAAATCTGCATTTCTTAAAGGTGGGTGCTGCCAGTTCATTTATGATTTCAGATACTGTGTTGTGGTGATAGACCTTTATTTATATATATTTTGCCAAAAAGATATAATTTTTCCAATTAGTTTGTATTCAGCCTCCTTATAATGTATTTAATTATTTATTTATGATGTTTTGACTTATATTAAGTCTTTCACCTTACACAAAGATCTAGTTACCAAATGTGCAGCATTTTTACTAGTGCAGTGATCCTCTCTTTCCAGGTAATTAAAAGTCAAGCGTTGTCAATGCACTTGATTACTTGATGCAAGAATGAGTTCACAGCAATGATTGCTGAAACTTTTTCTCCTTGCCTGAGTGTCTCCCACCAGTCTTCAGGCGTGATAGTCATTGGATCCTTCAGGACATTTCCAAAGAGTCCTGTCTGAAGACTTGTTAAAGCTTTGGAGAATAATAGTAGGTGTTTGAGAGTTTCTTTCTCTGTGCTCTCTTTACAGAGCCTACAGCAAATGCTCATGTTACTGTCTCAACGTCTTGTTTTTAGGACCTCGAGAGTCAGATATAGGTTAAAACAAGATCTCATGAACATATTTCTGCAATGCGAGTATTACTATTTTAGCAGGTATTTTGGTACAGTATTATATACTCTGTGAATCGACCCTTTGGATAAAGTGTCAGTTCTCTGTTTCCTCTATAGTTTCTATCCAATCTTGTCTTCATATTTTATGTTTTGTTGCCACTGGATTGTGTATTAGATCCTGCGCTGTTGTGCTGAGTTTTTCCAATGTGTCTTTACATTCTGCTTCCCAACTCGAGAGCATTTTATCACTTTTCCCTGCACTATTTTCAACAATTTAAATACTTGTATAGGTGAATCGAACAAACACTTGCGATAGAATGAGGGGGTCTTCCAAATGATCAAATCAGATATAGAAATGAGTCCCAATTCTCATTGCATGACTTGGAATGGTACAGAAGCTGGTAGATTCAAGTTCCTTTCCGAAAGAGTCCTTCTAGTGTAGTCCAAGTCACCCAGTTTGTAGAAGCTTAATGCCGGGCCAAATGAACCTTTTCCATATTTATTTTGGATCAACTTTGCTAGGGATGCTAACACCTTGATTTTGATTTGCATTTGATTTTCGAGGTGTATATCTTGCACTGGGGTTTATTAGCATTCCAAGATATGTTGTTGAGTTTGTGATGTCCAGTTCTTCATTGATTATTTGCCACCACCATTTGTTCGCCTGCATTCTTTTAGCCAATTCCAAACTAAGGATGGTGGATTTCTTGACATTGATGTTGAGTCTATTCGCAGTAACGTACACTTGAAGGGTATTTAACTGTCACTGCAGGCCCACTGGAGTCTGTTCGATTAGGACTAGATCATCCGCATACATCTGATGGTCTAGTGCTTGCCCACTGATTTCCAGAGGAAAACTACTTGCAGTACCCAGTGTTTCGGGGAGATCTGATATGAATAGATAAATAGAGCTTCTACTAACAGACAACCTCGTTTTAGGCCTTTATTTGTTTTTATCAAATTTGATAGCGGGCCTTTATGATCTAATTTTACTTGCAATATACCAGTGTATAATTGCTTCCAAAACACCTTGTGGACAATGCCAACTCTGCAGTTTCTCCCCTGTTTATGGAGTCAAAAGCTTGCGCCAGATCTATGAAAGCAGGGAATATTTTTGCTTTTTTCTAGGCAGCTCATGCTTTGAGAAGGTTCATCGCAAAGACATTTAAGGCTGTGCCCGTTTCCTTTACGAACCCTGCTTGCCAAATGTCAAAATGGTTCGAGATTTTGTGCCAGTCGTTCAATTTGGTCAAAATCATTTTCACAAAGATGCTGCCTATGACGTCCAATCGTGTGATGGGCCGATCATGTTTAGGATCGGTCCTGTCACCTTTCTAAAATATGAGGACTACCACTTAGTTTGTACAGGACAGCAGCACTTGTTTGAGTAGTTTTGCCCTTGCAAAGAGTAGAGACAGAAATGGAGGCCACAATTCTGGTTCTTCTTTGAGTACGGCATTGGACAGGCCGTCAGGGCCCGCAACTCTAGTTTTGCTGGCTTTGTTAATGTGCCATAGTATATCTTCCTCGTTTGTGCAAAATGTACACTCACACTCTAATTTCAGCATTGGCCACACTTGTGTATGGAGTTCTGCAGTGAACAAGGACGCAAAATGTTCCTCCCATGTTGAGGCTGGTACTGCACTGCCCAGTGAGGCCCCTTTATAATGCTGATGCGAGTCATCCAGGGTTTTGCTTACCCATGTGGTTTTACTTTCTCATAACTGGAGAACAGAGACAGAGCCGATCACACAAATCAACTACAGACATGAACTTGGGTTTGAAGGTCATCAAACATTAAGATAATGCACTCTTGTGCAAACCACTTTTCGTAGGTTGGTTTAGTGTAGCAATGAATATGGTAATTCTTTTAGGAAGGATGTGAAGAGGAATACACAGTGTTAGGTTTCTCAACTCAGTGGAAGTAACAGTCACCAAATTAAAAGTTGTCCACAGAAACCTCGGTCAGTGATGCTATGAAGTCTATTCATTGTTCCTGAAATGGTTTGTTCACTCTTTGGGAGTAACATATGAAATGTATTTTTGAGTGGTTTCAGAGAAAGGTTTTGACTAAGACAAGCAGACATTGGAATAGCCTAATATGCTTGAAGAATGAGTTTGCAGGATAGATACATTAGCACAATACCATTAACCTCCAGCCCTGATCAGTCTTTCAGAAGAAATACATTCATGAGGGTGGTGGAACCTGGGTGCAGCTATGTTTATGTGAGCATGATGGTGTTGAGGTTGTGTTAATCTCTGTTGGATGCTATTTTTTTATAACACTCTGAGCCATAGCTGATCTGCAATTATATAGGATGCATTGCTGTGTGCATGTTCCTCTTTATTTGAATGTGGGTTTCCATGTGAAGTGGCTAGGTTTAGGTAAGGCTCAACCTTTCAGAGAAGTTTTGTTGAGTGGGCAGGTTGTATACGTCTGAGGGTACGTACGCTGCTAGTGCAGGAGTGGGTCGTTATTTACATGTATTCTAGTATTGGAGGTACATCTGTTCTTTGTGGCACGTATATGTCTTGATTTCCTTGACTGTTTCTTGGTCTCTTGTTTCTTGAACAGAAAGCCACTCTCCCTTGAGCCAGAAAAGTGTGCTAGTTACCTCAGCAAAACCAATATAACTTTCCTATTACACATACTAGTTACAGATCCCCCATACAACATCATGCTTTCCTGGAAGATTGCCAAATATTAAGAGATCACCAATCACACTTTTACCCTTGTAGAAGGACTGGACATGCACTTATTGATGCAGAATTCTACCTATGTCAAATAATTGATCAGGGACACCCATTGAATGTTCCTTAAACACTCAGCAGAATTTGAAACGCTCAACCACTCTCTAATTTTAACTTATTAGGGTTATGGAGAGAATGACCAAAAATGCTTTCCTCTGGTTCATTTACTTTCTCAGACACAGAGCGCTTTGGTTCGAAGTCACAAACTGTGCATCGTATGTAGAAATAGTGGACTCTGGTATCCCTCTGGGTGCCTGCGCTTAATTTACTTTTTTAACATCTACATAAAGGCACTATATGAACTTTTATTAGACCAGCGTTCAGATTTGTTAAATTATGATTATGGGCTCATTGACAGCCCCCACTCATTTCAAAAGTTATTAGCTATTTGGAATTCATAAAAACTGGGTATGCCATCACAACTCCAAACTAAGGCCAAAACACTAGCCATCATTATGTACTCTACTTTATCCATGATTCATCAATTCAATCATTGACTAGGCTCTACCTGCTACCAGGTGATGCTGCTCAGGCAGATCAGACATATACCTTTGGAGAAACAGTGTGCTCCCATTACTAGATCCGTCATAGGCTCTAACCGGGACTACAGCAATGTGCAACATGCTGAATCTGCAGAGTTCATCATTCACTGGTTGCAGAAAAAACAGTGACATGCATCATTAACAATGCCTACAGACAAGTACACATCACTCCGGATCTCAGGAAGCTACGTTTGTTGCCCATCAATGCCGGAATTAATTTCAAGCGCCTTACTTTGGCACATAAAGCTCTCAGCTTTTGTCGGACAACCCCCTGTATAACTTAAAAATTGAAGTAAATGGCACATGTCATCTATGTCACAAAGAGCCACCGCCATGAACAGCATGTTTATCACTAACTTCAAACTAATTAGAGCTCTGTCATTCCAGTCAAACACTGGAATGCTCTTCCAGAAGACTTACATGGCGCCAACGATCTCTGATGCTTTCAGAAAAAGGTGAAGACATTCCTGTTGTATTCCTTTTATTCCCCAATCAACGTATGTTATTAATCTGAGCACTTTGAACCCATAGGGGTGTAGTGCCTACCTACTCTATATCCTATAACATGGAACCTATACCCTATGGGCTTCTGGGATAAGACCAGATGGTTTGGTATCTTATTTTGTGGATGAGAATGTATTTTTTATCACCTTGCATTTCCTAAAACCAGGCTGGAAGGGGGGGGGGGTGAATTTCTTTTACATAGCTTTATACATTGTTGCATAGCTAGACTTTTAGGCCCTGATTCACAGAAAGTTTTCCAATAGAGGTCTGTCATTATAAAAAGCTTCTCTGAATTAGGCCCTTAGTGAGTAGAGGTCCTCTCTGTAGGTAGAAGTAAAGTACTCCCTTGCTGTGTTTAAAGTAGAATTTGGGCTCTTGAGATCCAGATCTAGTTTGGATTATGCATCTTTGGTATTCTGTGGGTCCTGGGTAATGATAAATTGTTTGCTAAAAAAAGAAAAATAAAATCTCTTTTTCTATCATCCTGTTTGAGATTGGAACTGGAAATTTGCCAATTCCACTATTTATGTCAAATTGTTATTCAAAATTGACTTCAGGGTGCAGATATGTTTCGTTTTTTCCTGTTGAATTTGAGCTAGCTGCGTCTTTGCCATTAGTGAGTTGAGAACACTGTTTCCTGACAGAGTTGTTAGTCTGTGTTTTGCAGAGCTTGTCTATGGATTGTGTTCTCTACATTTCCTGGAGTTGCATTGAGACCCCGATGTTTTGCTTGTTTTTTTTTATGTTAGCAGAAACCTTTGTGGTGTTGATCATAGTAAGTTCGAAAACAATATTTGTGTTCATCATACTTATGTTTTTTCAAAGTTCTGGGAGGACTCTGCGTGGTGGGTGTGATGAGCATTTTATGCATGGCAACAGAGGGGCGGTTTGTCATCTTGGATCTTGTCTTGTTAACCGTCCACTTAGTTGTGCTTGATTAGTGTTTGTATGAAATTTGGGCAGTGAGTTGACAGCCCCTAAAATGCTCCATTGTACTATGTATACTATGTATTCAGCCTTGTGAATTGTCATCTTTGTGAATTTCTTCAATGATCTTCTGCATTAAATTTGTTTTTCACCATTATTTTGGGCAATAGGACTGCATGTGGCAATGAGTTCAAACCTTTCTTGGGAGAAGCTAATGGCGTGTGGGGTATCAAATGAGGGAGAGCATAACAGTGTTAAGGCTTTCTTTATCTTCATTTTTGACATAATTCAATTATATATGTTAACCATGGATGTGTTTCACTCTCAGGTGATGTAAGAAAGGACACTATTAGAGTGTTGTATTGCTCTTGGATAGTCAGATGACTTTGAGCTGTATGTGATAGCTACTCTGGATGTTTAAGGTGATCACCAGAAAGTGTATGTTCGGTCAAGAGCGCTTAGGTTTTCATAACTTACCGGAATGGTCACATCTCCATTATCACAAAGGCTGACTTCAATTTGGTTTTATTTAGTCATTGCTCATGGAGATTTTGTGATCACAAGGAATGTTTGTGTTCCTTGAGATGAATAAGACGCTGCATCCCATCCTTGGAGATCATGTTAGTTGAACAGTAAGTATTTCAGTATCATACCATTGCACAGGAAAGGACAATGATCATGGGATAGCGATTCTTGGTTTATTGTTTTCAAGTGAATTGTTTAGGGTTAGGTTCTGGAGGTAAAGTATTTCAAAGGGGTACATGGGGATTTATAAATGGATATGTCCTGTAACTTGATAGCTTTGGAGATTGTTCCATTTTTAAATAGTGAACAATTGTGGTGCATTTGCTGTATGTTCTTGTGTAGAGAATATCCAAGAAAGGCAATTTGTTTTGAGGATACTATAGTTCAAACAGGTATTTGAGGTAGGAGTGGTATGAATTGCTGAAGGTGTGCTTCTTGGATGTATCCAACTTGGGAAATTGATGGTGTATGTGGTTGTCGCTGAATTAGTGCGCGCAATAAATTTGAGATGAAGATTGATAATGTGAGGAAATAGGGCATTTTGTGATGTAATTTGTTCCTAATTTGAAGCTAGGTGCTACGTTTGCCAAGTTGCATCTGGTCATCCAGACATCCGGAGATAAGGTGTCAACATTTGAGGCATGAGTGTACTCTTTGAGGTAGGTATGAAGAAAGATATAGGTCATTTGTTCTGACCGATGAGTACTCGTTGAGGTGGTGGGATTATTCCACCGATCAGGGGTCTGCAACATTTGGCTCTCCATATGTGTTGGACTACAACTCCTATCAGCCAGCCATAGCAACGCATAGTTAGTGAAGGGTCATGGGATTTGCAGTCCAAAACAATTGACAAGCCAATGGTTGCAGACATCTGCCATTGATGGATGGCCAATTGATGGTAATGTTCTAAGAAGCTTTATTTCCCACATTGCCATAATGAAGCATACAATGATATTTATAGTAACATGCCAGTCATGAGTGGTGTAAAGCGGTAATTCAAATGTGGGCAATGCTTAAATAATGTATTTTGATCAAATGCACCCTACAACAGAATATTGCCACAGGCAGATGGCGTAGGCCTAGTGCGTTCTATTTCCTTCTAATACCTTTGGATATAGGGGCATGAAGGAACTGCAGAGTGACACAAGACTGAGTTTGGCATCCCTTATCTTTCCACTCCCACTTACCTGAAATACCCAATTATGAAGATAGCCACTGCTAGGGAACAGAAGGATATGGAGTAGCCCACAGTGTACATGACAGAGAGTCGTTCAAAGAATTCCCTCTGAAAGAAAAGAACAACAATCAACAGTAGTCAATCTCTTTCATCTTCCATCCTTGCATTCTCCATGCATTTGCACGATCATACATTTGATCCTGGCAACAATCATGATTAATTGTTCCATTGGGTAAGGAAAGCCTGCCTTTAGCATATCCAAGACCAAACAAATACCAGCGACATTACTTTCATATCCCACTTTACATGTGCCTTCCCTTCAACCCGAAAAGTAAGAAGCCTTCAGCAGCTGTAATAAAGTAAACATTAACTTGTGAAGCAGTCATATTTTTTCTTTCCTGAAACAACAGTCGTAGGAGCATAATACACTAAAATAGTGACATTTCGGATTCATGAATGTATTAACATAATGGGCATGCTGTGATGGAATCATGTTCAATAATTCACAAAAAAGCAACACAAAAAAAAGAAAAACCTTGAGCCAAATATATGCTTCGTGAAAAAACAATCCGAGTTTTGCTCGCCTAAGAACCTTCAGAGTGACTGCAAAAGGAACTGCTTTTCTCTAATTTGGAGTTTGCACAATTTCCTTTTCTACTAACTAAACAAGACCAGAGAAGCCTGGAACACCACCCTGGAGCAGGACTCAAAGATAAATAGGAAATGAACATGTTTAGAAGTAGCCTAGCACCGTCTTAAATCTTACTGGTACACAAATGCACATGCCTACAATAGGAAAAGCATTGGAAAAACCAATAGTTTTGCATTTAACGTTGTTTATTGCATTTCAAATGTGTAGGCGTGAATGTGGTAAATGCTTGGCCCCTAGATACCAGTAATTACTTTAAAAGTTTAAATACATGTTCCAAATTGGAGCTCGAAGACACATTACATGAGTAATACGCATAGTAAAAAATAATTCGGTTTCCAGGAAAGCACAGGTCCTTTAATTATGTCTATTGCAATTGGCTTGGCCGTTTTAAAAATCTTATTTACTCAATATGATCTACACTGAGTTTCACAGCTGTACTTTCAAGGCTGAAGGTTACAGAACTACTATAATACTTGGACTAAACAGGTTAAGGAAATATTGATTGGGAATGTTGATTCGTCCCAGTTCAGACTGTGACCTGTTACCATGCATTACTGGACAAGAGTGAGACACCAGACTTCTAGACAGATGTCCAAATGTTTCAAATGTGCATCTAACCGTCACCACAGGGAACACATACAAAATGCAGTTGGGGTTCTGGTAAAAAATATTAAAAGCTATGCAAACTTGCCATGAAAAGGGTGCATGCAAGAGCACAAGGGTGCGTAAGAGAGAGAGCAAGGGTAGGTGCAAGGTGCAAAGGCGAGGGTGTGAGAACTGTGATAGTGAGAGCTATGGCATAAGAGATAGGGACTCTTTGCAAGGGTGCAGGAGAGCCAGGGTTCAAGTGTGTTAGAGGTTGGGAGAGAGCGCCAGGGTGCAAGAGGAGGGGTTCTGAGAGGCTGCAAGATTGACGGAGTGCAAGTGTTTGTGGGAGGACACATGAGATTATGGGCGTCATTACAGGGATGGCGCTAAGGGATTACCGGTAAGGGCACCGTTGCCGGTAATCCCATAGCGCCATACTACGAGGTCCCTCAGCGGGTCCCGTCCTTAACGTGTGGCCAGACCACATGTTAAGGAAGGGACCCGCTGAGGGACTTCAGGGCAAATAACGGTACCGCTAATAGCAGTACCGTTATTTGCTCCTTCCCCATTCCCACTGAGCCCTATGGGTGCTCAAATGGGAATGGGGAAGGGCCTTGGTGAATGGGGAATTACCGCCCCGCCAACCTTGGAATGGGGCGGTAATTCCCCCATCCACCAAGGCGCACTCGGTAAAATACCGGCGGCAACTGTGGCGCTAATAGCGCCATGGTTACCGCCGTCCGTGTAATGAGGCTGTGTGTGTGTGTGTGTGTGTGTGTGTGTAGAAGTAATAAGGGTGCAGGAAAGAAAGGGTGTAGGAAGGACAGGGGGTGTTTTAAAGAAAGAGTTGTGTGGGACAGAGGGAATGCCTTTGTAAAAGAGGATTCACATAAGATAGGGGTTGATAGATGCAGAGATGGAGTGTGTTTAGTCAAAGCTGTGTCTGTGTGAGAGAGAAAGAGAGACCTCCAGTGACTATCTCTAAGTTGAATTGAAACCTTTCTTTATAACCTATTTGTGTCTCGAGTTATCTGTTGCTGTCTTGGCCTATGACACAACTCGGCAACTTCATCTCTGGAAGCTCCTTTCACACATGCATCAAACAATCTCATGTTGTAATGTGCAAGACCTCTCGAATCTAAAAGCCGCTGACAAGCCGCAAAAAAAAAGAAGTCCCTAAAATAGGGCTGGTTTTTATAGGACCAAACCCAATGTTAAGCAGAGGTAGGGGGGAAGGGAAGTGCAAGACCAAGATTCTAAGGTTTAAGCTGCAATAAACCCATGTGTTTGGAGGCCTCGCCGTCCTCAAAGCCTCACTTCGATTTTCCAAGAAACCCTATATTGAAAGGTTCAAGATTCAAGTCATTGCTTTTTTGGTAATTTTCCATTAAAGCCACAGCACATAAAACCAAAATGCACAATAGAATTTATATGAATAGCATAATATTAAAACAGACTCCTCTTTAAATGATATATTAAAACACACCTTGAAACCTAGGTTAACATCAGGGATGTCATAGGGGGGTTGCTGCTACCCCTCCCCCCCCCCCCCTCCGCTACCCCTAGACCTGTCCTTGCTATCCAAAAGGCCACGAGGACAAAGAGGCACTCCCAAGAGCAGATATCTGTGTTATACCTGAAAAAGGCGGTTGTAAATGCAGCTAAATGTGCCAACCTTTTTTCACCTGGAATCTCCATCTCAGTAGCTGGAGAAATAACAGAGATGCAGCAAAATACATGAATCCGCTAACACTAACAGGTTGGCAGTGAAGAATGGCTGAATGGTTGGGTTCTGTGGCGAGGCTGTCTGTGCAGCTCATACCCAGTACTGTAGCAACAGGAAGGGTATGGGGGCTAGTTCTAGCTAGCTGGGAATGGGTAAGAGCAGCCTGCAGTACTCAGTGACAGCACAGCATGAACACAGCTCTCATCAGTGTTTCTTGTCTGCTTTGCACATCCAGGGAGCCACTGGGCCTCTGATGAGAGGTGTGTGCCTCAGAAGCTTCTGCCACTAATCCTGCCTGTGTGACCTGACCCAGATCTGCCACACCGGAATCACAGGCACATTGCAGATAGACGCAAGGTGAAGTAATGAATTCACATGAAGTTGCCCTCTGACTTTGAAGTAAACCATTTGTTGCTCCCTCAAGAAAAAAACATATACATATTTGAAAGGATAGCTCTGGGGCAATGCACTTACTTTGGGAACAAGAGGATGCAGTGCAACATGGGTTCAGTTCCTGTTTCAGTGCGTAAAAGCTGGAGGAGGCTGGCATTAAGCAAGATATAAAGGACCAAAGAAAACAATAAAATGTGTTTTTTCTAGGGGTGATGTCATGGAGCTCCAGCTACAGTTTAAATTTAAAAACTGCAATTACTGTGACCTGCAACACATCCTTCCCCTCTATTTCCCATTAACAAAATAAAATGGTGGGTTACTTACCAAATACTCAAAACAGAAAGGTGATGCTGGCACAGCTCTGGGAAACCTCCCAGAACATTGTTTTTCAGCTTGTCAAACCACTACAGAAGGGGAAAGACCATATGCAAATCATGTTTGGGCCCACCCCAAAAGGGGCAGTCCAGCCCAATCTGCTACGTCACAACCCTTCTGCATGAGACCACAAGAATCCCCAGACATATTCCAGCTTCAATGGGTGTCATGAGTGAGGAGTAGCCTAGGTCACTAGGCCCTGCAGGCTTTTCCTAGGATGATGTCGTGGAGCTGCTGCTTACATTTTAAAATAAAAAAACCTGCAATTACTGTGACCTGCAGGACATCCTCTAACATGTCCTCTCTTTATCCCATCTAACAAAAAGAAATGTGGGTTACTTACCAAATAGGCAAAACAGAAAGGTTATAGTTGGAAGGTTTCAACCCTTCAGACCATCATTGTTCAGCCTGCCAAGCCTCAACATGAGAGGAAAGACCATATGCAAATCAGGCTTGGTCTCACCCCCAAAAGGGGCAGTCCAGTCCAAAATGCTAGATCACATCTCTTTTGCACGAGACCACAAGCACCCCCAGACATGTTTCTGCATCATTGGGCGACACCAGTGAGAACCATGATGGATATCTTTGAACTTTTCCTAAGACATCGACAAACTATAGGAGACATTTTGTCTCCACAAACCTCAACCTCAATTAGGAATTTATTTGAACGATTGGAGGCAGCCTCCAAAAAAGAACTAGCCAAACGGTGGGAAATTAAAACCTTAAAGATGTATATGGAGGTAGGAAGGATACATCGTGGCCTAAGGATCTGCATCTTCCCATCATTTGAGGAAGAGGACACAGCAGCTTTAGTGGATTGGGAAGCGGTACTTTCACAAACATCAAAAGAAATGATGATCAGAATCATCAACCAGGTGGCACTAGTACATGAGGCAACTCTATAAGAAATAAAGGAACTCAACACCAAGATTGAAAAATTAAACATCCCTGAGTTAACATTAAAAAACTATCAAATCCTGGATGACTACTTAACCAATTACACATAAGAAATAAAGACAAAATAACAAAAAGCCTTCATAAGAGATGAAATTGACTACAAAATAGGAAGAGTCTATACATACCAAAGATAATATGACACTAGAGGAAACCTCAAAGTAAAACCAAAACAACAGACAGCATCTAATCTAAGCACCCCAAATCAATCTTCAGATACAGAAACTATTAGTGAGCCAGAAAAGGAACCTAGTGAAGAACCTAGCACGTCCACAAGCAGTAATGCATTCTCTTTTTTAGAAGAATTCCAACGACACAGAGTCACATTTAAAACAGGAACAAGAACATCACAAAACGAAAATACCTCAAAAATGGACACAAATGTAAGAGGAGAAAGGGGTAGATCAAACAAACAAAGGTCGAAATATAGCCGGCATGCAGACTTGGTCACAACGGAAAGGGAACAAGTGAATCTTGTGTTGAACCTTACCGGACATCCAATAGACCAAACTTTAACAACAGCCTCAAATAAAGGATTAACCTTCAGCCCAACCAATAAATCAGACTACTTCCAAATACAAGTAGACCTACAGAAATTTTGCAGGAGACTAAAATTGCAAAAATTGTTTGATGAAACACCCAAAAAAAGTTTGATCTTGGCACTACGGAATTCTCACCATTAACGGTTAAATGTAGTGAAAAGCACAGTCGACCTTTTGAACCTGACAGAAGAAGGGGAAACCTTCACAACAGAAATATGTATGGAAGAAACATTGACCCATTTCAAGCAGAAGAAACCAACCTCAAACCACAATCTAACCACAATCTAAATTTACACCAACATTAACAGAGAATAACATTATAGATGTATTTTACAAAGCAGTAAGTAAAGACCCGAGAAATAACTATCTGGAAATCAAGAAAACAAAAATGCACCATAACCTCTCTTTCAAAGAAAAAACTGCTGTTGAAAAGTTAGCAAAGGACCAACAAATAGTTACTAAGTTAGCAGATAAAGGGGGAAATATTGTCCTTATGAGAAGAACCGACTACATCAAAGACAAAGACAGCTAAATGATGTTAATTGCTATCAAACTCTTCAACACAATTTATTAATAGAGCTTCAAGCACAATGGCACCAGATGAGCAAACACTGGTATGAAATTGGACTATTGACAGATGAATAATTCACATATATGAATATCACGCAATTGGTGATGTTCATTATCTACTTTCTACCGAAAATACATAAAAGCTATGAAGACTTTCCAACGTGCCAACCAATTATTAATGGGATAGGCTTGCTCACTAAAAGAATATCTCAATTTATCGACTTACATTTGCAACCTCTCACCACAGGACTGACATCATATGTCAGGGATATGAAACATGTCATCCAGCAACTAGAGCAAATAATGTGGGGAAAAGAATATATGTTTGTCACACTAGATGTGGTATCATTATATACCTGCATTCAACACGCAAAAGGACTAGAAACCACAGCATTTTCCTAAAAACCAGATCTATCTCATTCCTGAACCAAAACATGCTTCTAGAGATGCGGAACTTTGTGCTTAGTAACAACATTTTGCTATTCAATACGTTCTTATACAAACAACAGGGCACCACGGTGCCAAATTTGCCCCAACCTATGCAAATCTGTTTATGGGCACTACAGGTTAAACCACGTCTGGCAACATGACTTCAATACAAAGAATAACATCATTTATTTGGTGTGGTACATAGACAATGTGCTCATGATCTGGAATGGATCCAAAACAGAATTTATGGAATATATTTACCAACTAAATATGAATAACTACAACATCAAACTAACAGAGAAATACTGCTTGAATGAAATGTTATTCCTACATCTTAAACTATATACAGATGGTGAAAAGATACTGACTGACATATACATAAAACCAACGGCGGTCAACAGTGTGCTACATGCAGGCAATAACCATGCCCAACATATTATTAAGAACATACCTTATGGGGAAATCCTAAGAGTTAAAAGAAATTGCAGTGCGCATGAAAAATACCTGAATCATGCTCCAAAACGAAAAGAAAAATTCATACAAAGAGGATATGAACATGTCGTTTTGGATCAAGCAATACATAAAGCAACACGAATTCCCAGGAACACTCTTCTTACCAATAAACCAAGAATGGAAAATAAGCTAATGAAAACTAATTTCATAACTACCTACAGCAGTAATGTATCTGTTCTTCAGAGGATTTTGACAAAACACTGGAATATTCTGGAAACAGATGAGACACTATCCAAGCACATTGAAGCAAATCCATCACTAATATTTCAGTAAGCACCGACTTTAAAACAGAGCGTTAGCCGAAGTCACTAAAAATGGGGAATCAGAAAATACACTAAGTACAATTCTGAATGTGCCGGCACCAACATGAACCTACAAATGCAGACACTGTAAAATCTGCCCACAAATTGCTAATGGAACAAAGGAGCAACTTTTACCTAATGGGCAAAAACAAACGATAAAACAATTCATCAACTTTAATAACAAATAGATCTGTGATATCCCATGTAAATTCATTTCATTTCGGAACATCAACCAACACAAATCAAAAATATAAAATTTCTAGGAATAGAGAAAGTCAAATTACCAGAATGTGGGGGAAACAGAGAATTGATCCTCTGCAGGAAAAAAGCCAAATGTATTTGTATCATGGACACTTGAAACACTGGCCTGAACTCGGACAATGAGATGTCCGATTGGCTATAAAAAGATCATGGCCAAAAATGGCACTGTCATACTATGTATACCAAAACATTCCCCTTTTCTCTTGGACTAGCTAACAATAACCCAAAGTAGGTCCCCACCTTGCCTTTTAAAATGCCACTATTGGCAAAAATATGTCATGAATGTCTAAAAATATTTTCTAAGGCTGCACTAACAAATGTAGTTTATATTTCGTTTTTTTCTTTTTTCTTTTTCTTTTTTTTCTTTGAAATATCCTTATTACCTAAAATATGCTATGTATGTATCGCTACATACTGTCCATGCCAATTGACCTCTAGTAGTATGCTTTACTAAAGTTACATCTTTTCTCAGATTAGAAAAAATTGTCACTAAATAACAGCACAACATTGAGATCTAGTGAGATAACCACAACAACATTATCCAATATCACTCTGTGATTGAACTTAATATGAGTCCAACATTGGGTCTTAGCAAGACAATTATAAAATACCACTTTACCCAAAAACACACGGGTCTACTCCTCGCACTTCTAGAAAGCTACCAGCATTAAAATCGCGGGGAAAAACGAAATCCAAGGTGGCTGCCGGATGTTTTTGCACGTGATTACATCATAGAACGCCATCACGTGACCATTTCTCAGGATATAAAAACGGAAGTCCCTTAAAGAACAACACAAAGCTAATCCTGGCGCTGTGTGAGAGCCAACTGTATCTCCCTGCTTCACCACATTAACAAGAATAAAACCACAAAAAGGTAAGCTAGATTCTGCATATTTTTGCAATTATTTCTAAATGCTATGTTTAGCAGAAATGCTAAATAATCAGCAATTTAACTATAAGCTAAACCTAAATGAATGAAACATGTATTCTCCTTAAACAGTTCATCACATAAGGTATTTTTCCTTTAAAAACTGTAATAAGTGGTTAGACAAATGAGCACATTTTTTTCAAACAGCACATCATCTGATTTAGTTAGGCAGGCTAACATTGCGCAGAGGATCCACTGATAGGATCCTATGACTGAGCCTGAAAGAAGACAAGAACCTTTTCAAATAAGCTGATTTAACAATAACAAAGGGTGAATACCCACATCAAATTATAAGGTAATGCACACTATGCTTATTCCAATGTTTAGCTATCAAGAACCAAGTGTTCTCGTTTTCCAGCTATAACCTTAATCAAGTTTGCAAGTTTGCAAGTGAAAATTCCTTTCTTTTCTAAAGAACTGTGAGCACACAATTGGTACTAAACCGACAAAACACCAGTGAGAAGTAGCCTAGGTCACTAGGGTCAGCAGGCTTGTCTAGGGGTGATGTGGAGCTGCTGCTGTTTACAATTTAAAATTAAAAAAAACCTGCAAACCATCCTTCCCCTCTATCTCACATCTAAAAAACTGAAAACATGTGGGTTACTTGTCAAATAAGCAAAACAGAAAGGTGATGGCTGGAAGGTTTCAAATCATTCATTACCACTGACACAGCTCTGGGCAACCCTCCAGCCCATCATTTGTCTGGGTCAGACTGGTGTTGGTCAGTTGCTGTTTCCAGGCTCTGGCCAGACAGTTGGTAGGCAATGGATGTCTGCGCTTTGGGGTGTTGGCCTCTTTGAGATGCTCTGTCTGTGTACAGTTTTGCCAGAGTGATGTACAATAGTTCAGGATGTTGTGTTGGATGTCTGATTACATTCACAGTAATGGGGTAATATGGGCCTATACACTGTGGTATTAATGCTACATGTGGTGATCCATTCTTGTATTACATGTATATCATATTACAGGGATAGCATGACCATAGTTTTCTTATTGTACTGAGGAAGAATGCTATGTGATGCCACTTCCTGTTTTGTCAAGGGGTGAAATGTTATATGCCATCACTCCCCATGATGTCACTTGCGGGTGGGGTCAAATGATATCACTTTCTGTGATGTCATCAGAGGTCAACGGTCGTGTGATTTCACTCCTGCTACCCCAGGCAATTTGGTGAAATGACGTCTGTGGTTAAAACCGCAACTAAGAAATAAAAATGTTACAATACTTTGTAGACATCTCAATATATTGAGCAGTGTCTTTTAAAATGAGGAGACGTTTTGAAAGAGTTAATGCATTGAAATGGATTAAAAGACTCCAAAGGCATCATTCGATGTGGTAAAAGAAGAGTGCATTCAATTCCATGCAGTCAAACCACCTCTATCTTTTCTACCTTTCACTGCATCTAATGACTGAAGAATCAGCGATGTTTTAGTAATGAATTAGTCTTGGCTTTTAAGGTACTATGTAGCAAAATCCACCAACGAGGTGTACCATAAACACTGAATACTTACATGCGAGCAGCAAAAAACCTTCATGCCAGAGATTATGTTGGTCTTTTGACATCAAAGTTCACCGCTGGTCCCCTTTTTTGTTTTGAACTGCTCAAAATCAAATAAAGGCTGGTGATAAATGAAGTAGAAATACAAATCGATCTGCACTGACTGCTAATAGCAGTAGGCAAAGAAGGCCAGCGTCCACTGTTCTTAGACAGTTTTTTTGTCTGGTGTGTCACAAACTATATAGAAGTACAGATGTTCAGTGACCTATCCGAATGTTTGTCAGATGATGCTTTGTGCGATAAAGGCTATGGCATTAGACTGGAATTACATTTACATTTGTGATGTGCCTCAACATAAAGAGGCATGTTTTTATAAGAGGAGAAGGAACATCAATGGGTGGCACCTGGTTGAATAATGTTAATCCTGTTTATACTGAGTGGATGTTAGGGGCTATACATAAGGTGAATTCAGTGGTAGAAACACAAGCTGTCTGAAGGGAACATCTCTCTCGCTGTCCAGGGCCAATTTACGAATTGAGGAAACCAGGGCACAGAGAAATGTATCCCCCCCCCAAACAAAATAAGGGAGGCAAGAATCTCCGATAACCTTCTAACCTCCACCAGCCATTGGTCTCATCACAGCACAGAGCTCTATGTGCTGCACTGGTATATTATATTGGAACTTGTTGAAGTCCCCTGGTACCTTTCATCCATGCTGGAAGCAGAATAATAACCAAGTAAAATTTCAAGTGCAACATTAGCAGATCATGATAAGAATAGTCATTGTCTAGCATAGGTACAGCATACATTTTAAAAATAGCAGCCTCTTGGAAAGTAAACAGGCTGTATTGTAAGGCAGGAAACCGAAGGTGAATGTTTGTTTATTTGTTTGATTGTTTTATTACTTGTATAGCGCACTAGACCCACGGATATTAGGGCGCATTGCATACGATCACTGAAAGCTTAGTTACAGATAAAAATATACATAGAGTATAGTTACACATAGTAAAATTCGTTAAGTTATATATATACAGTATATTTACAGGGATGAGATTCAGACTCAGGCTGATAGCAGGCAGGTGCAGTCTATATAAAAAAAAGCAAAGTTTGCTGTAGTGTATGCAGTGACCAGTGACTGCAGTGGGCCAGTTAGTCAGGCTGTTATGGGTCCACTAACAGTCGGTGTCTTTAAGCCATTTTATTATACTCTGTCAGAATTTTTGGTAAGATTGCTTGACTCTAAGGGGGGAAGGAAGCAAATTCCAGAGTTGGGATACCTTAACCTGGAAACTACTGCCTCCCACTCTGGTCAATTTGAATCTGGGAATCAGAAGGCAATTCGTATTGGAGAGTCTGGTTGTTCTTGTCATAGTTTTCGTGACAATTCTGTCCGATAGATAAAGTGGAGCTGCCTTAGTTATGCATTTATGAGCGAGTAGGGCAACTTTCAGTTTGATTTTGTCAGATGTGGACAGCCAGTTGTTGGCTCTTCTCGTCTCGGAAATGTGTTCTCTCCTAGCAATTCTCAGTGCAGCTCTGGGAGCGTTTTTTTTTAAGAATTGGATTTTCTTGGTTATTTGTTTGTTCGCCCCTATACACATGGTGTTGCAGTAGTCAAGCTTTGATAGTATAAGTGCTCTGGCAAGTGCAATGCAGCTGTCATTTGAAAGGAAAGCTTTGCCTGCTCTTATCAGTCTGCAGGTGTAGGCTGTTGCAGAGGCCATGGCATTTACCTGTTGTTAAGGGAGAGAGTGGAATCCAAGTAGAACCCCAAGGTTTTTACTTCCTTGGGGACTGTGATGATGTTTTGGTCAATATTAAAGGCTGAGTATTTGGGGCTCGATGGAGTGCCCAGGATGATGATCTCAGTCTTGTCATCATTCAGGCATAGTCCGTGGGTAGCCATCCATGCCTGGATGATGAGGAAAACCTTGTTCACCAAGGCCGAATCCTTTTCTTAATCACCAGTAAGAAGTAGGAGGATCTGTGTATCATCTGCATAGTTGGTGTAGGTGATACCCAGAATACAGATCATCAAAAAGGGGCTTGGTGAAGATGTTGTATAGGGTGGGTGAGACACAGGATCCTTGAGGCACACCACACATGACGGGAATGAAGGTCGGCTGCAGCCGTAGGTGAGAAGACTCTCATGGTACGATCAATAAGAAAGGATTGTATCCACGCTATGGCTTCAGTGGAGAAGTATGCCACCGAGTACAGATGGCTGCATAAAACCTGGTGATCAACCAAATCAAAGAGGGCCATAAGTCCAAGAGTAGAAGAAGGGCCAAGTCTCCTTATCCCTCAGTTCATCGATCTGGGCCTTCAAGTCTATTAAAGCAGTTTTCGTCCCGTGCTGAGGCTGGAAGCCTGATTGCCTTGACCCTAGTAAAGAATTTGATTCCATTTGTCTTTTGATTCGTGAATAGGCCATTTTATCTAGGATTTTCAAAAGAAATGGCACTGTAGTGATGGGTCGGTAGTTGGTGGGAATCGAGGGTTCTAGAGTCTGTTTTTTTAGTAGTGGGAGCACCCATGATTCCTTAAGGTTGGTTGGGATAGTATTGGATGCAAATGACGCATTGATACATTTTGTGATGAAAGGTTACAGATCTCTGGCTGCATCCTTTATAAGTTGAGCGGGGCATGAATCGCCCTGACAGTTAGATAGTTTGAGTGATAGTATGTTTTTTTCTGTTTCATTTATGGTGACTTTAGAGAACTTGAATCAGGGTGGCTTGACAATGTTTTTAGAGGAATCTGATAAAGTTCTAATAGGCGTGTTACTAGTTAATGAGGCTTTTTTATTAGAAATGTTTACTTGTAGAGTTGTAACTCTGTTCACCAGTGCTTGCTGTATGTTCGAGCACCAGAGTTCATCCTTGCTGCAGTTATCTGGCACAGGTATAGGGGCTTTCAGCTCTTTAAGGATAAAGAAAAGCTTGGGAAAATCTAGCATGATAAGTTTCACGTTTGGCTAGGAGTATTTCATTTTTGTATAAGGCTGTGATGGCACTGAGATTCGTCTTATTTTCTTCAGACGGTTGTGTTTTCCAGGATATCGCACATAACCTTTTTTTGGTACATAGTGTTTTCAAGTATGGTGTGTACCAAGAGTTGAGGTGTGCCTTGGGTTTGCTTTGTCTAAGTTTAAGTGGTGCTATTGAGTCTAGGGAGGTGGTTATGATATGGTTGTATTCCCTTACCAAAGCATCAGGTCCCAAGTTACCTGGGATGGCATTAAGTATAGGTAAGATGAGAGGGAGTAGGTTGTCACAGGTGACATACATTTTATTCCTAGTGGGAATAGGTGGAGCAGGGGATACAGGTATGGAGATAAGTTTATCGATAGCTAGGGTAAAGGCTATAAGGTAATGGTTCGACCATATCTGAGAGGATATGGAAGAGATAGTAACATTACAATTGTGGTCTGCTACCCAGCCCAGAGTTCTTCCTTTTGTGTTAGAAGGGTGGAGAACTTTCTGGGTAAATCCTTGTTCTTTTAGGATATTTTCCAAACTGGATGCGTGTGCATCCTTTGGGTCATTATAGCCTAGGTTAAGGTCCCCTAGTAGTAGAACTTGGGAGGGGTTTTTTAAGTTATTGGAAGCGCTATTGGATAGGTCATCCTCGAAGGTTCCAATCGGGCCTAGAGGTCTATATATTAGGTGGATTGTATGGGTCTGGGAGCTATTTATTTTGAGTTTGGCTGTCAGGTTCTCACAAGAGTTGGGATCTGGGGAAGGCATTAGTCTAATCAGTAAATTGTCTCTTGCAATGAGTGCAATGCCTCCTCCTCGAGTATCAACTCTATCTGATCTTAAAATAGGATATCCCTTGGGGATGGCTAGTGAAAGAGCTGGTCCCGCAGCGGAATGAAGCTAGGATTCGGTGATTGCTAAAAAGTCAAGGTGTTCTGCCTGTACAATATCTGCTATCTCGGTAGCATGAGCGACCATGGATATTGCATTTATTAGAGCACCTTTAAGACTACTGCAGGCTGAGGTTGGTGATGGGAACCTGTTGTAATTTGGGTCCTGGAGGTAATAAGGTCAGAGGCAGTAGGTCTAGGTTGAACTTTTGATTTAGGGATGGGGGTAACGGGTATAGGGGTAGATCTTTTGTTACTAGAGGCGAGGGTTCCCACTAGTGGTTCATAAAGTTTGGAGAGTCTTGACCAGAGTCTTCCATTTCTGTCGATGTAACTCACCACTCCGTTAGACCAGGGAAGTAGTCAGCCGACCCGGAGAAGACAGGTGTGCAAGGAATCAATGTTCGGCCTTAACTTCCAGCCCCCTGAGTTCAAGACTCAGGCTTCCTCAAAGAGGGGCTCATTTCTACAACATACCTCTCTGCTGTTTCTATTGGGACAGACAGAGATGTCAATTGAACAAAAGAGCGGGGAGAACACGCACCACCAATACCAATGCTGAAAAGGAAAACAAGAAGTTTAGACAATGGTTGACAATTCTAAGTACCAAATCAGCAGAAAAAAGGCATTGGGTTACCTAAATAGGTATCGGAATGGAGTTTCCCCGGAATGGATCTACAAAGAATAAGGAGAGACTAAGGGCCTCATTACACGGAAGGCGGTAATGGTTAACGGCCACCGTTAATGGTAACGGTGACCGTTAACCATTACCGCCTTACTACGAGGTCTCTTAGCGGGTTGGTGCTTTAACGCCTGCTTTTTGCAGGCGTTAAAAACCAACCCGCTATGGGACCTCGGAGCTAATTACGGCACCACAAAATTGCGGTGCCGTAATTAGCGCCTTCCCCATTCCCATAGAGCCCTATGGGGCAGAAATGTGAATGGGGAAGGGCAATGGCGGAAGGGGGATTTACCGCCCCTCCAACCTTGGAATGGGGCGTAAATCCCCTTTCCGCCAAGGCAGTGCCGGTATTTTATCGGCATGAGCCATTGCGCTAATAGCGCCATGGCTCACCGCCTACCGGGTAATGAGGCCCTAAGTGTTTGGAACCGTGAAAGGGGCCCTAATATATATATATATATATATATATATATATATATAACGTGGAAGCACAGACCTGAATAGTAGAATATGAGGTTGAAGGAATCCTTTGGAGTTAACGGTAGGATAAAATAATAAACAGGAATGTTAGTAATGGGAAAATAACCCGGGCGGCACGAGGGACGCACTAGTGACGGGTTGGTGCAGAATCAGGAAAGCATTCGGCTGCACTAGGATGGTAAAGTTCCCAAGTCTCTAACTCCACTTGCTTCCCAGAGTCACCAATATGAGAGCACAGAGGAAGATGTAAACACTCACCCGTTCTCCTTTCTTATAGGATCTCAGAATGGGGAGCGGCGTAGCGGATGCAGCTCGGCTGAATGCTCGCAGTGGAGAGCGGAAGGTAGCTGGAGCATGAGCCGGGAAGAAGCCACGTAAGGCTGGAGCGGCAGCTGAAGCAGGAGCCGGGAAGGAGCCACGTAAGGCTGGAGCGGCAGCTGAAGCAGGAGCCGGGAAGGAGCCACATAAGGCTGGAGCGACAAGAAGAAATCCAAAGACGTTCCGCGTCAAAGCCAGGAAGGTACAACCAAGACCAGAGGAGCGGGAGGAGCAGGTCAGGAGCAGTCCGGGTCGAAAGCCGTAGGTAAACAAACAAATCCAATGAGGGAGAAGAGTCACAATCCAGTAGCCAGGCGGAGGGTCGAGACCAGGATAGCTTTAGGAAAACAACAATACGGACGGAACCGCGATACCGAGTATACGCTAATTAGCAGCAACAAAAGTCCACGAAAGACGGCTTTTTAAAGCCACATGGGGGCGTGTCTAGTAGCACGTCTCTCGCGTACGAGTCGTGTGAGCTGACACGATTTCCCCCTTTGTTTGTGCAGGCGCCATGGTAACCGGTACCGACTCCACAGAGGAGCATGCCGATCATTGGAGTGCAAAAGACACTGTGTGGGGAACCAATGTGTAACAGCCGAGCATAGTAAATGGATGTGTCTTCAGTGGAAGATCTAGTGTAATAGGTTGAGTAGGCCATTGTTTACTTATGAGGGTAGGTGATTGGGCCATGGTGGGGTACAGGGTACTATGGTGGTAGTCAACCAGTATAGTCGCTAAAGACACTATGGCTATCGCAGTAGTAGAGAGAGGTGGTAGACTTATTGGAGTGTGCATGTTTTAGGTAATATTAGGCAGGGGTCAAGTCCTAAAAATTAAAGCAGGGAGACTAATCAACAATTGCAATAGGATGTGACGTCACCCGAAATTAGCATATTACGGTGAAATATACACATTTCATTAAAATTGCCTTTGCATAACCCCCAAATTTCACAGGACGAATGGCATGTCACTTTCATAAAATCAACACACAAAACCAAGACAGTATATTTTCTTCTAATAGTGTTTTTGAAAACGTTAAAAGGTGTGCATGTTTTAAACTCCAAGAACCAATACAAATGTTTTCTCTGGGACTTGCAGTACTGAAATGGGATATTTCAACTTTAGTTGTTTGTTATTTATCATTAGGTTATATAGTGCAGTAGTAAAGTGCCTGGCCTACAAACCTGACGACTGCGGTTTGATCCCTGAGTTTGGCTTTAATCCATAAATTCAAAAAGGACATTCAATCTGTCTCATTTTAGCTGGGGGGGACTGAGTCCACCCTCTGAATAAAGTAGGTGGACTCCGTCCCCCCGCGTGTACCCTCGACTTGAGCCCTGATATTAGGAAGGGATCTTAAGCACTCTGTTCGCCAGGGCCGGTAGGATCACTTTATGCGTGTGAGCGGCGATCAGGCGGGGATTATATTACTTGAATGGCACCATGAGATAGTACTTGGATACGGTCATAGATGCTGGACACAGATTAGCAGAATGCAGCATTACACAAAGGTTAAAGCATGCATAAAGGAAGCAGATTTGTATCAATAACGAGCATATACCTATTCTATTTTAGACTGACGATATGGATTAGGATTTACCGGGAAAGTGCCCTTACCCAAACAATAAACTGGTACTAGAATAGATCCATGGTTTTCAAGTAGTGTTTCCATGAGCAAGTCACAAAACAAATTACTTTCAGATGTACAGCACATGAATCATCAATATATGACTGGTCAGTGTTATCACATATGAAGCAGCAATATAGCCATTTAAACCATGAGTAAATCTTCTATTTTGAAGAAATTACTGTGAGAACTAAACTACAACCAGTGATATAGCATCACGTTAGATGTGCTCATAAACAGGTGCAAGTACTCTCAAAATCTTCCTAAATCGTGAGGGAAAGAACAGAGAACAGTGGCAGGATAATAGCCACCAGGGATGGCCAGGTGTCCAAGATGGGGAGAAGAAAAGAGGGGCAAAGAATTCTACCCAAGAAGAGATGGACCACATCATTGACTCCATAAGCAGTTGCACACCTGCTGAAAAGTCTGTTTCTGGAAAGGTCCACACTGTTACAAAGGTCTGGCATCAGTAGAGCAGACAACACTGCTCTTTCTATCCTCTGTGGGTGTTGCCAAAATCTGCTGTAACTGTCAAAGTATGAGGGCAACAGAATGCACTCCAAAGCATGTCTACACCAATGATCACGTGGAGTTGTTAATACTATCTATCTGTAAGTGGCATATTGTAGCCTCACAGTGTTTTCATTTTTTCTAATTGCAGACAGTAGTGTTGTTGTGATGATGTGTGCACACTGCCAGGCCATGGCTGCTGGGTCTGTGTGGATTCTACTGAATCTATGTTTGCAGCTTTACAGTGCCCTAAACAAGGGTGGATGGGTATATGGGCCTTTATTAAGGGAATGCTCTGCCCATGTATCCTACAGCAAATGTGTATCCATGTGCAGATAGCCAAAATGACATATAGGTAACTTCTGTTAGATATTATTTCTCAGGTTCTTTTGACATGTATGCTCACTATTATTACAAGCTGGGTATTAATACTGAATATTAATGTATGGTTCATTCTCTTTCTCTCATCCCTCCCCATCCCCCAACCATTTTCTTTTATTATTATTGTTATATTGGAGCTTCATTTATCATGTGCCTTACAAATTATTTTGGATGAAAATTCTATGTTAACCATGTGATGTAACACAATTATTGGATGACTACCTGTTCCCGGCGTGACATACGCCATTATAGCATATGTTAAATGTGACTATTGGTCAGTAATTCATAGGGTCACTTCTGTCCCCCTTCTTAAATATTGGAATAATCTCTTGTTGCTTCCAGGAAGGGGGTGAAGGTCCCTGTAACGTATTAATGGTCATTAAAAAGGTTAAACATATAGAAAACTGTCTTCTCTTGAATTGGAAAGCCATATTTGTATCAGATGCAATCAGAGGTATGCACGGTGTGAGAACAGTATATTATTTTAATCCATTGATTCCATGTGTGTCCTGAACGCTAGCTGTCACATCAATGGAACCCTCCAAATCCGAATAGTCCCCCACCTCCTTCTCCTCACCCGAGTCCTCTGTACACCACCCACGCCTCCTGTCTTTCTTCCATCGGAAGGTCTTGTTCTTTTTATAGAGAAGTGGATCTCTCGGATGGAAGCCACTGTGTCGCCGTGTGGATAAACAGTGAACACAGGACTTCCTTACGCGAGTGCCTGAACAAGAGGGAAAAAAGCCAGTGGCTCAAAAAAAACCTCTTGATGGAATAGATGTTACTGCAGGTACTGTCGTCAACCAACGGATCTTCCAGGTGTAAATGTGGAAAAAACAGGCTATTGGGAAATGGAGGCTGAACAAGTCCGGGCTCGCAGAGTCTGAAGCCGAGAAACCCCATAATGCAAAAGCCAAAGCAGGTAAGTAAACAACAGGAGGGAGGAAGGGCAGTAGGACAAGAATAAGAGAAAAAAGGACCATAAGAAGACAGCGGGAAGGACGGAAAGAGGTAAAAGGCACCAGAGGCGTGAAGGAACCACAGAGACACAAGTAGGAAGGAGCAGCAAAAGGCAAGGGAAAAAGACAGACCAAAGTAAAGACGGCAGCGGAAGGCACACAGAAGCAGCCCAGAAAAATAGTAAGAGCAGGGGAAGCAAGCAAGCAGAAGGCAGTAGCAACTGCAAGGGGAAATAACAAGGGAGAGTAAACCCAAAGAGAAAGCAAAATCTGAAAGGGGTTGCAACACAAAGCATAAACAGGGGGAGGGGATAAAGTAGGAAACAGGAAGAAGATGGCCAGAAAGACTAGACTGAAACAGGGAAGAACGTTACAAACGTAACAGGAAAATCAATGGTGGCGTAAATGCCAGGCATGTCACAAATGCCAGGATGGCAGGCACATGACAGTATGCCCCCTTCCAGGGGCTGGTCCACCCGGTTTGCCGGGATGTGACCTTTGGAAGGAACAAACCAGGACCGGGGCATGAACTTGCGATATGGGTTCCCAGGAGTCTTCCATATGTGAGTAGCCTTTCCAGTGGATCAGGTTTTCCAACCCTGCTTTCCTATACCTTGAGTCCAACATGCTTTGTACTTCATATTCCTCTGGGGTATCGTTAGCTAGAGGTCTTGAAGGTGGTGTGGACCGCCGGAAAGGATCTTCTCACTTTTCCTGTAACAGTGAGGTTTGGAAAACTGGATGTATCTTCTTCATGCTGTTGGGTGGCTTCAATGTATATGCTACAGGATTGATCCTTTTCACTACTGGAAAGGGCCCTAAATAGCGAGGCAAAAGCTTAAATGGATGCAGCCATCGGGGAAGATATTTAGTGGATAGCCACACCCGAGTACCTGGAAACCATACAGAAGCTGGACGACGATGAGGATTGGCTTGTTCTTGGTATCGTAATCAACTCTCTTGTAGGCTTTCACAGGCGATCTTGTGAGCTTTGGTTATATTGGCCAAAATGCCATCAACCGAAGGAACCACAGTAGGACGTAGATCAGAAGGGAGTACATCCAGCGGGTGGTAACCATAGTTGCAATAGAAAGGGCTGATATTGATAGCAGAGTGTTTGGCGTTGTTATATGAAAACTCGGCCGTTGGAAGCAGGGATACCCAATTGTCCTGCATGTGGTTTATGAAGCATCTGAGGTATTGCTCGAGTGAGGCATTAAGGCGCTTGGATTGTCCGTTGGTTTGTGGATGAAATCCAGAAGACAAAGCCCTATCGATTCCCAATCTGTCTCATAATGCCTTCCAAAAGCGAGACGTATACTGACTGCCACGGTCGGAGACGATCTTTTCGGGTAGGCCATGGAGACGGAATATGTCTCTGGCGAACACGGAAGCCATTCCAGCAGCAGTGGGAATCTTAGGAAGAGGTGAAAAATTAGCCATCCGAGAGAATGTGTCGACTGTGACCATTATACAAGTACACCCTTCGGAGGGGGGGGTAGATCCACTATGAAATCTGTGGACAGGTGATTCCAGGGTTTAGTAGGAACAGGACTTTGCTGGAGAAAACCAAGTGGCCTTTGTGTGTCGTATTTGGGCCGACAACAGACAGGACATGAAGCGACATACTTCTTAGTGTTGGTGGCTAGACCCAGCCACCAGAACTGTTGTTGGGGTAGATCAATGGTGGAAGTAACACTCCTGTAACCTGCCAGTCGGTTATCATGGCACCATTCAAGTGCCTTTTTTCTGATAGAGGGAGTAGGCAAATACAATTGGTTGCTGACAAACACAAAACCCTTACGACGATGTAGATCATCTTGAGGTTTGATCGTAGGTTGGTGTTGTTGAAGGACCAAGGCTTCCTTGACTTCTTGAAGAAAAGCTGAGAGCATACGATTCTGTCCTTAGGTAATATAGAATCAGCATCTTGTTTCCCAGAGAGATCAGGATAAGGAACCCTAGACAAAGAATCTGCCAAGACATTCTTGCTGCCTGGAAGATAAGTGACCATGAAATCAAAATGCGTGAAAAAGTGGGCCCATCTGGCCTGTTAGGAATTTACGCATTCCATTTGTTGAATAACCTTGAGGTTCTTGTGGTCAGTTCTGATTATGAATGGGTGTGAGGCACCTTGGAGAAGATGACGCCATTCCTCACAGGTGGTCTTCATGGCCAGCAGCTCCTTCTTGATCACGGAGTAGTTGACTTGGCTGGGACCAAGATTCCTTGACAGGTAAGTGACTGGGTGTTTGATGCCCTTGTACTCCTGTAGAAGAGCACCCTCTAAAGCAGCAGCCGAGGCATCTACCTCAACTATGAAAGGAAGATTCTGATGGGGCTGGCGGAGAACAGGAGCCGTACAGAAAGCCTTTTTAAGGGATCCAAAAGCCTCTTCAGCCACAAGAGACCATTTAAAAGGAAGTGATGATTTCTTCAAAAGGGATGTTATAGGCAACCCTGTCTCAGAAAACCATGGTATGAAACGGCGGTAGAAATTTGCCAGGCCCAGGAAGCATTGTACTTTTTTACCTGATGCTGGTGAGGGCCAGTTGAGCACCACCAAGAGTTTTCTAGGGTCCATTTCGACTCATTGTTCGGTAAGGATGAAACCCAGATAGAGAACTGACAATACTTCGAAAACACATTTGTCCGGATTGACCAGTAAGTGGTGTTCTTGGAGATGCTGTAGTACCTGTTGGAGGTGGGTTTGATGGGCTTGTCTAGAGGAAGAGTACACCAGGATGTCATCCAGGTAAACAATGGTGTGATGGTACAACGGGTCAGAAACAATATGATCCATAAACCTCTGAAATATTGCAGGAGCATTGACCAAACCGAAGGGCATGACCCAATATTCGTAATGCCCAAACAGGGTATGGAAGGCTGTATTCCATTCATCCCCTTCTTGAACACGTAGCAGGTTTTAGGCCCGTCGGCGGTCTAGCTTAGAGAAAACCACGGCACCGTGTACCGCTTTGAGAATGTCATGGATGAGAGGCATTGGGTATCGGTCTCTGATGGTAACTCGATTAAGACCCCGATAGTCAATGCAGGGCCGCAACTTGTCTGTGTCCTTCTTTTGAACAAAAAACAGAGAAGCGCCTGCAGTGGAGCAGGAAGGCTGAATTAGACCGTTCTTGAGATTGCAATCCAGATACTTTCTAAATTCTAAATTCTCTCTCAAGGAGAGAGAAAACATGCGCCCAAAGGGAACAAGGGCATCAGGCTGTAGATCTAAGTGACAATCTTCAGGATGATGAGGTGGTAGTTCTTGAGGATCCTTCTTGGCAAACACAGTCTCAAACTCTTGTAGGTTGGTAGGAATGAAGTTAACACCAAGAGATGGCAAAGAGGATGGTTTGTGCATCAGCACCTTCAAGGGTTCATGTGTCTTTCTTGTGGAACACGACTTGCAGCAATGATCTGAATTGAAGGTGATATAGTTTTTTGACCAATCTATGGTAGGGTTATGCTTGCAGAGCCAAGACACCCCAAGGATGATCGGTAAGTGTGCGGATAAGATCAAACTGTATGACCTCTTGATGTTGCTCAATGGTCATCTCCATAAAAGAGTGGCATGGGTTATCAAGCCGTAGCTGAGAGAGGTGCCATCAACCCCTTTAACCTTCTGATCTTCTTCTTTAGCTACTTGCTCGATTCCAGTCTGTCTGGCCCATATTATGTCCATGAAGTTGCCTGCAGCACCGCAGTCCAGGAGTGCCAGCCTTTCAACTGGTTTGTCTTTGATCTTCAGCGATAAAGGAATCCCCATAAGCCTGTTCTTTAAAGGAACTGTAGACAAAACGTTAACAGAAACGTAGGGACTTTCTTGCCTTCCTCGGAAACCTGTCCCATTCAGTTCTGAGGACGTTCATTTCCCGGACAGCGGGGTGGCATTTCTAGACAGTCCCTCAGGAGGTGAGTGTCAGAACCTCAATACATACACAGGTTCTTGTCCTTGCGTCTCTTGAATTCCTAAAGGGTCAAGGGACCTCTCGTTGCACCTATCTGCATAGGTTCTTCTTTGGGTAAACAAGGAGCAGGTAAGGAGGAAGATGGCAGGTCGGAAAACATCATGGAGGACCGTCCCTTCATCCTTTAATTCTTCACAAATGCCTGTCCTAAAGATGGTGTATTGAGCAGCTTCAGGCCATCCTGTTTCAGCTGCAACCTTCTTTAGCTGCGTGATGTAGGTGAGCAATTCGTTGGATCCCTGTCGAATATCCAACAATTCTTCACTGGCCACTTGTGAAGTTTCATGTCTCTCAAAGGTCTGTTTAAACTGTGGGGTAAATGGCCCATAATTCTGCAATAGAGGGCTGCCACTTGTCACCAACGGGGAGGCCCAGGCTAAGCCATTGTCCGTTAGATTGGACACCAAAAACCCGATCCGGGCTTGGTCGGATGCATAGATGAGCGGACGGAAAGTAAAGTGTATAATGCAGGCCTCCATAAATTCCTTAAACCATCTGGGATTCCCATCAAATTTCCCAGAGGGAACCAGGAGGGAGGAAGGGCAGTAGAACAGGAACAAGAGAAAAAAGACTGTAAGAAGACAGCATGAAGGACGGAAAGAGGTAAACGGCACCAGAGGCGCGAAGGAACCGTGGATATGCAAGTAGGAAGGAGCAGCAAAAGGCAAGGGAAAAGACAGACCAAAGTAAAGACGGCGGTGGAAGGCGCACAGAAGCAGCCCGGAAAAATAGTAAGAGCAGGGGAAGCAAGCAAGCAGAAGGCAGTAGCAACTGCAAGGGGAAATAACAAGGGAGCGTAAACCCAAAGAGAAAGCAATAGCTCAAAGGGGTTGCAACGCGAAGTGTAAACAGGGGGGGGGGCTAAAGTAGGAAACAGGAAGAAGATGGCCAGAAAGACTAGACTGAAACAGATGTTACGAACGTAACGGGAAAATCAATGGCGGCATAAACGCCAGGCATGCCACAAACGCCAGGATGGCAGGCACGTAACAATGAGCTTGTATGATGTGTCTTTGTAAACGCATAAATGTCAACTTTGTTCTCTTGTAGGGTCCCTGTGATGGCAAAAGTTTGTTTAGTGGTATAATTACAGCACCTACTTTCAGTTTTAGCTTGTGAAGAGGCATTCGTCCTACAGTGTTTTGCTATTTAGAGATGGAAACATACCTATGCATTTTATATTTATACATAGATAAATCACACATGATTTCTATGGATCTTTTCTGCTTCTGGGGTTTCAACTCGTTCAGGTATTTGTCATTGTTCTAAATCTTGTGTGATTCTGATTTGAATTGATGTGCATAGCCTTGAAAAAGACCCATGCAGAGTCGAAACATGTGTTGGCATAATTCCAAATGTGAAAGTGATTAAAAGATGATTTAGTGTAGATACAATAATCAGATTTATTTTAAATGTATTTATCGTGGTGGAAGTATTTTACCGTGCACATTAGAGGTCTGGGTTTTTGTATGTTTGTAATTTATATAGGTAAGTGGTCTGATGGTCAATTATTGATTTTGTGTTGTTGTTTATGTTGCAGTGCCCATTTGTCAACACATCAGGTGAAGGGAATTTGAGCAGCTCACACACCCAGAAGCAATGTTAACTGTTCAAAACTAATCTGTTCCTGAACAGGACGGTAAAATCTACAGCAGGTTTTATTTTTTCTGAAAGTGTTCTGTGTGCGATGCTGTGTGCAGTGCTTTGACATTGCTGGCCTCTGCCCACTATTTCTAAAAACGTGGATAGGTGCCACCTCAGGGTGTGAACATGGTCATCTATGGAAGAGAGAGGCATCATGTGAAGTGTCCTACCATGTGGATGTAAGAGGGGGATCACATTTCATAACCTAACTATTCATGTGTCATCATATAGCCCTGCCTCATATTGGTGTGCAAATCCTGGACATCAGTTCATATGGTTGTCATGGTTCTATGTGATAATCTTACCTGGGAGGTTATTTTTTCCCACTGCCCTAAAAGGCATTATTTTACTATTATCTAGAATATTTGTGGAAGGTGCTTAATTTTCTTGAGAGTGCAAAGTTGGGAAACATATCAGCTCCTGGTGACCTTTTTCTCAGCAACTTTATCACTGGATACCATTGTCATTTGCAGAGCCAGAGTTTTTTGCATTCAAATTAATGATGTTGATATTAGCATCATACACGTGCTCTGTCTTCCCAGATTGGCACTGTCTACAGTTTCTCTATATTCGTCCATTGCCAGAGTGGGTATAAGAGGCAAATGTGTGCAAGCACGCCTCTGTGAACCCGGCAATGTCATGCTCAACCACCACTTCATCACAACAACTCACTGAAGGTTTCAAGACACAATCACTGACATCACCAACCTCATGATTTGAACTTCCAGAAAGCACCAAAAAGGCATATTTGTGCTTTTTAGACTCACCTTTGTCCTGCTTCAATGATAAAAGAACCTATCTCTACATTGGACTTGGCCCTAACCGCACTGCAACACAACTCCCTTACACATGGGATAGTTCCTACAGTCCTCCATCCCCATCATCTCCCCATTGCATCAAATTAATATGCCTCTGTCATATGTTTCCCATTACACCGGAACCCTTCAATTTCAGTCATTAAGTCCCTCAAGGCTCAATAATAGCCCCAGACTATTAGCCCCAGACTATTTGCCATGTGGAACCACTGGCATAATGTCACGTTTCATTTATAGCCAGGCAATACTTAAATCAGCTTCATGCAGACTAACTGTGCTGATAATACCCAATTCATCTCCTATCGTGTGGCCCTGCAAGATTGGATTATAGATCATCTCCTTTGCATGAATATCACTGAAAGGGGTGCCATCAACCCCTTCAAATATCATTCCCACAGGGCTTTTAATAATCCTATGTTGCTGTCTTACAGTTCTACCTCCACTACCGTTCTCCCATCTATTTAAGTTACCGTAGGCAAGATCCTATGATGTTTTCTTTGATTATAGCAGTTAATTCATCCAGCATGTCAAAGGGGTATCCAAATCCTGTCACTTCCACATTCATATATTCAAATTAATTCTGCCCCACCTCAATATGCAACATGACAGGGAAGTTACTAGAGCATTTGTTTTGTTGAGTTTGTACTGCTTCAATATGGCTCCCATTAAAGGAAAGGATCCACTTCAATGTTTTTTTTTTTAAACTTACATCAGGCTAACATTGAAGGTAGTCTCCCCTACATTAGTTTGTATATTAAAAAATACAACCCATGGGAGCTGAGACCTACCATGGCTAGCAGCGTATATTCCTCCACATTCAGGAAAAATAAATGTGGCTTACAGTCAATCAGTTCAGGGAGATCCTCCCTGTGGAACAGCTTACCTTTGAACATCAAGTCACCTCTTGACAAAACCCTGCATTGCCATTTCGTTGGGTTTTACTCCTGAGCTGTTGGCTATGAGGGTTACCCTGGGCTCTGCTCCCTAATTCTTCATATTTTGGTTGGCCCATGAAGTTGCACGTTTAGCTGTATTTACTCTTGAAGACTTAATGGCCTTTGCTTGTGTCTTCCAATACTTATGAGCTTGTTTACACTTCACCTATTTATCCTAGTATCGTTCCCATTCGACATCTACTTAGTTGTTCTCCTCCACCTACCCTTTCACCCTTCAGGTCGGATTTCACAATAACAGTGAATTAGATGTTTTTACATTCCGCCCACCACTGTCATGCCTGCATTCACCCCATTTCCTCTAGCAGCACCATGTGCTCCAAGTGATGACTTATAAATCTATACACCAACAATAAATACATAAATACATGCATACTGCCATAGCCATCCCCCTCCTCAATGACCTGCTCTCCTATAGGCATCATGGGAATATAGATGTACTGTATTGCAGGTGTGGAAAGCACATAGGGGACCAGGCTGCAGGGACCATGCCACTGTAGACTGTGGTTCCAGTGGCCCTCAGGACGGAGCCAGTGTCAAAAATGTGCAATGCTGATGATAGCTCCACTAAAGGGGATATGGCATGTCGTCACATGTTGGTTGCAGGCCCCTCCTTCCTACAATGTTCACATGCCCTATATTACCTGGGTGGATATGGTACCTCAACATGACCTTCTTATCTGCCAGTGGAAAGGTGGACTCTCTTCCCAGGTATGTTCCTTCCCTCATCCTCCTACTTCTCCTCTTCCTCCTCATTGCTTAATGCTGCACCAAGATGCCATCAGGGACAGCCATTTTTCAATTATCTAACCACTGGGATGAGCCAGCCTTATGTACTGCATTGTGTTGTGTGATTGGTTTTGTGTATATATATATATATATATATATATATATATATATATATATATATATATATATATATATATATATATATATATATATTCAGTAAAAAACGTTATGGTTCCAAGTAAAACCGAAAAACCCCTGAAATTCACCAGTTATGGGAAGCTAAGCAACCATAACTCGCGCCACCATGGTGCACTGCTAAGACTAACACCAAGGACATCACTGATGACATCACATGTGCATTTACATTTCATGAAAAGTCTGTACATGAGATTCTTATTGCAATGTTAAAAGTAGTGTCAAGGATCATTGGAATAAAAATCATGAGTACATAGTGCATTAAGCAATGAATTAATCCAAATAGCATTGTATTATGATTTTGTTTCCGATATACTAAGGTACACATGTAGTAACATAGGCATAGTTTGCAGGAGACATGATGGAGATGCAATATTAATAATCGTGCGATGTTAAATACTAAAATTATAAATGCTTTCTTATTAGAGTTGTGCATACTGTGAACAATTTAATAAGTACCTAATAAAAATCACTAACTACATTATTGCATTACTGCACACAAAACACAAACAGACAACTACACATACAAATATGAGCATATACAGGGAAAGGGAAGTAACCTAACTGATTATCTTCATGCACAGAAATGATTGCTCTGCTTCAAAGTTACTGCTTCCCTATGTATAACTGTCACATATTGTGACTAGGCCCTAAGGAAAGTAGTGTACGTGCAATGTGTACAAATATGACCATATCCAGGGAAAGTAAAGTAATAAAAAAACAACAGAACTATAAAACAGTGTTGATAACCTTACTAATCATCTTCATACATAGAAAGCATTGCTTTCTTCCAAATCTGTGTTTTCTCCTTTGTATATGTTTCATATGCTTTGAGTGGACCCTAAGTGAATTACTGTAAGAACATATTTGAAGTATAAGTATACCAATATAGTACTTTTTGAATTTTTAGTTCCTAACTGTTACTGGCCTAGATATATCAGTAAAGGAAAAAAGAGTGAGCCAGACATGTGATGTCATCAATGACATTTGTGATGTCATCTTTGATGTCCTGGGTGTTAGTCTTAGCAGTGCACCGTGGCGGCGCGAGTTATGGTTGCTTAGCTTACCATAACTGGCGAATTTCAGGGGGTTTTCGGTTTTACTTGGAACCATAACATCCCTTTAACAAAGTTTTTTTACTAAATTTCATAGGTTTTTAGTAGCGCAACTTAACCATAACGTCCCTTTAACAAAGTTTTTGTTTACTGAATTTCATAGGTGTTTAGTAGCACAATTTAACAATAATATCTCTGACTTTATGTACATTTAACATGGAACATACTGAACCCCCTCTACTGAATGTGATGTCCGCAAACTCTTCTAATGTCTGCGGACAAGTGCGGACAACAGCAACACTACCCAAACAGTCTGGGGGGTATGTTTATTTGTTATATCATAACATATGAACATTGTACAAATTCACAAACCAGCACACATACACATTATATGTAGTAATAAATAAGAAGTGTAACCCATATATATAACACATCAGCCATTCATTTAAATACAATATGTTCTAAAATGGAATATACCAAAAGAAGAAAGATAGGCTTCCAACATGATTACCTCACAGAAACTCCACAACTAAGAGCAACAGCAGATCTACAGACCAGTAAGAACACACCTTACCAGAAGCTAATAAGTGTACTGCATTTTACTCATATATTTCTAAACTTTCTGTATTAGATACAAAAAAAGTGATTATTTTTTTTTCTCACAGAAATGTCTAGTACTCTGGAGTGGCTAGAGGAGCATTTCCCACGTGAGGAAATGTCTGAAGATAGTGAACCTAATGGTAGACACTTTTTTATATAAACCAATTAATAAATATTATTTTATATACATTTAACATATACATTTGTTTGTACAGAACATACAAACATTGAAAATAGTAAACAAAAAGAAATATTGGATAAGACTCTCCAGCACATGGTAGAAAAAATGGACCTACTCATGGAAAATTTCAACAATTTAAAAAACTTTGTGGAGGATCACTTGAAACAAAAAACTAGATACCATTGTGCCACGTGTACCTGTCCTGCCTCACCATATCCCAGTCAATTATCCCCAAACCCTATCCATGAACCAAAACATTTTGATGAGACTTCCATCCCTTCTTCACCTCATATGAATCCTCTTGAAACCCCCAATTCTCCTCTGTTTGTCTCAGTTTCTGCTTCACCTTCTCTGTCATAAATTTAAAATCCATATATAATAAAGTAAAATTATTATATTGTGTCCTAATTCATTTTTTTTAAAGCAGTTCAAATGTCCGCGGACAGCGCAGGTGTCCGGAATGTCCATGAAGAAATGAAAATGAAGGTGTCCTAAGAACACTATACCTGTCCGTACTGTTCGCTAGCAAGTTGAAACTGTTCTAAGAACACACAAGATGTCTAGGATATCCGCAATTAACCAAAATGGAGATGTTCTAAGAACATTATGCCTGACTATAATGTTCGCAAACAAGTCCAATCTGTTCTAAGAACACATTCGGTGTCCGAGATGTCCATAATCAAACTAACACACGCGGTGTCCTGAAAAGTTCGTAAATAAACAAAATGGGGGTGTCCTGAGGACGCTAGACTTGTCCGTGCTGTTCGTAGGCAGGTTGAAACTCTTCTAAGAACACATCAAGTGTTCCGGAATGTTCGTAAATAAGCAAAATGGGGGTGTCCTCAGGACACTATGTCTGTCTGTATTGTTCACAGGCGAGTTGAAACTGTTCTAAGAACACAAGCAATATCCTGAAATGTTCGTAAATAATCAAAATGGGGGTGTCCTGAGGACGCTGTCCGTATTGTTCGCAAGCGAGTTGAAACTATTCTAAGAACACACGCGGTGTCCTGACATGTTCGTAAATAAACAAAATGGGGATGTCCCGAGGACGCTATGCCCGTCCGTATTGTTCGCAAGTGGATTGGAACTGTTCTGAGAACAAACGCCTGTTCATAACTGTTTGTTTCGCTTGTGTCGCACTTTTAATTAGTTTCAGGATCCGAACAGTGTCTGTAGAACACCAACACGCATGCGCAAAACAGTTCCCGTGCATTTGGTGTCCTGCGGACACCGGTTCCCTTCGCAGACATGTTCGCGAAGCTATCATGTGACCGCGCCCATGCTGAGCGTGTGTTCTTACTGCGGACACTGTTCGTGTCCCCGAACAATTTAAAACTACCTTTTCAGGCAATCCACAATATTTTTCAATAATAAATCAACATAGCACAAGTCCCAGACAGTAATCCTGACTTTCTACATACTTTTTGGGACTTTTTGAACCTTTTTTTGGTGTTAGATCTGTCCGCAAACCGCGCACAAGCACCCCTATAAAAGGCCACACCCCAGAGCTCATCCTCATTGTGTTTCTGGCTATCTTACAGAACACAGTGTGTTTCTGCTGCCAATTTTCCAGATTTATTTCTGAAACCTGATGGCATCCATGGCTGCACTACTGCCACCTGGTGCTACAGCTGCTTCAGCACCACCCCCACCCCCTCCACCACCACCACCTCCCCAAGGGCCTGAAGAGGGGAACAGGAGTGAGGATCCAGAGGAGGATGAAGAGGATGACGAGAATGAGGTAGTTTAAGTCCCTACTACCAGCACTCGCTCTGAGTCTTGGGTGTGGCGGTTATTTACCATTCATGGTAACGGACCTAAGGCGCGTGCAAACCAAGTCACCTGCAAAGAGTGCAAAATGGTGCTCAGTCGCAGGAGGCCTGGTTCGTACAGCTTTGGTACGACTACTATAAAGCGACACCTAAGGTCGTTCCACACTGGGGCCGGTCGCAAGGTTGTACCTTGCGAAGAGCGTGGTAGGTTGACTTCCTCTACTAAATCCTCTGTTCCTGTCACCACAAGGAACACTCCTGTGGGACAGCATATTCCTCCAGCTGCCTCATAGGCCATTCGCAAACTGATGACCCTTACCTTTCGAGGGTCACAGTTGTGTGTATGTACTGTGATGCAGTACTCTGCAGGGGGGAGAGACTTCGAAATGCTTTTGAGACTCTGGTCTCAGAGCATGAGAAGATATGCTCACTATCTAAGTAAGACCCACCCTACATCTTCCTCTCTCCACCCGCCCTTTCTTATCCCCGTGGTTGGTGTCCCCCCTTACCCTCCTTTTTCCTCCTCTCCTAGTGTGTTGTGTGTAAAACCCCCAAAAAAATATTAAAAAACAAAAATCCAAAAAAAAAAGGATCTTTTCAGAGCCGCTTTTCACAGTTTAAAAATAGAAGTGGAAAATAAATGGAGCAGGGCCTTGTGTATTTTTTAGAAGTCTGCGGACAGTCCGCAAACATCTAAAATTTTGGGGTGCTGCCCTATCATAACCATTGCAGTTTTGACTGGGAGGAAGTGGTGGCTCTGAAAAGAGCCTTTTGGTGGTGTTTGTGTTTGAAAAACTTGAAATGGTCAACACCTACTACAAAATGGATGCTGTAATTCCAAAAAAGGTTGCAAAGCATTTTGTACATTTCACAGAAAAATCTGATTGCCAGCATAAGTAAGATGGACTCCATCTCTGCGAAAAATGTATGTACTACGAAACATAATATTTTCATTGTGAAAAGAGGACATGCCAACATCTCTTAGAAAGGCACAAACAGCCTTATTGACATTGCGCCTTGCTTTCTCCATTTGTGGACCAAATGAAGAAGAACGCAGCCACATTTGTCTCTGTGCAATCCGAGAAAAAATTACTTGAGAATTTGGTAACATGTCCATGACCTTCCCAAGTCCTCTTTCATTGCAAATTACAAAGAAATTCCAGACACATGTCCTAAACTGTTCCCTCCACAATGAATTACAATTATGTCTGGATGATGCTCTGTCTCCAAAGTAGCACAGAGAGGTAGCAAGTCCAACCACTTCATTCCACGTACTCCATGCCAGTGCACTTCGACATGTGGGAATCCAAGATCTACAGCTACTCCACAGCTTTCTGCATGCACCTTCAACCAATGTATCCACGAGTCTCCCAAAATCCAAACAATCTGTTTTCTGAAATACCCAGCCATAGCTATCTGTTCTTCTCTCAGGAAAAAAAGTATCAGACAAACTCTCTCCTGGCACAACACACCCACTAAACTTTACTGATCAATCCCTTGCTCATTCTCATTTGCATGCCTCCCGACACCAAAATCCCCTGATGTAACACGCGATTCACGTGGATTGCCGCCATGTCCGTGGACATATCGTAACATGCACAGTCCTTCTACCATTTCCATTTCACTTTCTGTGCCATTCCCTCATTGGATATAGCTAAGCAGTCACACGATCCTCCACCAATCACATCCAAGACCTCTACATCTAACTGCATCATCATAGATCAGCACTTCAAATGTACTGTTAATCATTCTGAGTACAAGTGTCATATCACTGGAAAGCACCTTCTACAAGAAATACTGTACAAGTCTCCAAGATTTCTACTTGCAGCTGCATGCATATCCATATGCATGAACACAAACTACAGGTATACATATTTTCTGTATAGTACATGTACAATTCTTATACATTCATATAAACAGATTAACTGGCTTTTAGCTTGTATAACCTATAGAATGAACTTACTGTCATTTTTCCCATCTGCTATAATCAACTGTCACTTCCAAACCTATCAGCTATTTAATTTCTTTTTACACACACATTTGAAAAACATGCTGAACTAACATATTTAGAGTAAAATATAAAAAGTGCACATAGTCAAACGAAATTGCATGCACTCACTATCTTCAAATATCAAACAACAATACTTGTACAAAAACATAAAAATCAATGTCTAAATTAACATCAGTGCTATATACAAACAAAATCATTAATTTGTTTCCTTTACAATGCAGTGGAGACTACTCTCCCGAGCAGCAGCAGAATTTAAAGTACAAACAACAACTAAGAAGAAACCTGCTCATTCCACAAAAAAGTAAGTTAAATACCACCATAATATTTGTACTATTACTCAAACACACTGTAGGGTTAATTCATGCTATTTCTGCGCCTAAAAACAGAGATTGTGCACCATTCTGTCCACAAATCCCCATTTGTTAAACAGAGATTTACAGGCAGGATGGCGCACAAATTCAAATTTCTTGGCACACAAATGACACAACTCAGCCCCTAGAATGTTGATATTACAGAACAAACAACTGTTTTAATTGTATACCATTAGATTTACTATTTGTGCTTCTCCACACCATTAGTTTACTTTCTACTGTCAACTGAACCCCAGTTTAGTAGCACATAAATTCAAGAATACCCATCCCAACTAGTTGTAGTTGCCCAATGCACAATCACACACCATCATATACATCTTTATCATCATATTCAGACACTCATGCACACAGCACACATACATTGCAGAACACCCCAACTCATACCTTCTTTATTTTTTACAACAGACCCTAAAGAATGCCTACCAAAAATCAAGTCCGTAGAAAGCAACGCAGAAATAGAGCAAATGAAAATAGAAGTGTCCAAAATAAGCATCAATCTCTAGCAGAATTTGTAAAAGAAAGTTCAAACAAAACAGCTAATACAGTCATTTAGTGAAACAAAACAAGCTTCAAGTACAGAAACATTGCCTCCTCCATAAAAATGTAAAACGAAACACAAAACAATTAACAAGAATTCAGCTACCACTACTGATAAAACTGCTCCTATAAATCTTGATATAGTGCCAAGTAAGCATACCAAAAAAAGTATTTTAGCAAAGATGTTCCACCACAGAGTCCTTCAAAATCTAATAAAAACAGGAGAGAAATCATGCACAACCCTTAAAACCTACCGTAGGAAATTAATCTTAGAAGCTTTGATAGACAGTGCAATCCTTCTCAAAAGAAAGTTATTTATTTTAGTGTTAAACAAAATGAAACCACTAACAAAACTAATGACTAAATTACAAAAAAGACTTCTCAATAAACGAAATGTCAACAGAAATAACTTCTTAAATATCTTTGGAGGTGAGTGGAGTCACACTACAAGCACAGAACCATATTTTAATGAAGAAGCATACAAACAAAAGCAAACAAATACAATTGCCATACATAGCAGTGGACGAGGTTATGAAAAAGTTAATAATACCATAATAGAACAAGAAATACTGATTACAAAAATATCCCCAGAAAACTTAGAATTACCTCTCCATTCAACTGAATCAGAATGTCTAGTATACAAATGGCCACGCACGTCAATGTGTAACATTCCCAAAAATTCTTTCAAGTCTTTACGCCATTTCCTCAATCAGTATGTGAAAGGCAAAGACAAATCAAAATTAAACTACTGCAAAATATGGATACCTGGCCAGTGCGCAAGTACACAGGACTACAAGGACATTCATTGGCCTGCATTTCAGGACAAACTTGCAAAACCACCTTCCATCATATCAAATGATATCAACACATCATTCAACAATAAGAAATCTAGTCTATACACTGTACTATGCTAAAAGTCCTGCTTTAGCACTAGCCAATTTGAATAACTTTCTTCTACATGGTACAGCAAAAGACCTACTTGAAGAAATCGACTATATCCAGAAAAAATATTTTGGAAGAGAAAGCCACTTACAGAATGAAATAGCTATAAAACAAATTAGCAACAATTCTATGCATAGCAACCTTCTACTACACACACACAAAAAAGAAATACTGAAATTTAAAAGTACATCTGCTGAAGTACCAAACCATGTGTGTGTATGTTGGCGCAGAACTTTTCATAAAAGTAACACAAAAACTGTAGACCTAACACAAAATAGAAGACAATGAATATTCTAAATGATATGAATTAGCTCTCTACTTTATAGAAGAAAACAAATACGAAATAACTGACCCCTTAATACTTTGCAGTTACTGCACTACAAAACTTGACAACAACCAAACTCCTTCACGTGCTACTACCAAAACCGCTAGAACAACTACATTTATATGAGAGCATCATAATTCAAACAGTGCACCCCTTTCAAGTAATAATATGCCTTCAACCAAAAACAGCAAAATTGCCTCCCTCTGAACTGGTGAAAGGCATTCGTGGAAAAGTAGTGTATTTACCATTAGATCTAAAACAAAATGTGCACACTCTGGGAGTGCAACATCCAATGGAGCAATCTTTAATTATCTTAGTAAATGGTGTACCTACAAAAGACAAGCCTTGCAATATCAAAAAGACAATAATGAATACTACAAAGAAATAAATATTGAAGAAAACCTGAAGGAAACCACTGAAATAATTCAAGAGTCATAGAAGCTGGTCAATTTGAGCTTCTAGATCCTGCTACAGTATCCAATACTTTAGACCATTATACAATTCATCCATTGCACTCTAATGACACCGTAGAAGATGCACTAGAAACATACCAAATGCGACAAACAAAAGGATCACCAATCAGCATATGGGAAAAAAGTATAGAAGCACGTGCTTTTCCTCTACTCTTTCCTACTAGCAAAGGAGGAAGGTACGATGATAGACCTATTCAAATAACAGCATCAGAATACGGCTCGTTACGGATGTATTCTGAAGATCCCAGATTTAGGCAAAATGTGTAATACATATTCCACCTACTCTTTGAAAGTGAACTAGCAATTCTATGTTACGGAGTTGCACACACATTAAAATCAGGAACCCACTTTCAAAATATCTCTGCTACACAATTATTACAAAAAGTGCAACAAAAAGATGAGGTTTTACAATCAAGTATTACAAATCTATTAGCAAACATGTGTGGTACTAAAGACTACTGGTTCCGATGTCATGGAGATGTACGTTGTATGATAAGAAACCTTGGCCCACCCACTTGATTTGTTACATTAAGTTGTACAGAATATGCATGGGAAGATTTATATGATTTCCTACGCATACCAAACAAAAACAAAACAAACATAGATATGCTAACAGCTGGAGAACTTTGTTCTCTAGATCCTGTTAAGGTTTCAAGATATTTTCACCATCGCTTCATTGCTATGCTACACTTTATTTGTAATAAAACTGTTCCTCCCCTCGGAGAAGTGCAACACTTCTTTTGGAGAAAAGAATACCAAGCCAGAGGAGCACCACATATCCACATGCTTTTATGGATTAAAGATGCTCCTAAATTTTGTCAAGACAATGATGCCACTGTGTTACAGTTTATCGAAAAATATGTCACTTGTGAAATTCCATCGGAAGCCACAAATAGTGATCTTCATGCACACATTTTACAATTTCAAAAACACAAATGTGGCAAATATTGTCGTCGCAAATACAAAAACAAAGGGAAATACTACACCAAATGGTGCTTTGGTTTCCCTAGACCAGTTACAAAAACAGGTCAAGTAAACAACTTCATGTCTTCAGTTAGAAATAGTATTAAAGGTAAATCACCTAAAAACACATATTACATAAAAAGAACAGAAGAAGAAAAATATATCAATGATTACAATGCAATCATTGCCCACTTATGGAATGCATGCATAGATGTGCAGTACATTGTAGACAATTCCACTGCAGTTGCACAATATGTTACAGCATACTTAACCAAAGCAGAAAAAACAGAGCTCAAAGACCTCTGGAATGACCTGTCATCAGACAAAACACTGTCTCAGAAATTATACAGCTTGGGCATAAAAATGCTCTCCCATAGAGAATGTGGCTCCTATGAAGCAGCAGATCGTTTAACCGGTACTGCTTTGTATGGAAAATCTGAAAATATGGTATGGCTAAGTCTTGGTCCTGCTAAATCTAGAAAAAAGAGTTCTGAAATCATACGACGATATAGAAACAATAGCCAAACATGATCCCAACAGTCAAGACATTTTAAAAATCAATTTGCTCGACACATACTACCCAAACAGAAGTACCACTTTGGAAACCATGCGTCTATACCATACATACTAGATAACTATGACTCCGACGAAGGTGCTTTCAAAGCAAATGAAAGCACTATAACCGATGTAAACTTACACACTACAAAACAATGTTGCACAATGAACAGCAACACGAAGAAGAACTCCAGGCCCAACTAGATAAGGACACTCCTGACAGTAGTCAACCTTCTGTAACAGGAAGCCAAGAACCACTGGGACATCCACTAATAACAAATGAGGCAGAATTAGCTATGACAAAGTAGAAAACACCACGTGTCAGTATGAAGATAAAGAAGACTTAACTATACTACAATCAAACCTAAACAATGAGCAACGTAGCATTTTTCAAGAAGTAACAAAAGAAATTGCACATGGTGTACAACATGAAAACAAAGAATGCACCTGCCAAAATTACAAACCTATACTACAGTACGTCAGTGGTGAAGCTGGTTCTGGCAAAACATTCTTAATCAAAATCATCAGCAAATTCCTTCAACAATTGACAAACAACAAACTGTCAGCTGTTGTCACTGCCCCCACAGATTTAGCTGCCTACAACATAGGCAGTGTCACTTTACACCGATTACTACTCCTGCCAGTAGAACACAAAAACAAATTAGACTATTACAAACTTTCTACAGAAGCTGCAATGGAACTACGCAGAGTATTAAAACAAATGAAAATGCTACTAATAGATGAAGTGAGCATGGTCTCCAACCTAATGTTGGCTTTGATTCACCTCAGATTACAAGAAGTACTCAAAACAAACTTCGAAGAGCTCTTTGGAGGAAAACACATTATTGTTTTCGGAGATCTTCTTCAATTGACACCAGTGAAAGGTGAGCCTATTTTTAAAACATTATGACACAAACTCTGCCGTAAAACTGCTGGCAGCATAGGAAATGTCAACCTTTGGCAACATTTCCAATACAGAGAGTTAACAGAAAACATGTGGCAATCTGCAGATCTCACTTATGCCAACATCTTAAAAAGTATTAGAGTTGGTATACTATCTCAAGAAGCACAAGCAATATTGAAAATCCAGCACATTCATGCACTTTATGGCGATAATGCATGTGCTACGGATGTTATGGAAAAATTAGCCCACAAAAATGTCAATTGTATGGCCTTAATGCCAACTCTTGCAAGCTGTTTCAAATTCAATGAAACAATGTTAAAAAAATAAATGCAACCAATAATTGAAATTAGCGCCACAGACAAACTAGACATATATGGTATGACACTACCCATATGTGAACAAGCCACAACAAGACTAAATAGTTTAGAAATTTCAATCTCCAAAACAGCTGGATTGGAAACAATATTAAAATTATCCTTAAATTGCAGAGTAATGCTTAAACGTAAGCTTGACGTGGATCAAGGACGAGTTAATGGAGCACTGGGTACAGTTGTTGGCTTTTAAAAATACCCACGTGACAACATTCAGTTTGTCAATATTCTCTTTGACAAACTTTCAGAAGTGAAAAGGATAGAACGCTCAACAGCTCGATTCCTTCTCTTCAAAGACATGTATGTAAGCAGAGAACAATTTTCTCTAACTCTTGCATACGCAGTCACCATTCATAAATCACAAGGTCTTACCCTAGACAAAGCATTGATAGACATTGGTAACACAGTCTTTAAAGAAGGCATGAGCTACGTAGCACTATCACGCTTACATACACTTGACGGTCTATTTCTAATCAACTTTGATGCAAGTACAGTAAACGCTGATATCCCTTGCATTTTAAAATATAATAGACTTTGTTCACTATACACCCCCATCTAAAAACATATCCTGTTCCACAAAAAGTAAAATGTTGTAAAAGAAAACTAAATCAAACAGAAATGCAACAGGGTGTCACTGCAAATCCTCCAAAGAGAGTAAAAAAAACGAATACTTTATCAAGTACCACAAACAAAAAAGAAACTATTAGGGAAAGTAAACCAGGTACTTCTTCAAAAAAGGAAGACAAACTCAAAAAAAGCACTCAGATACAGAACTACCTGGTCCATTTAAACTTTCAAATGTAATTGGTGTAATTGCTATGCAAATAAAGCAATGAATATTCTATTTCAATTACCACCAATTGTTGACAACAAGTACTTACACAGTACAGACCAATTGTGTTCGCAAATGTTAGTACTTCATAGATACGCAACAAATAATCCTGACAACACGTATAGTGTTTATGGAATAAGACAACAATTGGACTACTGTGCTGGAATGGTGAAATTCACTATAAACTCACAGGAAGATCCACAAAAATGTCTAATGTACTTACTACAAGTACTGGAAAATAAAAACATACCTATAAATGAAATCTTCCAGATTTCATACATGTGGAAACATACATGCACTCTCTGCAACAATGTGACACAAGAACAAATCCCCAATGAGCGCTTTGTGCATGTATCAATACCTAATTGTGAATCCGTTCCATTTCAGCAACTTGTACAAAATTCAAACCATGGTAGATTATGTACTACCTGCAATTCGGATAATCGCTCCACCTTACTAATACAAACACATAGTAAATAAGTAGTACTAATGCTTCTACGTTACAATGCAGATGGTACCAAAAACAAATGCAAGCTGACTGGATTCACACATGGTCAAGTATCACTTGGTAAGAAAACCTTCATGAAAATATGTATAATCTAATACACAGGAGCCACAACCAATGCAGGTCACTATACTGCATATATAAAAAAATGTGGATGGTTCGAATGTAATGATAGTACTATTACTCTAAAGCAGTAATTACCAGCACATCTTACAAAAGCTTATTTAATCTTCTCAAAACCAAAATGTATTAACTAAACTGTACTTAAACATTAACAAAACTTCTATTAAAAAAACTATAAACTGTTATAATATGCCAACAGCTATCTAACTGCCCCAAAATTCTACAACAAGTAAACAGATAAATGAATACCACTAAATTATATCATAAAATAGACAGAATACGCCAACTGGTATCTAACTGCCCCAAGATTTTAAAATAACCAAACAGATACATCAATACCACTTCATTATAACAAAAAATAGACAGTTACAATATGTCAACAGATATATCTACCTGCTCCAAAAATCTGCAACAAGCCAACATATAGAACATTAGCCAGAAACAACAAGTGAACACTGAAAACAAGCAAACAAATAGACTGTAGCATAACAAAAAAGTTTATCCAACAAGGATTTTTTTTTTTCCCACAGACCCAATGATTTTAGCAACAGACACAGAAACTGAGCAAATTGCACAGTACACTGGTTTGTAATCTACTAAATATGAGGGTAAAAAAGAAATGTTGATTATTCAATGTTATATAGTGTGTTACAAATACTATACTAACATGATCTTTTCTTTTATCACAGATATTAACAAGGAATACATGTACTCCAGTTACTAAACCAAACAGTAAGTATATTATAAGTATAACCATCGCAGCAAATCACACCCATAGTGACTTATAACTTCAGTGTTTATAAATTTGGTCTTTACCATGCACCCAAGACTCTAGGCCCTGGCCATAACCACCGCAGCACACCACGCCCATAGTAGCTTATAACTTTGGTGCTTATAAATTTGGTCTTGTCCATGCACCCAAGACTGGATAAGCCATTATGGTTGTGATATGCTGCGGTGGTTGTGGCCAGGGCATAGAGTCTTGGGAGCATGGCCGTTAGAGTCAAACATTTTAACTATGCCATATGGGCACTTTTAATGTCAGTGAACATAACGAGTGTTCTTAGAACAGTTTCAACTTGCCCACAAACACTACAGACAGGTATAGCGTCCTCAGGACACCCCCATTTCGTTTACTTATGAACATTTCAGAACACTGCAAGTGTTCTTAGAACAGTTTCAACTTGCCTGCGAACTGTACGGACAGGCATAGTGTCCTCAGGACACACATATTTCGTTTATTTATGAACATCCCAGGACACTTGATGTGTTCTTAGAACAGTTTCAACTTGCCTACGAACAGTACGGACAGGTAAAGCATCCTCAGGACACCCCCATTTTGTTTATTTACGAACATCCCAGGACACTTGATGTGTTCTTAGAACAGTTTCAACTTGCCTGCGAACAATATGGACAGTCATAGCATCCTCAGAACATCCCCATTTTGTTTATTTACAAACATCCCAGGACAAATGTTCTTAGAACAATTTCAACTTGCCTACGAACAATACGGACAGCGTCCTCAAGACACTGCCATTTTGTTTATTTACGAACATTTCAGGACATCGTCTATATTCTTAGAACAGTTTCAACTTGCCTGGGAACAATACGAACAGTCATAGCATCCTCAGAACACACCCATTTTGTTTATTTATGAACATATAAGGAAACTGCGTGTGTTCTTAGGACAGTTTCAGCTAGCTTGCGAACAATTCGGACAGTTCTAGCATCCTCAGAACACCCCCATTTTGTTTATTTATGAACATCTCAGGACACTTGATGTGTTCTTAGAACAATTTCACAGCATACTCAGAACACCCCCATTTTGTTTATTTACAAACATCCCAGGACACTTGATGTGTTCTTAGAACAATTTCAACTTGCCTAGAAACAGTACGGGCAGGTATAGCGTACTCAGGACACCTCCATTTTGTTTATTTCCGAACATCCCAGGACACATGTTCTTAGAACAATTTCAACTTGCCTACGAACAATACGGACAGCGTCCTCAGGACACCCCCATTTCATTTATTTACGAAAATTTCAGGACATCGTCTGTATTCTTAGAACAGTTTCAACTTGCCTGTGAACAATACAGACAGTCATAGCATCCTCAGGACACACCCATTTCGTTTATTTACGAACATTTCAGGACACTGCATGTTTTCTTAGGACAGTTTCAGCTTGCTTGCAAACAATTCGGACAGTTCTAGCGTCCTCAGAACACCCCCATTTTGTTTATTTACGAACATCCCAGGACACTTGATGTGTTCTTAGAACAGTTTCAACTTGCCTACGAACCATACGGACAGGCTTAGTGTCCTCAGGACACCCCATTTCCTTTACTTACGAACATTTCAGGGCACCCGTATTGTCCGCGGTCAGAATGAACACAACAGGGGTGCCTGCCACCTAAATAGATACATTTAACCCATCTCTTACTCCGCCACCCTCCCCAAACAGTTTTACACACCAAAACACTTTACTAAATAGTATTTTTCCACCAAGTTTCACCGCTCTGTCCGCGGACGTCCGCAAATCCAAGATGGTGGGCATTTCAAAAAATCTGACGCATTTCACGCTCTTCACCGTCCAATCAGCGAACACGTTGCATGTCCGCGGACATGATGCAAGCCGATTGGCCAATCAGGACACTGTCCGCGGAGTGAACAGGAAGTGTGTCCGCGGACAGAACATAGATATCAATAATTTTTTGTGACATACTTTTTGGTCATTTTTAAAAAAAAACTGGATGTACTTTCACGCTTTCGGGACCAAGCCACTGCTCCTGGTCCAAAATTGGTGAAAATCCGTCCAGCGGTTTGGGCTGTAGGAGTGAGCAAAGTTTTTTCCCATCCCAGTCTATGGGAAAAAAAGACGTTTTGGGAACGCCCCTATAACTTCCCCCCCAGACCAAACCTCACCAAACTTTTCAAAAACTATTCAGAGTGACACATACTTTTTTTTTTGCAAAGTTTGGTGTGGATTCGTCCAGGGAGAGCGAAGTTATAAGCCACCCAAAAAGGGCTCTTCCTATGGAAACAGCAACTTAACCATAACTACATATATATATATATGAGTATCACTTGATTTTGCTGTGTGGCATGGACGGTTCCAGGTCAGACATCTAAAAATGGTTCCCGGGATATTGGGCCCCGATCTTGCAGAAACTGTTTAATGTGATAGCGCGTTCCTTGGTTGTTCCTGCTTCCTTGAAAAAGAGAATTCTATGGCAAGACTGGAGGCGAGCATTATGCTTCATCTTCCTTTATTTCTACTCTTCAGCAGTTCAACAAACATGTAAAACAAAATCCTGAAAAGTGCTTTAAAACTAGCAACTTTTTTTTTTTTTTTTTTTTTTTTTTTAAACTACAAAATCCATGATCCTCTGTAGTCCATGCTCTCTCCACCAGTCCCAATCCACTTCCTGTGCCTGGACTCCTCCTCTTCTTTTACTGCTCTTCAAGCAGATAAGTACTATTTCCTTTCCTCTCCGAATGCCTGTGGATATATGGGTGGACTGAAGAGAGGAATGGTAGATGGAAAGAGATGTTGAGTGTGGTTCGCAGGGAGAACGCGAGATAATTAGTCTAGAGGCGTTCTTTTTCACCGCAAATGTCATACTACGCGCGAGCGCGTTAAGTTTCAGATTTCCCCTGACTCAGAGCAGTCGTCGAGGGGATATCGGCGGAGCCCCAGGAAAATTCCCTTGATACATAGGGTCCGCCGAGAGGCTGACGGCCCCGTGCCGTATACCCGACACCTCAGGGGCGCGGTCAGCCTCACGAGCATAGGCAGGACGCGCACGGAACAGTGCGCAAAGCGCGAAGCGGATCGCCTCATCGGCATAGCCCCCACCCGCGGGTGGGCGGAGCTAGCGCGTGAAGCGCGGAGCGTCTAGCTCCAACAACATAGCCCCCACCCGCGGGTGGGCGGAGCCTACACGCGCTAGGGCGCGTAGCGTCATCGCGAAGCGGCGAAGGATTATTTCCAACGCCAGCGTTCGTAGACGCGGAGCTTTTTTCCCCTCTCGACCCCGACTAGTAGAATCTAAGAAGGGGTGAGAGACGGTGCACGCAGCTCGATCAGCTGAGACACGGACATCAACACCGTGCATAGAACGTGACAGCAAGAGCTGGAAGACTCGGGCATAGGAGCCCTACGCTGCCAAGAGGCAGTGGGATAGTGGAAAGTTGATTGAAGGCCGGAAGGCTGAAGAAAGACAGAGGTGCAGCCACTTATATAAAAAAAAAAAAAAAAAAAAAAAAAAAAAAAAAAAAAAAAAAAAAGAACATCATAAGAGAGAGTGGGCGTGCTAAGACACCTGTACCAGGTATTCTAGGCACACAGCACAAAGGAACATGTCAGACTTTGAGTGGAGTGAGGAGGAGCAATCCCAGGACCTCGCTGCCAGCTTCAAGCAAGTGCTGGGTAGCTCTCTTATAGATGCAGTGGCAGAAGGGGTGAGACCCCTACAAGAGAGGCTGGAGACGTTAGAGGCCATACTCTCGCAGCCAAAGACCAGCACCAGAGCAGATAAGCGCACGCCCACAGAACCCTCGAATGAAGGGCAGAAGGGGAGTAAACAAGCCCTAAAGAGGAAATCCTCTGACGACCCCCGGGGCTCATATGAGGAGGCGATAGAAAAGGCCTCGGAGGTGCCTGACGCTTTTGCTAAGCTTAAAGAAGCGTACCTACAGAAGCAGGCAGTGCCGAACCTCACGACCCCCGTTCCAGGGGAAGATAATATGGGAGAAGACCTGGGCTCGGAGGAAGAGCTAGTAGAGGAGCAAGGCTCGTTAGGAGATGAGGAAGGAGAAGAAGATGACTGGTCTAGACCCAGTGGGGGCAAGAAAGCGAGGAAGGAGAAACACCTCGTAGAAAACGAGGAGGATATGTTCGACCCAGACAGCATTCATAATCCGAGGTCCACCGAGTGGCAACCATCCCCCCGAGTGACCCAGTATATGGCAGCAAGATTACGCAAGCCACTAGACAAGGAAGTGAGACAGCGCCTACGAGCAGAGTGCCCGCGCCCAGACTTGCCAGGAAAGGTGGCGGAAGCACCGGAGCTCGACCCAAAAATGCTGACTTTTGTAGCCAAGGCCAGTAAAGACCCCCGGAAGGGGATTGATAGATCCTGGAAGTCCTGTCAGGAGAAGTTACTAGATTTAGCAGGTCCGCTCGCAAAAATCATGGACCTCGCAGAAAGGGCGAAGGACACAGGTGAAGAGGTGGATCCGGAAGCCCTCGCAGGATGGGCTCAAAGAGCCGTCTGCCTGCTTGGAAACGCAAATTGTGCCATCGCAGCAGAGAGAAGGAAGGGCTTATTGCTCAAGATAGACTCTAAATTGAGCGACTTATCGTCATATGAAGCAGGGGAAGGCGCACAAGGCCTCCTATTCGGAGAGATCTTCGGGAAGGAGATGGGCCGGTTCGTAGGAACTTTCGCATCACTGGAGAAGGCTCAAGCGTCTATTCGCAAGATATTCCCCAGCAGAGTTTTTGGAGGGACCGGCCGCTACAGAGGTCGAGCTGCCGGTCGCTACCAAGGAGGGAGAAGACCTCAGAACACCAGGGCACAATACTGGGAGAACAGGAATCAAGACACCTTTTTCCCATCCAGGGGGAGATTCCCAAGAGGCCGAAGGTCCAGAGGATCGGGAAGAGGTCAAGGATTTACGCCAGATGAGAGCGATTATGTATCCCCCAGTAGGGGGGAGGACGCGCAGATATTTAGAGAGTTGGCGCAAGCTTTCAAGCGATTCCTGGATACTGCAGACCGTCAGCGGACTGCATCTAGATTTCATAGAGACCCCAGTGCAGCGATACGAACCGCGGAGCCAGAGACTAGCGCAAGCGGAACAAGCAGAGCTAGACAGCGAGATAGCGCAGCTAGTGGCCAAGCAGGCGATAGAGAAATGCGAGACAGCCCCGAAGTTTGTGAGCAATATGTTCCTAGTGCACAGGAAGGAGAAAGTACGCCCGGTGATAAATCTCAAGGAGCTGAATGGCTGGATCATATATCGGCACTTCAAGATGGAAGGCGTCCATCAGCTCAGAGACTCCCTAAGAGAAGGAGATTGGTTGACGCGTCTAGATCTAAAGGACGCTTACCTCACAGTACCTGTTCTAGAGGAATACAGACCATTTCTAGCTTTTCGCTGGCGAAGTCGTTTCTGGCAATTCAAATCGATGCCATTCGGTCTTGCTTCGGCACCATGGGCATTTACAAAGCTAATGAAGCCAGTATCGGCAGCGATCAGGGAGAAAGGCATAAGGCTTATTATTTACCTGGACGATCTCCTGCTGCTTGCAGAAGACCGGGAGGTATTAGTATACCAAACGAGATGGGTGCAGGACCTTCTGACCTCACTAGGATTCCTAGTGAACAAGGAAAAGTCAGATACCATACCAGCACAGAGGTTAGACTTCCTGGGATTCATTCTAGACACCAAGAAGGCGACCTTAGAGCTTCCAGCTCGGAAGATGAGAGACATCAAGAGAGAGATCAGAATATGCTTAGAGAAGCGACAAGTATCTCTCAGGACATTAGCGAGAATAGTTGGGCTGCTAGCAGCATCTATTCAGGCCATTTTTCCGGGGCCACTGCACTACCGTGCACTGCAGAGATTGAAAATAAAGCATCTGCAGCTAGGTCTGAGGTACCATCAACAAGTGCCGCTGGATCAGGACTCGATTACAGAACTGGAATGGTGGTTAAAGAATATGGACGCTTGGAATGGGCGAGCCATATTCGGAGACAGACCGGATTTGATAATAGAATCAGATGCCAGCCGGAAAGGCTGGGGAGCCAGATGTGGGTCTTTACAGACCGGAGGCAAGTGGAGCGAAGAGGAGCTTCGTCTACACATAAATTGCTTAGAGCTCCTGGCAGGATCGTTCGCGATCAAAGCCTTTACGAAAGAGAGAGTGAAATCTTGTGTCCTGCTGAAGATGGACAACATATCAGCAGTGCACTACATCAACCATTTGGGCGGTACGAGATCCAAGATGCTCGCAGAGTTAGCGAAGGACCTGTGGCATTTCTGCCTACAATCAGGGACGTCGGTGACAGCAGAGTACCTGCCTGGAACACTGAACGTAGTAGCAGATTGGAACTCTCGGTACCTGACGGATTCCAGCGATTGGAGGCTGGATCCAGCAGTGTTTCAGAGACTGGACACGAGATGGGGACCATTACAAGTGGACCTGTTTGCTTCCCGGCTCAATACGCAGAGGAGCGACTATTTCAGCTGGAGGCTGGATCCGGGAGCGCTGGGGACAGACGCGTTCCTACAAGAGTGGATAGGAGGTCCACATTACGCTTTTCCCCCCTTCGCGATGTTGAGCAGAGTATTGGCGAAATGCCGGAGGGAGAAAGCAGAATTGGTATTAGTAGCACCATTATGGAAATCTCAGGTGTGGTTCCCCACCTTAATGGAACTAGTGTCGGACGTTCCGAGAGTCCTCCCCGACGAGGAGCGACTTCTCACGGACCCAGCTGGGTCGTGTCATCCTCTGAGAGTGAGAGGGACACTCCCGCTAGTCGCGTGCAGGATATCCGGAAACGGTGGGCCTTGCCAGGAATTTCGGCGCAGGCGGCGCAGCTTATCGCTGAATCCTGGGCACCATCCACTAGGAGGAGCTATGACTCAGCTTGGGCTAAATGGACAAGCTGGTGCAAGGACAGAGGTGTTCATCCCGTTTCAGCACCTGTAGTGGAGATTTTGAACTTTCTAGCGAACCTATTACAGAGCGGGAGAGCTTTCCGGACTATAGGAGTGTACAGATCGGCAATTTCTGCGGGTCACATGCCTTTAGAGGGCGTCCCGGCAGGGGAACATCCGGCGGTGGCGAGGCTCATTAGAGGAGCCAGATTTAAAGCGCCACCGGAACCCAAGTATACCACGACATGGGAGGTGTCTACAGTACTGCGTCTTCTAGCGAGTTGGCCGACCAATAATTATCTCTCGCTTAAGCAATTATCAGGAAAGCTAGCGATGTTGCTATGCTTGATCTCCTGCAAAAGAGTATCGGACGTGAAAGCGCTAGAGGTTAACAGACGATCCTTCGGGCCAGAGGGAGTTACATTCTCCATAGTTAAAAGGACCAAGACAGGGACGTCTACGGTACATTATCCGTATTTCCCGAGTAATTCCAAATGGTGCGTGGCACGATGCATTAAGGAATACGAGAATAGAACAGCAGAGCATAGGGCAGCGAATACTACTCAGTTATTAATAGCGCGCAGGAAGCCCTATCACGCAGTTACATCGGCTACCATCGCAAGATGGGTCAAAGAGATTATGCAGGCAGCAGGTTTGAATGTGAGCACGTATGGAGCGCATTCGGTGAGGGGGGCCATGGCCTCGTCCGCCGTGAGAGCAGGAGTGCCTTTGAGTGAGATAATGCTGGCAGCAGATTGGTCAAGTGAGAGGACGTTTAAAGAATTTTATTTTAAGCCAGCGGAGAGTTTAGCAAATATAGTGTTGGGGAAGCTTTGAACAAGCATAATGCTCGCCTCCAGTCTTGCCATAGAATGTAGATTACCCCTGCTATCTGCGCAGGGAGTATTAATTCTATTAAAGACTAGGAGGCGAGCATTAAATTCCCACCCGAGTCTGGTACTAGGTATACAATGGCAATGATTTATTATGTATCAGTACGAGACGTTGGCACCACCCTATCATAATTTTTTGTTGCTCTTTTTCATAGGAGAGGAGCAGAAGAATAACTGAGGGTGAAGACAGAGCAGAGAGAGTGAGGAGCCCATAGCATTTGCAGCGATTAAGTTGAAAGTCCAAGAGAGCCTTCGCACAGTTGTCAAGGATCAGTTAGAGACTTTCAGAGCGAGTAAAAGCAGAGGAGGAGTCCAGGCACAGGAAGTGGATTGGGACTGGTGGAGAGAGCATGGACTACAGAGGATCATGGATTTTGTAGTTTAAAAAAAAAAAAAAAAAAAAAAAAAAGTTGCTAGTTTTAAAGCACTTTTCAGGATTTTGTTTTACATGTTTGTTGAACTGCTGAAGAGTAGAAATAAAGGAAGATGAAGCATAATGCTCGCCTCCTAGTCTTTAATAGAATTAATACTCCCTGCGCAGATAGCAGGGGTAATCTACATTATCACCCCCGTTTTCAAGAAGGGTTCATGCAGCGACCCCCTCTGATATTGCCCTATCTCTTTGCTAGACTGTGTTTCTAAGGTTTTCACCGGCTGTTTGGCAGTGAGGCTATCCCTTTGGGCAGCGGAAACTTATATGTTACCTCCCTTTCAAGCAGGATTCAGGAAAGACTTTACCACAGTCGATCATGTTTTTGTTCTTAAAATTATAGTTGAAAAGTATGTTTTACAGAAAGGCGGCTGTGTTTACGCTGCCTTTTTAGATTTAGCTGAGGCAATCAACTCTGTGGACTGTGTCTTACTGTGGGCTGCAGAAATTGTGCGTGGCACCCCCTCTTTTTCAGATGATTATTTATCTTTACTCAGGCTCCAAGGTTTCTGTTGCCAGCCAACCACGTCAAGCGGAATCAGCAGTTTATGTTTAATATTGGGGTAAACTAGGGCTGCCCAATGGCTCTCCTGCTGTTTTATTATTCTGGTATCTGATTTTTATCCGTGCTTTCAGCAGGGAAGAACATTTTCACCTTTTTTAAATAGCGTTAGCTACCCCCTTGCTTCTATACGCAGGCAATGCTGTTTTATTTGACATGACTCCAAAGGGACTTGGTCGTTGTTTGATGTATGCAGCCAGCTACTTCAAGGAAAATATTTTGAACCTAAAACGTTGCTAAGACCAAAATAGTGGCTTTTGGTAGTAAAAAAAAACAAATTCACTTGGCTGATTAAAGAAGTCAAGATAGTAGTAGTGAGTACTTATCGCTACTTGGGGGGTGGTTTTTTCAGGTAACTGTTCTTAGTTCCCGCACCTGGAGCAGGTGGAAAGTCGTCTTTGTACAGGCTTGCGTGGTCTGGTGAGATTTAATTATAAGTTTGGCTGCTAGCGGCTTGACAAATGTATTCAGGTTCGGCCTCTACAGCAGCAAGATTTGAGCCAATGCAAATTGTATTGCCCTCGATCGCATACAACAAATGCTACTTAGGAAGGTACTGGGTGATGCCTGAATGCCCCTGGTGTGTCTTAAAGGTTGGAAACTGGTACCCCATGAATTAGTGGGCTGATTAAATTAACATTTTTGGATTCGTGTCGGAAATGTTTAGGTTCCTATGAAAATTCAAACATTAAAAATGTCATGGGTGAATTGGTGTTAAAGGGCTTCCAGGATATTAATCCTTGGTTGAAGAACTGTAATTATATATGTAGAACGTAGGGCGTAGACATATACCAGCTCAAGAAAGGCACAATCAATAAACAACACCTTAAAAATATTAGTCAGGGACTTGGAATGTGGCCACACCATGAATACCATTACCAACTTGTGTTCGCTGAGATTTATAGCTTCTGCTCGCAGTTCATCACCTGTTGCTGCGTCAGTTTGCTCAATTCCTTCTCCGGCTCACAGGCCCATAATGGTGATGCTAAGACTAAACATCTTACTGTTGAGATCCTGCATGTCCTGGCTACATGATATGATATGATATGATATGATATTTTATTTTTATCACGCTCGTACACAAGTGTTTCAGAGCGCGACAAGGCAAGGGAGGGGAACAGGGGAGAACAAAACAATTATCTTATTAGGCCCAGTGACATTGAGAATGTGCAAGTGCATGGGAAAGTGAAAGGGGAAAAGTGCATGGAAGGGGGAGAGTGGAAAGTGCAGAGCAGAGGAGAACAGATAAATAATAATAAATATGATAAAATAGATAATGAAGCAATAAACAGGGGTACAGCGGTCAGCAAGTGGCAAGTGCTGTGTTTATGGCAGCAGAACTGGGTAAGTCTGATAAGTGCATAAAAAGAAGAAAATGGGGGTGGGGTACTTTCGAGGTTCAGATACAGTCCCCAGTGCGAGGGGTGGCCGGAAGGCAGTGCAGAAGGGTGGCAGGGTGAGCAGGTGCCTGGGCCCGGGGGACAGAGGGTGGCCAGGTGCACTGCCAGGTGCACAGTGCCAAGAGAGCAGATCAGCAGGGCATAGGGGGAGCAAAGGCAGATGCAAAGAGGAAGGTCTTGCAGTGCTGCCGGAACTGGAGATGGTTCTCCTCAAGTTTTAGAGTGGCAGGGAAGCTATTCCAGAGGGAGGCCCCAGCCGAAGACAGATTTCCCCCAGCTCGTTTCTTTGAAAAACGACTGATCGTGAGGGAGTTAGAGTTAGAGGAGCAAAGGGCTTGAGAGGGGAGGTATTTGCGGAGGGATAGCTGAGGGTATTTTGGGCTCAGGCCCCAGAAAGCCTTGTGGACAATGCAGAGGGTATTCAATTTAATCCTTGCATCCACTAGGAGCCAATGGAGAGATTTCAGAGCTAGATAAATACGATCCGAGGGCTTGAGGCCAAGGACAAGTCTTGCAGTCCTGTTCTAGTTAGTTGCAGAGGGCGAAGAGTTGAGGCAGGTAAATTTAGAAAGAGGCTGTTACAATAGTCCAACCTACAGAGAACCAGAGCTTGGGAGACAGTGAGCTTCTGGGGGAAGGGGAGGAAAGGAAGAGTACCTCTGAGGAGGTGCAGTAGGAAGTTTGACTTTTTAGAGACCTCCGAGATGTGGGAGGAGAAGGAAAGTGTGGAGTCAAAGATGACCCTGAGGTTCGTAGCCTCACAGATGGGGATTGGAGGAGGGCCAAGCAAGGCCGGCCAGAGAGAGAGGGGAATGGATGGCGAAGGTGTGCCGATGAGGAGGATCTCAGTCTTGCTGGCATTCAGGCAAAGATCAATGGCGGCACACCATCTTAAATGGCAGTTATGCATTCGGAGATGAGAGAGGGAGTGGAGGTGGCCGAGGGCAGCCTAAAAATTAGTTGAGTGTTGTCAGCGTAGCACTGGAAATTTGAGCATAGAATGGCAATGCAATGGGCGAGAGTTGCCAGATGTTGGTTGAAAAGCCAGGGCAAGAGTTTAGACCGCTGGGGAACACCACAGGTAGAGAGGAAGATAGATGATAGGAAGGACCCCAGTTGGACCTGGGAAGGTCGATCAGAGAGAAAAGAGGTCAGCCAGGCCAGAGCCTGATCAGTGATACCCAGGATCTCACGGAGACGGTTGAGCAGGATGGTATGGTTGACCGTGTCAAAGGTAGACGAGAGATCGAGTAGGATGAGGACAGAGGGAATGTTAGATTCAAGGTTGGAGAGCAGATCTTCGTGGATGTTAAGGAGAGCAGTTTCCGTGCTTCTGGCTGCTCTGAAACCAGACTGGTGGTCATGGAGACAGCCCACAGAATCAGAATGAAGGTTAAGCTGAGAGATGGCCAGCTTTTCCAGGAGTTTGGGGAGCAATGGAGATTGGTCGATAGTTAGCTGAACAGGAAAGATCCGCTGTGGGTTTCTTGAGCAGAGGATGCACAAGGGAGTGTTTCAGAGGGGAGGGGAAGGATCCTGAGACAAAGGAATGGTTGCAGAAATCAGCAAGGGCCAGAGCGAGGGTGTCAATGTGGTCCTTGATGCTTTTAGAGGAACAGGGATGAACCTGTTTTGACGAGGCTTTCATAGACCGGACTTGTCTAGCGGCCTCATCAGGGGAGAAGAGATGAAAGGAAGAGAAGCGCAGAGTCAGGGGGAATAGGAAGGGGAGGGGAGGAGTTTAAAGGGGGGGTTAGCAAGCGCAGACTGAGGGGGAATAAGAAGGGGAGAGGAGGGGAGGAGAGGGTGGACAAGATGTCCTGGGTTTTTGAGATAAAGTGAGAGGCAAGGTCATTGCAGAGAGCCTGGGAGGCAATAGTGTGGAAATCGAAATAATATTGTACCTCCTATCGCATTGTTTGAATGTATGTTGGCCTACGCCAAGTTGTATAAAAACATTGTGTACATAGATTCCGCGGCAAGGTCTTTACCTTAATGTATTGTGCAAATCGCCATCTTGGATTAAGCCGCCATTTTAGGTACTCTTGCAGTGTGGAAGTCACCCTGAACAACAAAATGGAGGCCGAATGACATTTCGAGTGGGATTCTGGCCGTTGTGACCTCTGCACACATGAATAAATAATATGCCCGCAGGCCACTTGTTGGGGTCGCGAACTGAGACCTTGTCCTATCCCTGACCTATGTGTAAATGAACAACTGTATCAGCTGAACTGATCAAATTGCATACATTATGGGATTGACCTGGCAACGAACCCTAGGCCTGGTCCAAAGAATGGTTAACCCGCGAGGGGGTTGGCCAAGGCTGGATAAAAAGTATAAAAACCAGAGTATCCCAATGTACGGTCTCTCACACTAACACGGCGAACTACCGTTGATGGTTCGTTCTGTTACTCTGAGGGCCGAATAGCTATCCGTATGTCAATTGACTTTTGGTAATTGTTGTAACTTTGAATAAAGCGCTTTGTATGTCCTTTGTAACCTGTGTTGGTGTGTTTCCTTTGGGCTTCCCGGCCTCATATCAATTTTTCTGTTTCCACAGTTGGCGCCCGAATAGGGACCCTCAAGATTGATGCCGGATCATTGAAGGTTGACGCAGACTATCGAACCGGGATCGGACGGTGTGATTCTGCGGGCCCGATCGATCGAGACGCAATACCTCGGCAGCGCTGCACGATCCGATCCTTGGACGATAGTCGTGTGGTCTGACACGGCATCTTGACAAGGGTCCAATTTTGAGGCGGGCAGATTTGCCGAAACCACCAAACGCAAGGTAAAATTCGTTAGGTAAGTTCTTTGTAAACCGTACGGTCCTCCTTAGGTTTGGTCAGGTGCAGTCATGACCCGGCTCTTAATTTAACCCTGACACTTTGAATTTGGCGTATTGTATCTGCAGACACAATTATTGGACCAGGTAACACCAATTTTTTGAGAAATGCCTGGAAAATTGTCTAGCTGTTTTAGGGCTCTGTTCCGCAGCGATCAGCAATCCTTGGAGTTAGCCGCCCGGCACCACAGGAGGGGTGCCGGCGTGTACTATGTACTGTAAGTATGGCATTGGAAGTATAGTATTTAATGATATTTGGCACAGACAGACCAGACATGCCTCCGAATTTCAGTGGCCAATCAACGTTAGTTTTGAGATCCCCTGTATTGAATACTTAGAATCGATCTTGTTAAAGAAAAAGGCTAGACCAGCAGCCTTTGATGTGTTACAAAATTGGAAGAAAGAAGCATTGCAGCAGCTTAAAAGTAGGGATAAACATGCACGTTGTCATAAAACAAACGCTGAAAAAGCATTATTGTATGATAAAGAAAAGCGGTCAGAATCAGATAAAAATATGGATAGAGCCTTTTCACTCGGGATCCAGAAAATGTATCCCTCTAAAGATTTCCATGTGTCCGAGGAATTTATTGAGAAATTATTAAATGAACGCAGGCCCGATGCCTCAGCGCCACCTCCGTATGCTCCTGTTTTGGGGACTCTGCCCATTCCTGCTGTTGTTCCTGTTGCTATTCCTGTTCCCCCTGTACAGCCTATTGTTCCTAGTCCTTTGGCTGTCGTTCCTCCGCCTATCGCACCGTCCCTTCCCCCTGCACCGATAGTTGCACCTTTGTTAAATTTACCTATACCTCCGCTCCCGAGTGGCCCCGTATTGATTGGAGTCGATCCAGGTGCCGGGTCAAAGATTGTGACTCGTAGTACTGTTTCTGCAGATAGGAAACAGGAATTGTTTGCATGGGCTAAGCATTGCATGGAGAAAGGTGATCAAGCTAATGTTTTTTCTACATTATCTAATTTGAATAGTTTTCCCGAGAAAAATGTTTTTATTGAAGGTTTGGGGACTCATTTGTGTGTAATGTGGGGTAGATTACAAAATTCGGATCTTCCACAAGGGGTGAGAGATCTGAATGTTTTGGCACTTTCGAGGGACACAGAGCAGAAAGTATATGGACATGTTGAAAGATTGTTTGAGTTTAGGAAAGACTTTGAAAAATCACGAGATGAGGATGATGAGGACGATAGAATATATGTACAGAAACGGTTTCTTCCGTGCCGAAGAACAGCACCTGAGGAAGTACGAATTTGTACCAAAGATGCGGTTCGATGGATCTCAGATTCATCGATACCGCCAGACGAAGTGTATGACACGTATAGTCAGTATACAGTAGAGATGCAAAGAAAAGTAATTCAGGTGAAGGTGCAGCACCTACAAGAGGAATGTGTAAGGAAGAAGGTTAGTTGCCCCATAGAACTATTGGGGATTTGTAAGAGGGCTTTTTCGCCCGACACCTCTACGGCTGCCTTAGCGCTCGACCTGGCTCTATTGCTTAGTAAGCGGCCGGAGGTACCTATATCTGAGTTGCCTATGAGAGAGGTTCCTCCGACCTTCGTCCCAAAAGTTGAGATCCCCGCCAACGCGGTGACTGGTGCCCCCGCGGTGGATATCCCTGCACATTATGTATCACAATTCGTTCACGTCCCGTTTTCACGACAGGAAGTGAACACAATTAGACAATCAGTTCCCGATATTAGGAAAAACCCGACAGGGTTTTACAAAGAAATAGAGTCCGTTCTACAGTCCTCTGTGTTCACCTCGAGTGACATTGACTTGTTATTTCCTGGACTCCTACCCGTAGATGTATGGAAGCAGGTTCGGACAGTAGATGATGTGCCGGGGTTGGGAGATACGTGGGCAAATATGATTAGAATTGATGGAGAAAGACCAGCTGGTGAGAAACCGCCACAGGTAATACTTACTTTACCTGATAGGATTGTCGCTAAACTAAAAACTATAATCCCAGAAAAAAGGATTATTTGGGACAAGCTTACGGCCTGTGTTCAAGGGAAAACTGAAGGCGCCACCGAATTTTTCAATAGATTCGAGCAGGTATTTTCTGACTTCAGTGGACAGGATTTAGGTACAGAGTCGGGGAAGAGGTTGTTCGTGGACAAATTTGTACGTGGATTGTTACCTGACATCCAGTCACAAATTATGTCCTCTGAGAGCGCTTGGCAGGCAAAATCTCAATCTGAAGTTTTGCACATGGCTCAGTATTATGAGAACCGTGTTAATAATGAGAAGGAAAAAATTGAAAAGAGAAAGGGAGATTTGAAAACTAAAGTATTATTACAGCAAATTATTAGAAACCCCAGAGGAGGTACGACACAGACTAGAGGTCAGTTCATTCCAAAAGGAAATGCTCCTCTGAGTCCTGTAAATATTAATCAATGTGCTTATTGCCGCCAGGAAGGTCATTGGCGAGCACAGTGCCCTGTCCTTCGCCAGAGGTCAAGCAGTGCGTTTGGGGGTATGGGTAGACGACCTAGGGGCCGCCCTGGAGCAGGGGGCCCTGACAGAGGTCAGCTTTTGCAAGATTCTCAGCAACCTTTTTCACGGGAAAATCAGACCTCGAGTATGGACTCGAGAAACATATTTGATCACCCTTCTGCTGCCTACCTTTCTGAAGAGCTTCTTTCTGACGAGGCTCTATTTTATTAGGATTGCCCGAAGCAGGGTTTGGAACCTTTGCCTATTCCCGTTAATCAAAAAGGCCCCTACGTTGAATTATTAGTGGGGAATAGGAAACACCAGTTTTTGATTGACACTGGAGCACAGAAGTGCTCCATTGATCATTCTCGGGTTCCAAACATCCCACTGTCAGGGCAAACAAATGTTTCCGTAGGGTTTTCTGGTATACCAACTGTCTGTCCGGTTTCTGTGCCGGTATCCGTTTCTTTGGGTCCCTTCACGGACCATATTCCTTTTCTTCTCACTTCAAACTGTGGAGAGAATTTGCTGGGGTTGAATTTGTTAAAGAAATTGAACGCAGTAATTCATTGTTCTTCGGATGGAGTACGGCTAACGGTTTCACCACAGCAACTTCCTAATTCTCAGTTCTTGATTCGACCTTTACCTCCCGAGTTTAGCATTGTTCCGGAATGTTTGTGGGCGGTGGACGACAATGATGTCGGAGTGTTACAGATTGAGCCCGTTAAAATAGTCCTGAAACATGGGGTGAAACTGCCACGCATCCCGCAGTATAAAATATCAGTAGAAGGTGAACGTGCTTTGAAATGCATTGTCTCCGATTTTGTACATCGTGGGGTGATCGAGGAGATTACAGGTAGTTTGTGTAACAGTCCGATCTTACCCGTATATAAGAAAGGCGACAATGCAATTCCATACCGGTTTATAATTGATCTTCGTGCTATTAACCGAGTGGTCGCCCCTCAATTTCCAATTGTGCCTGATGTAACGACGATATTAACAATGATCCCTGCTTCGGCTACGCACTTCAGCGTTGTGGATCTAAAAAACGCTTTCTTTAGTATCCCTATACATAAAGAAAGCAGATATCTGTTTGCGTTCACCTTGGGAGGACGCTCATTTACATTTACAAGGGCACCTCAAGGGTATACTGAAAGTCCCAGTATTTATAGTAGAGCTTTAAAAGAGCAGCTCGACACCCTTGAATTGCCACCTACTTGCACGCTGCTTCAATATGTTGACGATTTACTTTTGGCTGCAGATTCTGAGAAGGCCTGTAAAGAAGGCACCATACTATTGCTTGTTCATCTAGCTAAAAATGGTCACAAAGCTTCGCTTAAAAAATTTCAATATTGTTGTCAGGAGGTTGCCTATCTAGGCTACCTCCTGTCAAAGGAGGGGAGAAGATTGACACCTGAAAGAATAAAACACATTTCTGGCATGTCTGTTCCAAAAACACAGAAGGAAGTCAGAGCCCTGATAGGGATGGCGTCCTACTGTAGGTTGTGGATCCCGAATTTCGCACTAGTGGTAAAACCGATGTTGGCTTTGACGAAGAAGGGCATTTCTCTGCCACTGCCATGGGAATCGGAACATCAACGATCATTTGAGCTTCTCAAACCCGCGCTATGTTCGGCACCGGTTCTGGGTACTCCAAATTATGACAAGGCCTTTGTGTTGTTTGTGCATGAATGTGATGGATGTGCTTTGGCTGTGTTAACACAGGAACACGGAGGGAAGAATAGGCCGTGCGGCTACTACTCCTCCGCCCTTGATCCTGTCGCATGCGCTTTGCCAAGATGTTTGCGCGCTGTTGCTGCTGCTGCCGCGTCTGTAAAACAGAGTGAGGGAATGGTCCTAGGCCATGATTTGATTTTGATGGTACCTCACTCTGTTGATATCCTATTGAACAAAACCCAACAAAACCCAAACGCAACACCTCACCTCTGCACGGTTAACAAGGTATGAACTAATTCTGTTTGCCCCTCATATTCAAATTAAGAGGTGTTGTGTTCTCAATCCGGCTGAACTCTTACCTTTCCCGCAAAACACTGTTTGCGGTGACGAAGAATCACATAACTGCCTGTATACCACTGAGCAAGAAACGAAGGGCAGGATAGATCTCATAGATACTCCTTTGGATTATGCAGAAGGGGAGCTGTTTTGTGATGGCTCCTGCTTTAAACTTTCGAATGGTACATCTACAGCTGCTTATGCAGTTACTACATTGAGCATAATTGTTGAAACTAAGAGAATTTTGCATAACTCCGCGCAGGCCGCAGAGATTATAGCGTTGACCCGAGCTTGTGAACTTTCCCAAGGGCGAAGAGCAAATATATATACCGATAGCCAGTACGCATTTGGGGTGGCTCACAACTTCGGAAAACTTTGGTCGGAAAGAGGGTTCCTGACCTCACATGGGACCAAGATTCAGCATGGCCCTTTGATAGTGCAATTACTTTCGGCTCTCTCACTCCCTAAACGGTTAGCGATCATGAAATGTGCAGCACATTGCAAAGTCATAGATGATGTGGGCAGAGGGAACGCTTTTGCGGATTTGATAGCCAGACAAACGGCCACAGACCTTAGCACGGACATGTATACCTCTAGGGAAATGAGAGACGTTTGCATAATGGATGAAGGTATTGGGTCTGTGCGAGATATTCAGACTGATGCCACGATGGAAGAATCTAGAAAGTGGGCTGGAAGAATGGGGAAACTGGATGACGAAGGGTGTTGGGTGGATACATCCGAAGGGAAATGGTTGCTTCCTGATTCTTATGTATTGGCGATGGTTACGATGGCACACGGTCCTACGCATGTGTGTGCCCAGCAGATCACGAAAATGTTAGAACAGGTTTGGGTAAATGACAAAATTCTGGAAACTGCAAAGAGGCACGTCCAGAACTGCATGATCTGCCTAAAGCACAATGTGGGTAAAGGGACAGTGACTCCAAGGGGAAGTTTCGGCCCCCCCCTCTGTCCCTTTTGAGGTCATTCACTTTGATTTTATTGAGATGGAACGATGCAATAATCTAAAATATGTTCTTGTCATAATTTGTGCCTTTAGTAAATGGGTCGAGGCTTTCCCCGTCAAAGATGCTACCGCCATGACCACTGCAAAGATTATGGTAAAAGAATTCTTTCCTCGATTTGGGCTCCCGAGGATAATCTGGTCGGACAATGGTCCTCACTTTATCGCAGCAGTAATTTTGCAAATATGTGCAGCCCTGGGTATTGAGAAACGATTTCATTCAGCTAGGCATCCTCAAAGTGCTGGGTTGGTAGAAAGACACAACAGTATTTTAAAGAATAAACTTGCAAAAACATGGCCTGATACCAAACTGAAATGGCCAGATGCTTTTCCTATTGTGTTATTAGCTATGTGTACCACACCTCAGACTAGAATTGGGCTTTCTCCATTTGAAGTAGTAATGGGGAGGCCTGCTAACATTTGGGGTCTCCCGAAATCTAAAGCCCTTAGGGAGGTGGAGAATGTATTGCTTGTAGACTACTGTAACCAGTTAACTAAAAATGTGTATTTCATCTACCACCAGGTGCACTCAGCTTTACCTGTACGGTTCACGGGCCCAGGACACGGTATACAGCCCGGAAGTTGGGTCCTTGTGAAGGCCTACGAGAGGTCTTCCTGTCTCGCGCCTCGCTGGTGGGTACCCCACCAGGTATTATTGGTCACCAGGACAGCAGTGCGGGTGGCTGGAAAGAAGAACTGGATTCATGCGACACACAACAAGAAACTTCCTCACCCGACGCCACATGCTACAGAAGAAGCAGATCCCCTCGCTGATGCTACAGTCTCTGATCTTGGAGTAGCAAACAGCGCTGTGAGTGCCTCGGAGAAGGTCTCTGAGCCTGAGGAGCTTGGGGAACAGTCCATCTCGTCTCCACACTCTCTTGAAAAATCACTTCCGGAAAACACTGTTTCGAGCTCTGCGACTTCCGTCGCCACCGACACGTCGCTTCCCTCAGGAAGTGACGATACTTTGCTTCTGGACCAGACAAATTTGGGTACCATCAGTACAACCTTCGACCACGGAAATAGAACTACGGCACGAGTGTCGTGCATCTGGAAAAGGAAGTGATCGGAAAATTGTTTTGTTTTATTGAACAAAAAAAGGGATTCTGCTGGCTAGGGTTGGGAAGGACTAAGAAATCACGCGACCGTAGTGTCGCCAGCAACGAACATTGGGGCCGTCCATCAAGGAACTACGATGCCTGCCACCTTCACCGCTGCTCCCCGCACTGGACTTTTAGATATGGGGGTGACCAAATCGAACAATGAACAATGTGCCTGGGCCCCGAAAACGTACTGTTGTGTTTTGATTTTGATTATTGTTATTTTTGCAACTGCTGCTGTAGGACTTTGGTATTTCGAATAAATCTATCCTTTGAAACCTTTATTACCGACCAAGATTGTACCAACTGTTTTGACTCCCTCTGTACACCTTCACACTCTGTCCACTAGAGGCTCCCAACATAGACAGAAGTATCATAATAACACTCTGATGATAGTAATGAATGCTACTCATGCCATTTTTAATAAGAGTAATTGTTGGATTTGTACTCACTTACTGCAACATGGGAACAAGGGACTGGGATGCTATATACATCCTCTACCTTTAACGACTTCTTGCTATGCCTCTCTTAGAGCATTATTCTTTGGCCGATGGAATGATAGCATCTCAGGGAATTTTGATAGAACTAATTTAAATGATTTCAAGAAACGTGAATTGACTCCCCTGGGATGCTCGCTTTTCGCAAATAGAAGTAAACCTAACGTTGCTTCAATTAGGCCGTCTGACAAACTATCTCTTCCTTTTCAAACTCTGATTTCCTTTAAAATGGCTCCGATAGGCAATAAGGACGCTGTACTTCCTTCTTATTCTGTAAATCATAGTCCCGACTCGGTTCCCTTCTGTGTACAGAGAAATGGCACTAGGCCAATGGGAGATTTTGAAACTTGTAAAAATATTGTAAACTTGACTGGGGAAAACAGGCCTCTCTATGTAGGAGGGCCTGTTTATTTTGTTTGTGGTAGTTTAGCATTTCCCTGGTTGCCCAAGGATTGGCAGGGAACCTGTTATTTAGGAATATTGTTACCCAGGGTATTTGTAGCTAGTACCTTGGAGGTTTCTAAGGCTCGCCCACGGCGAGACGACAACGGAGATACCCCTGGGCAAGTATTGGGGGACATAGCTAAATCGGTTGTGCCCTTTTGGGGACAAATAGCAAACTCAGTGAACATTAGGGGATTAGCAAGGGTATTGGAGAGAACGATCAACCGGACCACGGACATACTCTACAATATGACCTTAGAGCAAAAGGTGATAAGATTGGTAGCACTTCAAAATCGGATGGCATTAGATGTCATCTTGGCAGAACGAGGTGGAGTATGCAAATTAGTGGGGTCCGCTTGTTGTGTTTTCGTACCAGACTCCTCACCAACAATTTTTAAAGCAATTCAGAACTTGCATACTCTCAGTTCTGAAGTCCATATCCCTGTAGGAGACTGGAACCTTAGTACTTGGTTTTGGGATTCGTTGCGATCTTGGGGTTGGAAGGTGCTTTCTGTTATTCTGGTTATTTTGGGGATTCTTTTATTCCTTTGTTGTTGTTTTCAATGCCTCCCAAGTATATGTGGAATGATAGGGGGGTGTTGTGCTCAAGCAGTGAGCGCAATAGGGCATAAAATATATACCCCAGATACAGCATCTAAAGAATTCATGTTGCAAGAGGTTCTTATGAACGACCTTATGGCTATAGACATTACAGACAATAATGCAGAACCTATGGATGATAAAACATGGAGTCATTTTCGAAAGTATTAGGGATGATGTTTAGCACTTGGCATAGGCCAAAAGGAGGGTCTGTGGAAATCGAAATAATATTGTACCTACTATCGCATTGTTTGAATGTATGTTGGCCTACGCCAAGTTGTATAAAAACATTGTGTACATAGATTCCGCGGCAAGGTCTTGACCTTAATGTATTGTGCAAATCGCCATCTTGGATTAAGCCGCCATTTTAGGTACTCTTGCAGTGTGGAAGTCACCCTGAACAACAAAATGGAGGCCGAATGACATTTCGAGTGGGATTCTGGCCGTTGTGACCTCTGCGCACATGAATAAATAATATGCCCGCAGGCCACTTGTTGGGGTCGCGAACTGAGACCTTGTCCTATCCCTGACCTATGTGTAAATGAACAACTGTATCAGCGGAACTGATCAAATTGCATACATTATGGGATTGACCTGGCAACGAACCCTAGGCCTGGTCCAAAGAATGGTTAACCCGCGAGGGGGTTGGCAAAGACTGGATAAAAAGTATAAAAACCTGAGTATCCCAATGTACGGTCTCTCACACTAGCACGGCGAACTACCGTTGATGGTTCGTTCTGTTACTCTGAGGGCCGAATAGCTATCCGTATGTCAATTGACTTTTGGTAATTGTTGTAACTTTGAATAAAGCGCTTTGTATGTCCTTTGTAACCTGTGTTGGTGTGTTTCCTTTGGGCTTCCCGGCCTCATATACATTTTTCTGTTTCCACAATAGGAGGGGTAGAGACTGCAGCAGGGTTGTCAAACTCCTTGCAAATTTTAAAGAGTTTAGCCGAGTTGTTAGGTGGTGTAGAGACACAGGCTTGAATGTGGACTCTCTTCTTGGTGCGGACAGAGAGTCTGTGTTGCCTTTGGAACAGGTGACAGGCCAGTTTGTCGGAGGATGAACAAGAAGCCCTCCATTTCCTCTCAGCCACCCTACACTTACAATACATAAGAATAAGTATTGCCCTTGTGACAGTGGGACTGTCGAGGACTTGCCACACTTTCTGATAATATGCAAGCTGTTGTTGCACTTAAGGAGGCGGTGGTTGCATATCAATTTTATCCATAATAATATTATAACTACCACAGAGGTAATGCAGTTTATCCTGTCTTGTACTGAAAGCTGCTTTGAATGTATTAATGCCGCTTTTGAGCGCCTAGGCAGGACACGTTAGTTCCTTATTAGAACCCCAGTCATTTGTATATTGCAACTGGTTGTTTGTTTAAGAGGTTTATATTTAAATCAAGTGTAATGTATGGTTGTGTTTTATTGAATAATGTTCTTTGTATTTACATCTTAATGGGGAAAGTTGAATAAAATGTTACTACTACTACTACCCAAGGAAAGGTGAACACACTACACAAGTTGTGCTGTTCTGAACATTCAGACAGCATGTGCCACAGTGAACAATACTGGACTAAAGGATTAGCTCATAATTCCGTTTTCAATAGCCATACAGTGGACTGAGATCCTGAACATTGCACTACACAATATCATTACTTTTTATTATGATGAATAAACTAAATATGCACATTTTGTTTTTTACATGCTACACAAGTGAAGACACTACTCAATGTGTGTTATTGCAAAAATATAAACACAGAAAATAGGCCTCTTAAGCAGGCTACCGGCAGGTTGTCGGCAACCCTGTATTACTGTTACCGCCGCCTGACATCCCGCTGCTACCGGGATATCACAGGAGGTGGTACGGTAAGTTTCCATTCCCATGGAGTCCCAGAGGACTCCATGGGAGTGGGAAACCTGAAGCACTGGCACTATTGATAACGTTGCCGGTACTTCAGTGAAAACCCTGCCGGTAGATGCCTGAACTCACAGCAGGTCAGGCCTGCCAGTAGTTCAGTGCCCCTACCAGCAGACTTGCAGTGACCCGGTCGGGAAAGGTGCTGGTAACTTGTTACCGGCACATTTATTTTGCGACCAGTCTCTTATAATGAGGCCCAATATGTGCCACAGTGAACACAGAAGAATACTGAATTAATTGATACAATCAAAATACGGTTGTCAAAAGCTAGGGTGTGTTCTGAGAGCCACAGCAGTGACTTTTATAATATTGTGACATCTTTATTGAGTTACTTAAACAGCAGACACAGCATTGGTGCAGTAGTTGATGCTTTGTAAAAAAAAAAAAAAATAACTGAATTGTTTGCATTTAGCAACTAGGTGTGGGGACATATTTGTGAAGGGGGACCTTTTCCCTTCCTTTAAGATGATGCTGCCTCTTCTTTCCGTGGATTGGCGGTGAGAAGCAGAAATTGAGTATGAAAGATGGCTCAGTCCTTAAGGCATGTCAACTTACATGACCTATAGGAGTAACTGGGGGGCTCTGAATAGCTGGGGGCTGTGAGTTACATGGGTTTATTAGCTTAGTATGCAAATGTAGTGTTAGTGTGGGCTTTACACAGAAACACAGAGATACAAACATCATAGGTGCAAATGCATCTGGCGTGCGCGCCAGATGGGAAATGCATAGGGTCCAGGAACAGAGACCAAATTTTAAAAAGTGTTTGTCATTTCAGGCTATTTCATTTGACTGGCTTGCACTAAACCTGAATGCTAATATAAATTAACATACTAACCCCTTCCCAGTAACATGTAACATGTCATTAATAACAATTGGTGCAAATTGGTCTATGTGAGAATAACCTGAAAATGCATTTGGAAAATGCTCTTTTTAAATGAGGTTGAATGTGAAGTTGGAAATTGTGTGGCAAGCTACGAATATGTCACGCTGCCGTGCTAAAAAAACACCATTGTTGAATCAGTAAGCAAAGGAACGCAATGTGTCTTATTGCTGCCTAACAGTAGAACCACGTGGGGCCGCAGTGGTATGATCTGGTTGAAGGGGAGGATTTCCTTTGAATGACAGGGGGAAATTATAAAAGGGACTGTGAGTGGGTGTAGCAGACAGTCATTTAGAAACATCCTGAGAGAGACATCCTATGATCTTTCAATGCTGAGACAGGGCTGGCAGGCAGGATGGACCTCTTTTTGGAGGAACAGTTAGTTTGTTTATTATGTTTATTAATTTATAATGTGCGGCAGACCCAGAGGTAACTGGTGATTTCAGAAAGCTGGCAGGCTGACTGAAGGGCTGTTCACTGGTCTCATCTGCGCGCCCCCGGGTTCCCTGCCAAATTGGGACAGATGTATCGCCATCAGCTCTAGGTAATGTAGGTCAAAAGTGAGGAAATTGCATTGTGCCTGGCAAGCAGTCAGAAAGGAGAGCAGATTATTTCATATGCAATGTTTAGCAATATTTTATGTGTAGGCGTTTTCAAATGTTCATGAAGGCATTTGCACTGTTATTCTTTTTCTCTCTCAAATTGCGGTTCTTGGTTCTTACCAGTTTCCTAGTGGCCAAGGTCAGATGGTAAGATTGTGCACAGCTGGTTCTGTTAATCTGTGCGAACACTCTATTGAAAAGCGTTTTGCATTCTTATGTACTCGTAGTTTGTTTTGCATAATGTAACTGTCTGAATAGCTTTGAATTTTAACATTACATAAAAACGTAGAGATTTGGAAACAAGCTGGTTGTGTTTTTATTACATGACTGAATTTCATTAGCTTATAGACCGATGTTCAACAGAGGATAGGCTTATTTTATTTTATTTATTTAAATTGTTGTACTGTGCACACATGCCTGTAGGCCTCAAGGCCTCATTTTACCATAGGTGCTTATTCATTTTACCACATGTGGTAAAATCTGAAGTTGTTATTTTCCTAATAAGTGAGTCTAAGGAGTGCCTGACATGTCAAATTATCTGTTTATAATGTGAAATATATGTTGCACTTTTGCTGTTAGAGCATACATCGGCATTGGACATAAAGGTGCTGAGAGGTGGAAATACATTTACATATTAAGTGTGCCAAGTGCAGTGTCTGATCCAGTGAGTAACCCTGGTAGAACAATAACATGTGTTAGACTACATTCTGAGGAGAGTCATACCCCTGTAAAAGGGGATCTACAAATGAATTATCCCAAGGGATACTATACCACAATAAAATACCACTATTTATCACCATAATAAATTAACACAGTGTTAGTTGTAATTCCTCCAGAAAATATATCCAACAGACCCCAGGGCAATCTATAATGATTTTATGGATTGGTATAAACCATTAAAAGGTCTACATGAAGAGCTTCATGAACCTGCTGGTTTCATTCTGGAAAAATAAAACAGCAATATGTTTGCAATTAAAGTGACTTGCAGAGGGCTAACTGTAACCATGTTTTTCAGCAAAGGTTATGACTGGGAAAACAGCAACAGGGAGCTACCTGTAACATGCCTGTACCGTGCATGTCTTCACCACTGCTCATTACTAATTAGCAATGCCAGGTGCTTCCCTACAGAGGTGCACATCTACTTCCCTTCCTCAGAGAGAATGGAGTAAACCATCCCTTTTTTCAATGATTACAAAAATCTTAAAAGCATAGATCAGATGAACTTTATGTCTTACTACCCAATCAAGTTAAGATATGAATTAATGTACTGACATTGATGTGGTGCATATCTAATCTACCTAGCTGCTGTGGGGCAAGCAAAACCAGCTGGAGTGTTTTATCTGTATGTGCCAATAACAACAAAGGGAAAACAATCAAAATTAAACTGAGTAATAAAGAGAAATAATTAATTTGACAGGATGTGGTGATCAATGATGGAATGCCCCTGAAATACAACGAACTGTAACTGAGCTCTGAACCAAAGGTATCTCTGCCCATCCGTTGCATCCCACATCATGGTCAATCACGTATTATTGAATGATGCTAATCTGAGATTTATTTTCAACAAAATAATACTAAACATTTACTATGGTACTGCCAGTAATGTTAATCATTTTTGAACAATGTTCACATATTTGATTCCTCATCTGCTCAGCCCAACATTAGCAGCTTTCTTAGGCAAGTTCCAGTGTAAAAACATATTCTGAATCAGATCTTAAGAAATGACAATCACAACTTTTCTTGGTGGGTTATGTTCTGCATAGACAATTGCTTGCGAACCATTTCTTAAAATTATACATGGTACAACCATGGCAGTAATAACATCCTTTTTTGATAGAAAAAAAGTGTGTACTTTCCTGATGCGATCTCGATGTATAAAACATGGCTAAGAAGCTCCTCAATTTCCTATTGCTTTGGTATGCAATAATTGGCAGATTATGAAAGATGGACTCTAAACTTTTATTGTCCCCACATGCATGCCGATATCTCAGTATGATTGAAGAATAATCCTTAAACTGCAATGAGGGACCAGTTCCAGTACTCGATTTTAGTCTGGGGAAACTCTTGCTTATCCGTAGCATCATTCAAGGAACCAATAGTAGAATTATTGAGCATATTCGGATTGTAGGTGAATGTGGAACCCCCAAGGCTGGTAATGATTACTGCACGACTAATGTATGAAGCGATAGGTGACGCGTGGCCCTAGGGTAATAGTGACAACTTGCGCTGGTCCTGTTCTTTTCCATATTGTCTGCTGGGATTTGTAGTAAGACGTTTCCCTTTATCCTTTATAAGTATGGGGCTCCAAGTCCTAGCATGCAAACAGAGAAGAAAGGACAGTCTCAAGGTGTCACATATGACATGGGACCAGTCAGCAGCTATGAGACATACCTTAGCCGACATAATGCAAGCTCTAACTTGCACTGAAGGAAGAATTTCACCTAACACAATCTGAACGTATACCCCACTTTCTGACTGCACTACTTTTTCACAGTTGATCCAAGACATTATTCCAAGAAAGCATCAGACAGGGTCCAGTGAAGGAGTTTAAAGTAGCCCTAATAGGTAACAGATCTCATGCCATGAAGTGACCCCATCACTGGAATGTTAAGTTTGATTGGCTGGTCGCCATCCAGGGGCCACACAACATGCTTTAATGGCATCTACACAATAATGTATGGCTTATGACACCACCACTGAGGCTTGTGACACCCACTCACACACGTCCCTAACCTGGAACAGCAACAGGATATGTTTAGTGTGGGGTGTAATTAAATGCCCCAAACCAATGTAACTGAAGGCCACACTGAACAAAACAAAATGACCTTCATGCATTTATAACAACACCTTCACAAAGAAAACAGACCTATTCATGCAGACTGTGGGGTTTCTGCGAGTAACACAATGAAGGGCCATGTGAAAAGGCCTACCTTTCATTACAAAAGGAAAATAAGCATGTTAATTCACAAGTGGCAGAAGAAATGCAAAGGTCCCCTTTACAGGAAAAACGTTTCAAACATTGACACCAAAACGGATTTGCATTTGTGCTTGCAGTTTAAAGTAAGACATGAGAAACATGTTCCCCTGCTAACATAAAGATGTCAGGGAAAAGACATAGGGCCTCATTACACGGATGGCGGTGGACCAAGGTGCTATAAGCACCTTGGTCCATGCCGGTAAAATACCGGCACCGCCTTGGTGGAAAGGGGAATTACCACCCTATTCCAAGGTTGGTGGGGCGGTAATTCCCCCTTCCCCATTGCCCTTCCCCCATTCCCATTTTTGCCCCGTAGGGCAAGTAAGAAGGCGTAATTAGCTCCCTGGTCCCTTAGCGGGTTGGTTTTTAACGCCTGCAAAAATCAGGTGTTAAATTCCCCAACCCGCAAAGGGGCCTCGTAGTAAGGTGGTAAGTGTTTACCGGTACCGGTAAAATACCGGTACCGGCAAACCCTTACCGCCTACCGTGTAATGAGGGCCATAGTGTGTGTTGACAAAAATAATGTACATTGTGCTTCACATGCAAAATACCTGCAGCCATTTGAAAAGAAAAGCCCACTTTGTTTCCTTGAAAAGTGCCTTTAGGCCAGAGACAGACTATGTGGGAATCTTTCTGCAGTGGAAATCCAGAGAAAGCTAAAACAAAAATGTACTCCAAGTTCAGATTGGAAGAGCACATCACATTGCTGGCTGGGAAATCAATGCAAAATTTCACTGAAACTGCCAACCATCAAAAGGTGGTGCACTATGACAATGCAGAGCCATTTTCAGCAGAACAACGAACAGCAGATAATTAAAAGTGTATTATATTAATGAATGAAAGAAACAGCCATGTATTGCCCTGGGGCAAAACTGTGTAGATCCTTAGCCTATTTAACTAAAAATATTAATTTTATTAATTCCCCATTTGTTTTGAGATTAACAAAGCTCAATTCCAGTGTGCGCTGGAAACCATAACTTGAAATTTAATGTGGCAATCTTTCTGTTCAACTTCCCATAACACAGGACTTTAAGTGGAGGGTGTCTGAAAATCCTCAAGTCTTAAATCATACCAAAATTGTACTGTCCAGCTTACCCAATACAGCCCTTTAACTGGAGGGGGGTCTGATATCCAAAATTATCTAATCATTCCTATTGCTTCTGCTCAGCTTGCCCAGCACAGGCCTTTAAGTGGGGAGGGGTCTGAAATCAAAAATTCTCAAATCATCCAATTTTTTTACTGTCCAACTTCCCAAACACAGACCTTTCAGTGAGCGGGGTCTGAAAACAAACCTCTAAATCAGCCTGTGTTTATTTCAAACCTAAAGTGTGGGTGAAGTCATAATTGCCATATGCATTTTTACCAATCTATAAACCCAACTACTAGTCTTTTAAGTACGCAGGAAAATCGAATTGCAAAGCACTATAGATGCTGATGTCCTTTGACCAGTTTGGTTATTTCGTTCAGTGAAATCTGTATGAAGTATTGTGATTTGTGTTTTTCCCAACCAACTTGTGTGATTTTTTTTGTGTAACAAAAAGTTTCATTGTGAGCCACAAAGAAGCCGGTGTCATTTTAGTGTGACCTCCATTACCAATCTTCCAAATAAAAACAAATATATTTCCTCTACCCCAGCCTGGTTCTTGGCTCACTGTGGGCACAGGGGGGGGAGATTTGTGTGACTCTATATGAGTCTTCAGTAAGGCCAGCACTAAAAAAAAACGTACAAGAGTATTGCAAGGCTCCTTGATTGAGGGTGGGAAGGAACTCCCCAGGCTAAGGGTGGTCTCAATATAATGCAACATTAGTATTGGGAAGAACAATCCACTTTCCCTGGGGAGCGTCATTTCTCCTTGTGGAATTGTCTCCAACGTGCCCAAACACATTTCATTTTTCTCCTTCCATCTGGTCTTTTGGGATCCAAGCCAGATGAATCTCAAGAAAGTAGAACAATCTAGTTGATTTGGTAATGTCTACAACAATCTTTGCAGTTTGAGTTTAAAGTCAAAAACAGCAAAATCATATCTCGTATTTCATCTTTCAGTGAGCAAATGGTTCCCAAATCTCTTTTCACAAGAAATATTTCTTTTAAGATACTATGCAAGTCTATGCAAAAAGGGCGGGCATAGTCATCCGTGGCACTTAAGGGGTTAATACTGACTACGGGTAATTTATTTAAAAAAAGAACAGCCATAATTTGTTTAGAGCTAAATTTAAACTTAGAAAGAACATGTTGCTAAAAAGCCAATCAATACCTGTCAAAGGCATGTTCTGAATTTAAAGTGACATGTAAACTTGGGATTGCTCTTAAAGGAGGTTAAACAACCTGTTCCGCGTTTATCTGATATTTGCTTCCCCCTAAACAAATACTTTATATTTAGGGTCAGTAATATAAGGAAGCAGTTCATCCATCTGAGAAACTTAGTTTTGTATTCAGATTAGTGAGAGCAACCAATCTGTAAGAGACACATACTGCAAGATCTGTACATGTGTTTGAAATGAGGGAGATTGTTGCCTCCACAATTATGTTTGAGATCCATTATGATTCCGAACACTTATTGTAAATCATCTTCAAGGAATCCAACAGTATCTCAGGAAGAAATAAACAGCCAGGCTCAGCATTCTTTTTTAACTTAAGCAGCAAGGTAGGTTTTAGGATTGTCTGACTCCAGATCATCTGGTCTAAAAAATGTATTTATGGCTATCAGGTCTTCAGAAGAATTATTTTCTTTGAATACCTCACATACCTCATGTCATAATTATGTAGACTTGAGAATTATTTGGAAAAAATGCACCCATTCATATAGCTTCTTCTAATCTACTATATGCTCCTTCTTAAACTGTATTTCATGAAGATTGTTACTGGCCTAGAGCAAGAGTCTGCCTAGCTTTCCGCCCTTCTCAAACATTTATCTTGAGCCTGAAAGAGAATTTTCATCCAACTAATCATAGAACAGGATTCCATAGGGGATAGTCCAACTTCCAGCTAACTGTGGCATCACCCTATATGAATTGTTTGTTTGCATGAATTATGTGAGTTAAGAGACCTACCTGCTTACTAATAGCCAAAGAAAAACTTGCAAGTTGCCCAAATTTATAAAAGAAAAGGCCTTAAGACAAACTCCCTCTCATGTTGTTTCTTCTATATGTTCAGTTCCTCAAGTGTTTCCCATGACACAGTTGACATTTGACCTGCTGTCCTGCTCTGTATACACATCCTACCTACACTCTGATCCATGACAAGATTGAAATCCTCCTAGAAACAAATTTCCCCATCTTCAAAGTCTGTAAAGATATGCTGGAATTCAAGAAGGAATTACACTTGCACTTGCTTAAGCTCAATGCATGCACAATCAAAATAATGAATTGTATTTCCTCCATCCATCTTTTAGGGAGAATCTGATTTGGGTCTCTTCTAGAAGTGGTCACTTGAGACTAACTCTAGACAGATTGTCACTTCGCCAGATCTAGACTCCCAGAATACTTTAAATTGGGTATGGAAATCTAAGCAAAGATAAGGGATTCTGGACATTGGGGCCACAAATAAAACAAGGGAATTATGCTCACCAAAATACCACCAACCACGCATACCAACCACGCATACCAAATATGCATGTCTGGGTGCTGAAATAATGCATGTCCACTGTATTATTGTTGCACATGGCCCAATCTGAATACAAGGAGTGATTGTTGCTAAGTTATTTCTCGGCGGTAATAAAATACCGTCAGGCCCCAAATCTCCACAAAATACCCAACATATTTATGGTGCGTTGGCCGGGAACCGAACCCGGGTCAACTGCTTGGAAGGCAGCTATGTTCACCACTATACCACCAACGCATTTAAAGTAGCCCTAATAGGTAACAGATCTCATGCCATGAGGTGACCCCATCACTGGAATGTTAAGTTTGATTGGCTGGTCGCCATCCAGGGGCCACAATACATGCTTTAATGGCATCTACACAATAATGTATGGCTTATGACACCACCACCACCACTGAGCATAATCTTTTAGAAATACTAAAAGATTATGCTCACTGGCCACATATGTCCCAAGATGTGGAATTATATACTAGAGGATGTCTAGTATGCGCCCAATTTAAACCTGCTTCACCAATGCATAGAGCACCATTGATGAAAAGAGGCCTAACTCTCCCATGGTCAGATTTGCAAATAGACTATGTAGGTCCTTTAAAAAGGTCGAGCAGGGGACACCGTTATATTTTGAGTGTGGTATGTTTGATGTCGAAGTGAATTGAATGCATTCCTGCACTAGATTGTAGTGCGCAAACAGCAGCCACATTGCTGGTGAACCATGTGTTCTCAAGGTTTGGGTTGCCACAAAGAATTGAGTCAGACAGAGGAAGTCATTTCACAAGTACTCTAATGAGTAAGGTATGGCAAATACTAGGCAAATACTAGGTGTGAAAAGGAAACTACATATCGCATATCAGGCGGCGTCTTCAGGTACAGTTGAAAGAAGCAATAGGTCTGTTGTTGATATTTTAAAGAAATTTGTGGCAGAAGCAGGTTCCAGCTGGGATTTACGTTTACCGTTGGTTTTGATGGCAATCAGGTCAACTCCTGCCAAAGCAACAGGTGTTAGCCCCCATGAGGTCTTGACAGGTAGGAAAATGGTGTTACCACAACACCTACTATATAGAACACAGGAGCAGACACTTGTGATTGCATCCACAGTTCATGAATATATTGATGGATTGAGGAGGCATTTGCAACATGCATTTGCTTTTGTGCAGAGAAATCTGGAAAGAGCTGCTGACAGTGCAAAATCTTATTATGACAAAAAGACATCAGTAAAGGAATACAGTGTAGGGGATCAGGTGTACAAGTTTCATTTTGGAAAAAGTAAACGGAAACATTCTAAATTTCTAGCAGCCTGGCAGGGGCCATTTCGAATTATAGATAAGGTCTCTCCTGTAGTTTATAAAATTTTGAAAAATGAAGGTGAAACGGCAATAGAGCAGTTTGTCCATGTAAATCAAATCAAACCATGCCATCCCAGACATGAGATCAGGCAGCTTGAGCATGTAGAAACAGATAAAGTCCCTTGAACACAAAAAGAGAAAATAAATGGGTGCAATCAGGAGGCAGTGACAAAGAAGTTAAAAAGTTGATTGTTATAATGGCACATAAACACTGTAATATATGTAAAAATATATAATATAAAATAAATAAATAAATAAATATATAATGGAAGCTCATGGTTGGTGTGCGGAGAGAAAATGTATTAAATATTGAATGCTGTTTATATGTGCTTGTTTTCTTTTAACTTGTGTTTAATTTCAGAAAAAAAAACGAAATATTTTTACCAAGCATGTTTTATTTTTGGCAAAAGGGTGAAGTTAGTATTGTGCTATGTACTTAATTTGTTTATTTTCTATTTGATTTAGAAAATTAACATTATTTGGTCGGAGGTTCCGGGATCAGAGGCCACGGGAGACGATGGAGTCCTGGAGTCCCCTGGATGAAGACCAAAAGATGCCTGCCTCCAGGTGGAGGTGAAGACAAGATAACCAGAATGCTAAAAAAAGATGACTCCTATGGATCTAAGATTTCCAAGATGAAAGTGTACTCGAATGAACCAAATAACATCGCTGGTCGGGACATATCAGAGGCAGACAAGAGTCCTGACATATGGAGTTCCACGTATTTATTATTTTAATTATTTATTTTAATTTGTTATATTAATTATTTGTTTTGGTTAGTTGTTTTATTTCATTGCTTTTAATTGACTTGTAAAATCTAAACTTAGAGTAATGCCACTTCCACTGAGAAGGCAAATGTAGAACATTTTGTAAACTAATGAACCCAGATGAATACTGTGTTGATTGCAACTTTTTCATTGATGCACATGAATATTCATTTTGTTGGATTGCTATATTGTGAAAAGAAGAAAAAGAACAAATTGTTTTTAGGAATTGGCTTGGATCGTAGCCAAATTCTAAAAACAAAAGGAGGGTATGTAAGGATATTTGGCGTGTTACAGCACAGAGTACAGCACTACTACACAGGTAGCAATTTTTTTTTTTTTGATGCAGCACCAAATGCCTATGGTGCATTGCTATATGTGTTACCAGATTAACAAGGAAAGACAGGCTATTCAGTCAAAAACGATTTTAACATATAAGATGCAAATCTATTTTTACAGTTAAAAGCACACGTGCACATTCAAAAATACACACTATTTTTCACCTGAAATGCCTATGGTGCAAGAGACACATTTGAAAATTAATAACTAACATTACTCATAAATAACCTGACTAATAAAAATTGAATTTAACATAACCCACTAATAAAAATGTGTCTCCACTGCAGAAATAGGCCTACTCTGAAAGTGAACTTTTAAACGCACATTCATTTCTTTTTTATTTTCTCTGCTGCTCTGTCCACATAACTACAGGAAGCAAAAGGGCTCGAAAGAACAGGAAATCAGTTGGTTACAAAGTATTACTATAAAAATGAGCCATTGTGTAGAGAGGGAGGAGATGGCATGATTGATTCTGATTGGAGCAGCGTCATAGCAAGTATCATGCTAGAGGCAGTGATTAGGGTTTTGCTGGGGGGAGTTTGAGGAGAGAGGGAGGACAGTGGAGATTTGGAGAGCTGGGAGAAGGACCTGTTTTTTCCTGGTTGGAGCATTTCTGCTGAAAAAGCTGAGAGTTCCAGGCAATGACCCCGGTTTGAAAACGAAAGGCGCTCGTTTCACTGGGGTTAATCTTCAAGGGAGCCACATTCAGAAAGAGAACAGCTGAAGAAAACTCGGGCTGAACAGATAAGGTAATTACATAAGTGTGGGAGCTGAGTGTGTACGAGAATATTCAGTCAGTGTAGGAAAGGAGATTCCTGTGCCTTAATCACATGTTAATGTTGCAAATCGAGTTCTTTTCTCCGCCACTCTCTTTTCAGTGTATCACAGCCAATGCTGTTACTGTGCTATTTTATTTCTTTCTGTAAAGAGTGAGATCGTGTTTAAATGCAACTTTTATAATACAGAAAAATATTTGAAAGCAGACGGGTGGTGTGTTTTATATTTACCAATACAGTGCTGATGATGAGGGGAGATTTTTAAACAGTGCAATTGTCATTTTAAGACAGATGTGTGCATGATCATATTCAGTATGGACAGTTGAGAGTGATTGTTTGTAGCATAGCTCGTTGGAGGTACATGAGCCAACGGGAAGAGGGACTCTCTGGACATAGTTCCCTACCGTATATAAGGTAGTGGAAATTACCACAAAATTACCACATATAGCTCTCTGTCGTAAATAAGTCAGTGAGATCGCCCATGGTGGCACACTAACACTAACACTGAAAATGTGGTATTCCTGAAATGTAGGTCTGAGGTCTCTCTAGTGATTACACGAAAAATCTAAGCAAAGATAGGGATTCTGGACATTGGGGCCACAAATAAAACAAGGGAATTATGCTCACCAAAATACCACCAACCACGCATACCAACCACGCATACCAAATATGAATGTCTGGGTGCTGAAATAATGCATGTCCACTGTATTATTGTTGCACATGGCCCAATCTGAATACAAGGAGTGATTGTTGCTAAGTTATTTTTCGGCGGTAATAAAATACCGTCAGGCCCCAAATCTCCACAAAATACCCAACAGATGCCAATAGCTAACCGCTCCATCCAGCATTCAATTACCCTTCCTGGTATTAAGAATAGCTTTGCAAAATAAAGTTATTCTTTAGTGAACCTCATTCCCCACCACAAACCCTTATCTAATCATGGCCCACAGTATTTAAAACATAGGCTAAGCTGTTGTTGCTAGTGTTATTTGTAATCCATGTTCATTACTACAATTTGAATCTCATGTGCTCATATGAATGACTTCTGGATCGTGGTCCTCCAGCTTATTATTGGAACACGGTGATATTAATGTTGACAAACTACTTTATACCCGATTATGTCTAATCCAATTACCACTAAATAGTACTAGGTTCTAGTGGACATCAGAGCATTATGAGATCAGGGTTTGTGCCATTGTGTTAAGGGTTATCCCAAAACTAAGCACCACTTCCTCTTTTCTGTCCATGGTATAACCTTAAGAGGAAAAAGGGCCCATCCCGCTCCTGCATTCTCAAACCCGTTGGGCTATAAGGACATGGAACGAAAATGGTTTGTTTAACATACTCAATAACATTGCAAACATTATTTATCTTTCTAAAAATTGCCTTGAAAAGATGATGAAGGATATCTCAACTGTGCAGATAATTAATAGATATTTTCTTTCTTCGTGGTTTGTAGTGTAATTTTATTCACTGCATTGTTTAATGATTTTATTAATGGTTTTATATAATTGTGGATCTACATTGCCATTAATCTTTTTTGTTTGTAAAGCTTTGTATGACTTGATGTTGTAAATAAAATAACACTACCAATCATCGATGTTGCTCTTTGTGCTCCTCTTTACAATATGTCCACACATAATACCCGCACCCAAAATATTGCCCCTTTGCTAAACTCACAAAAGACACTGCAGATATGTCCAGACTGTTGTCGCATAGGAATCCCAACATATGAATACATCACTTGACATTAGTCCCTACCACAGTCCAAACTTCACCACTAGCCCCAATCCCTAATAAAGACAGAAGATGTGGGCATTGGGGGTTGTAGAGCTAACATACAAGCAACTTTAATTATCCCTTTAATTCTCCAAACACAACCCTCAGCACAGGCCCAACAGGTCAGAATTATTGGGCACAGTGTGGCCCATCTGTGGGTGCCTAATGCAAAGAAACACAGCACATTGGGCTTGTATCCTTCTTTCTCCTGGGCTCTCGCGTGTTATTCCCAAAGGGCTCAGTAGCCACAGGGACCCCTTTGTGAGTTCCCACTGTGACATGTGCAGGTCATGTGCAGAGCTCCTCCAATTTGTATCTTACAATGGTGCCATCTTGGTTCCTCCTCATTGATGGGTTTTTTTTTCCCTCTACTGTACTTGTACAACCCCACAGAACAGAATTAAATAGACTTAAATATTCGTTTTTTTAATTAGATGGTGAAAGATATATTTAATGATGGCATGCAAACCCATACACATACAAGTCACTGGATCCGTAGTAGACGCTGATGTTACTTGTCCAGGAATGCTTTACAATTGGCTCTCCAATGTAGCTATTGGCAAGTCGAATACAAAAGCAAGAAATGCAGTGCATGGAGAAAGCTGCTACATGTGGGCGACACCCACTGAATTTACTGCTATACGTTTGGGTAGAACCATTTTTGACCTCACTGCCGGGAACCTATCTCAGAAGTGAACCATTATGTTGAATTGCTCAAATCATCTACACTTGTCATTTGAAAAGTAATTTTTTTTTGCTTGATGTATTTGTATCATGCTAGCAGTACACAGATCAGATTAAACTGCAACAGGGAGCAGGTGCTATAAGGTAAAAGGGCTTTGAAGGACAGACAGGTTAGGAAAACAGGTATGTTTTCAGTTTTTTTACAGAAAAGAGTTCAGCAATCAATAGATCTGAGAGTCAATAGGAGGGAGTCCCAGAGGCGACATCTGGCAAACGAGAAACACCAGTTGCCATTGGACATGCAGCAAGAACATGGAGCAACTAGTAGGTGTGGGTTAGTCAATTTAAAGCAGCGAGAAGGACTGTAGGGTAGTATCCTATTGATTAGATATGAAGTGGCTACTCAATGAATACATTTAAAAGCCAACCTAGCTGAAAAGCAATTATTTACCTGAACGGTAGCCAGTGGAGAGAGCTACACCATTGGGAGATGGAAGATAATGTTGGCACCCATAAGCAATCTTCCCCAAACCAGGTGTCCCACTGTCCACAGAAGAACACCATTTATGGAGGAAACACGTTATAGATGCAAGGTTTAGTCCTTATAAATTGTCCAGCCCTACCAAATCTCTTCAGAGCTAGCGTTGCCTAGTCTGTGAAGGTCTGAAAATGTGTCTTTTATATTGACTGTTGGTTCCAATCTTACTGTAAAAGTGTTCTGGTGCAAATCCTCCTCTCTACCAAATCACTTGTATTGGGCTCTCCTCCTGCCAGCCTCCTCCCGCCAGCTCTCCTCATTTGAACCCAGAGATGTTCATGTATCCCTCTGATATGCTGCATGATGGCATGACGTAGAGATAAGTTGATACTTCAATTTCTTAAAATAATAAAACATTTAAGAAAAAATACATTCTTAACAGTTGTTTTGTTCTCATCAGTTTGACTCTTTTTTTTGGTTGCATATTATATGTGAAACCTTGCTTGCACTGTTGGAGATATGTTGGCTTCCATAAACTTACATGCCAAGTTTTTCTTGAAAATCAGCATTATTATGGTGACCGCACGGTAATGAAGATGGCGGTTAACATGTGGATGCGTTTTTCTGAATTTAGATAGTTTTATGTAGTGATTTTTTTCAAGTAATATTTTGCAAGAGACGATTTGCATGCGATATGCTAATACATATTTAATCAAAAAATGAAACGACATGGGTTAGCATTCAAGTCATTTTCTTCAGCATTCTTTCTATTAGTCCAATTAACATGCATGAATAATTAAAAAATAAAAGAACAACCATAACTGATTTTTACTTTTCCAATGTTGTTTTCTGGTTGCAGGAAGCGGAGACAATCAGAATAATTTGCAAATGTCCTGTTTAAGCTCTGCGAGTGGTCCCAGGTTCCATTGACGTTACATCGTCTAAAAGCTGTTCCTGTGAATGAATGAAGAAATAAGACTATCCTGTCATATATGCTCAATTAGTGTAACTTTTTTTTCTGAACAATTTAACAAGACACATTAAATAAAAACAAATATTAGAACAGGTATTAGAACAGGTAAACATGTTCTATATCAATGAATGTGATACACAGTTTGACAAGTTCCACATAATTCAGAAACTATACATTACTGTTCTTGGTCAATTATAATAATAGTTGCAAAACACACTAAACAATTCCTGTCCGTAAAATGCCAGCGGTAGACATAGAAGAGGCAGATTTCATCCCTGGCACCTAGGTAAGGGAATGATCAAAATAAATCATGAAGGAACTTACACTTAAACTTACACTTGCACGATCTGCATTATACAAGGCCTAGGAAGATCGTTGTTTTGGCCTCCCTTTGTTTCCCCCTCCTTGTCTTGTCACACCTAGAAACACTTGTGTAGAAACGCGTTATAAATGCCATATCATTTCACATTTCATATCATACCAGGCACTGGTTGGGAGGTGTGACAGAGGAGATGTAAGAAAGTGCAAGAGCATAATTCACCTTAAAGCCAATAAAGAGGAAACAGTAAGAATTTATGAGAACAAGGAAGCAAAACCATGTGTGCACAATATGGAATGTTATGAGATGCATATGATAGACACGGACAATGCAGACTTCACAAAAAGGACAGATGTTGAAAAGCATGGAACCTGCATGCTTGAAGATTGTAAAAGGAGTGATATATATTCAAGCTGTAGAAAGGAATGTATTGTATATGTAATATTGATGTTACATGTATGAAGCCACCAATGGATTGTGGGTATTATAGCTAACTTGTTCTTGATCGTGTGGCCATTTGTGGAAGATTCAAGCAGCAGTTTTCTATACCCTCTAAAGCTTCTTTATTGAATACTGTGGTAGATCCAGTCAAAGTGATTGCCAGTATTACCATAGCGCTGACGAAATAATTGTTTAGTGTCACCTTACAAGAATGGATCAAAAAGATGATTTGTATGAAACTGGACAGGGTAATATTTTGAATGTGAAGAATTATTGTAAATTGGCTTTCCATGATTATCTCTGAGTTTCAAAATTGTCCTTCTTGCGTTGGGTAGCATCCCAAGGCCTTACAGCAGGCCACACAGTGAACAGTGTGGGGATATATGACATTGATTTATTATCATTTTAAAAACAGCCAGTCAAATGGGTGCAAATGCAGATGACAGTGTTTTCAATGGAAGCAGAGGATAGTCATTTTAAAAGCAAATGAGTGCAAGTGGGAGCAGCAGATTAGGGATACAGGTCAGCCTTTTAGAATGCAGAAAAGAGATGGCAAATTATATGAGGCAGGTGAAATGCTACATTGGGTTATTATACCAGTGAATTAGGCATTCCATGACAAAGCAGAATGCAGAAAAAGTCAGTGGACTCAAAGTGCATTATATAAATTATGAGCATTCCCATCTGTGTAAAGTTGCATTAAAAGGAATAACCCATATAACCAACTAACGTTCCTATTAACAACACCCCAGTAACTAATTAGTCCTCCTGATTAACATTGCAATGCAATGTCAATGAACACGGATGGACATTCTGTTTTAGTGTTTTTCCATGGAAGAGAAATATGCACGGTAGAAAAAAAAAATGAACTGTCTTTTGTGCATTCTGAAATCTCTTCAATGTGCATGAAATAAGTTTATACATGCTCTCATGGGTGGTTGGCCAGTCGGATCAGGAGCATAGGAGGTGTGCAGATACGTCAGGAAGGAAGGACATTTTGTGGTGATTGACAGGCAAATTAAATAAATAGGGGTACTGAGAGAAGGAGGAGGCTCTTTTTCACTTCTGGCGCTGCAGTCTGCAGAAGAGAGTTTGGAGTGAGGTGTCTTTCCAGGTATTGAAGATGCTGGGATCGCAAGGCTGATTCCATGGGCTCGAACGGGCAGTGCAGGGGTTGTAACACTTCAGCACAGATGAATTGCGGAAGAAAGAGATTGTTCCAGACGAAGCGCAGAAGTCCCACAACTCATTGTACGTGAAGTTAGAACATGAGTAGCATGGACTGAATGCGGTTCTTATCAGTTAGCACAGGAGGTTATTTTTGGTGTGTTGTATGAATGTATTCAGCCATGCATGGCAGGGCTGAATGGGGCTCTTCAAGGGCATATGCCACCGTCGTAGATAAGTCCTTGGCATGATCTATATGTGATTCTTGACAAACAGTGTTCTCTTTTAAATGTGCTAAGTCTGGGGTACAGCCTTACGGTCAGCCCGAGGTATATCATAGTCATAAAAGGGGAAAGGTTTATTTTATCATATGGGGCAGTGTTATGAGTTTGCTCGTCACTACTTTACCACCATAGCAAGATAGTGCCAATATACCATTATACTAAAATACAGCCAAACTATGTAGTAGCCCCAAGATAAAACCTCTTACAGCAGTTTGCTTAAGCTACCTCCATAAATCATAATTTCAGTCTCTTTATTGTTCATCTTTTAAGTTTAACATTGTATATCACGGAGGATACCGCAGACACACATGAAGCATAAGATTATTTGATCTTAGTGGCATCCCACTGTAGACACAGCAGGATCTGTTCATCTTAAGTGTATGCACTAAAGATGGCCAAAACTGATGCAGGGATCCAGATAGGGGATATAGATATACATTTCATAAGCAAGGAGTAAAAATCAATCCCTGTGGAATGCCACAGTTAAGCCGCCAACCTTGTATTACTGTTACAACCACCTGACATGCCGGTGCTACCGGGATATCACCAGAGACAGCAGTACGCTAAATTCCCATTCCCATGGAGTTCCATAGGACTCCAAGGAGTGGGAACCCTGAAGCACTGGCACTGTTATTAATGGTTCCAGTGCTTCCGTGACAAACATGCTGGTTGGGGCCTGAACGCCTGTTAGGTCAGGCAAACTGATAATACAGTGCCCCTACGGGCAAGCTTGTACTGACCCGGTCCGGTAAAGGTGCTGGTAACTTGTTACCAGCATCTTTATTATCAGACGGGGTCACTCATAATGAGGCCCAATACGTTTGTTTCCGTCTGTTAAATATTAATTTCAAAACCATGCCATTGAATCTGAATTGACAAAGATGGAGCAAGAGTATTGCATGGTTGACTGTACCAAATTATGATGAACGTTCAAAAATATGAGGGCATTTGAATAACTGTAATCTGGCAAGGGTGTAGTAGTTTTGTTTTTCACATTTTTATTTAGACATAACCTAATGCAGACAATTCTCTCCCAAAGAGGGTGGTCTGCTGACCAGTCTAACCTCACCACAAAATAAAAAACACCACTTCAAAAGCATACTAAATCCCTCTACCCAACTGAATCAGTATCCTGATCTGCAACCCCTGCTCTCCAGTGACAAAGTGCAGGATCAGGGTACAATCTCCATCTTGACAGGTGCAATGGTAACCAAAGTCACTACAGCACAGAGGCTGCACATCCAATTGATATAACATGTGTCAGCCCTAACTATGAGCCAGCTCAGTTGTGGAAAGGTTATGTGTATTCTACATGTTATAGCTGCTGTTAACAAGAATCTAGCCCTGAGTATTACCTCTTGTTGTTCCTTTTTGAGGGCAGGTAACACCCTTCCCAAGAGTCAGCCACTCTTCAGGACGCTATCCTGTGAACAGGAAACAAAGGGCGCAACCATTCACAAAAGGAGTAGGCTCACACCAGTGTGCCACATACCAAAAAGACCATTGATTCTATTCTATTGAGAAGGGAAGGGGATGTAGTTAGTGCAGAGAGAGGGAGCTTACAGCTAGATCAAGGGTCCACATCTTGTTTCTCTCTGCTTCTAGCTTTCCCCCGACCCCCCATTTCATGAAGCACAAAGCACTTTGGGTGTGATGCCAGGCTAAATTTACTCCATTAACCTTTGAGTTTTGCCTTTTAAAAAAGGATCTCCCACTCCTTCTCGGATTTGCGTTGTAACAAACACCTAAAGAAGAATTTCATTGGACCGTTGTTGGGAGAGCTGACTTTCCAAATCCCTCCACCACAGAGGAGAAGACTGAGAGTTCAAGGCAGAGTAGGGTTATTTTCCCTACCCATCCCCAGGGCACATTCTGGATAAACCTTCTACTGGAAAAAGAGCTGAATCTCTGCCGGTCACACTGCTGCACAGACCCTCATTATGGTGAAGGACGTATGGAAGTGTGCAATAGCCTCCTTGCATTTGGACTACAATATCCCTTGGAGGGCAGACAGCCAGCATTCCTGCATTTCCTGCTGTCAAACCTCCACAAAGCTTGTTTCAAGACTGTTAACTGACTCAAACAATCAGGAACATCTGGGGCTGTCTTTGACACCCACCCGCTCTTCTTACCACTGATCTACATGTTCAAACCTGTTTGCCATTGCACCACACTAGCTGAGCACCTAGCTGCCTCACTCCGAACTACAAGCTCTTTGTTGCAACTACCCCCTTCAAACCGCCTCTCATCCTGCCAGCACTGTACTTCTGATCTTCATCACCAGTCGAATCGATGCTGGTGGATCATCAAAACCGACCATTGGATGCTGCATCAAACCCCCTGAGCAAAACTGTGCAGTGTATTCAGTCACCAGCGTCTTTGAGGTTGATCTGATTATGGTTTCCACATGATCTGTTCTTCCTCAAGTTCTGCCTTCAAACCGCAACAAGTTCCTGTTCGACAAAAGCTCAACAATACCCATCTACAACAATGCAACCACTGCACTCAAATACTTCAAACCACACAAACAGCACCAAGAAGCCTAGTTCACCATAGTCGTAACTGCCAAGAAGGTACAAGAGGACCATATTGGCCCGTAGTCCATTTTAGAACCCAGAGGCTGGTTAGGTTAATTGCACAGCTTTTCCCCAAAGACATTTTTTAAAATAACACTTTGCTCATTGAATTGCCTGTATTCTTGGCCATAATCGTGCATCCTCTCTTGTCTTGCCTATTCTCTGTACTTGCAAAAGGGGTGAATTATTTACACATTTTCGATTTATGTTTCTTGAAGATGGTGTGTTTAATGAAACTATTTATATATTATCGAACCTTCAATGAATATGAACTGTTCCATTTTGCTGTTTGGGTTCCTACTGATTCACATTAACACTCCTCTCTAAAGTATAGCCTTCCCTCAGCCCACATCATGACAAAAGGCAAATTAGATATATCTCCTAACGGTGTCTGTTTTAACTTTATGATTGGGATCACTGTTGGTTTAGAGACATGTGAGGTGCTTTACTCAATACTCATCCCTAAACTCCTGCAGAGCAGAAGACATTTCATCACAGGACACCAACGCAATTAGTGTCACCCATCTTTCTGATCTTTCTGATGTCATCCAAAATGCCTATATCACTGTCTCAGTACTCATGCCTGGTCTGCAGCCTGTCTGCTGGTTAGCAAAAGGTTGAATTGAGGAAGAAGCTATTGGGCCTCATTACAAGTGTGCTGGTCCTACCAGCTCCGTTGTTACCATAACGGCACACTACGAGTCTGACTGCCAGAGTCGCTGTGCCCGGCAGTAAGCAGACTGTAACAGAGGCAACAGCAATGTTATTTAAGGTGCCAGTGCCTCTGTGTTCCCCATTCCCATTGGAATGGGGAATATAATTTTTCTGGCACCCGACTTCCCGGACCGGCGGGGTTAGAATCCCTTGCTATTGCCGGCAAGCCAGGCACCGGAAAAATGTGCAAGTCTGGCGGCACCCTGCCGGTTTTACACACACATCATGGCAGTATGTAATGCTGCTTTGCCAAACTTAAACCCCTCAGGAAGATTCCTCCTTCCAACTGCCGACTTCTGGTGGTCCCATCATCCATTATGGAGTTGCTGGACTACTGCAGTGATATATATATATTGGTCAACATGCCTTCCAGACTCAGTGACTGCAAACTCTGCAAAATTCTGCAGTGCAGCTTGTGCTTCATGCCCATCATTTCACATCCTCACAGGCCATGCTACATCTGCTTAAAATGCTTCCAGTGACCTCCTGTATTAAATTTAAGACTCTGCATTACTCACCATGCTATGCACCACATAGGCTCAGAGTATCTGCGTGAGTAGTGTGTTTTGGTGTTCATTCTTTCTCACTTTTGGCCCCCACATTGTGGAACACACTCCTCCGATGTTGCGTAGGATCACTGATCATGCCCGGTTGCAAAGGACTTTGAAAACACATCTGTTCTAGCTAGTTTCCTTTGGTTGCTGGCTCACCAGTTATCTGCTTCTCAGCACGTAGATTCGGGCCTTTGGCTGCACTCTATAAGTACCATAAATAAATACGTTGTGCAGTCCTGCATACACTAAATGAGTTTTACTGTGGTATGAGGGTAATTGCAATAATCGAAGTGTGTATATTCTCAATTTGATCTTGCAAACAATTACTTAGTGTGTTGCATAAACCGTTTGAAGCAGAGGTATCGTTAAGTAAAGCCAAGGGACATTTTAGTTCATCTAGGATTTTAAACAAGGCTTTCCATAAATTGATAGAAGTGAACATCTTTGGGGGAAAATAGTTTCGTTTTGTATCGTGTTTGTTTTTGTGTGATATAGAGCTCTCCTTAGCATTACTTTGTTATAACTTGTTGTGGATGGTGTTTGTTGCCATTTGACATTGGGCTCTGGATGCTACAGATGGGTTTACCAGTGAATGACTAGCTGCCTTATTTGATGTTCCCTTGATTATGGTAACAAGTCTGGTACGTTTCCTAATGCATAATAGTTTACATACAGTTCCTTAAGTTCAGATGGTTTCCAGGTGGTATTTACATGTGACAGAAAGACAGTAAGTAGGATTGACACTTTCCTTGTTATCTCTTTCCATAGCTTGGATGCTATGGCTTGTTACATGGACTCTGCTCAATTGGCCCTTCTAAAATATGCAAAAGCTTTCTACTGGACCATTTAGCTATCAGGAGCTATTTTCTTCAGTTAGTGTTATTGTCCATGGAGTCCTTTTAATGCTGTAGCATGTGGTGCAAATGTGGCATTCTGACCTGGGGAAATGTCAGCCACTACAAAACAACATGCAGGATCATGTATTGGATGACTCAGTAGACCCCTAAGCCCAGATAGGTCCAAATAGCCACCCTGATGCTCCCCATTCTGGGCATTAGCATCTAGAGTGAAGGTCTGTAGACATGCTCCTTTCTGTTCATTGAGCAGTTTCAGTCACCTCTCCAATCTTGGCTCTATGTGGGCTTGAAAGTATAAATCCCAGTTCTTGCCTCACAGCCTTTGGGCATATGCAGTGATTTCCTCAGATACACCCACACAGTAGTTGATGGTGTTCTTATCATTCCATCTTCAAAGTTTTGTGAAAGCAGCAGTTTTTTTTTTTAGACGGGTGTCTCCATATTCTTTTTCATTTTTTCAATACTGCTATTTAGGACCATGCTTTACACCTTTCTTTTGGATACCTCAAAATGGGTGCTGCTGACACTGAAGATTCAGCTATCTTGATTAACATCTCTGTTATTTTGACAGCAGGGAAGTTCTGCAATTAATGCACATTGCATAGTGTTAACTCAAATTTATCATCACCAATACATTAAGTTTAGAATACACTAAACTCCATCGAACACTTGGACCATCGGAAAATGTCTAACTAAAATGATCACTCCAGCAGAGAATCTTAACAGGTCAGCGGTAGATGTACCAATGATTTGTGGAAGAAAGCTATTAAAGAGCAGCGAAAAACCCTCTGCGACAAGGAACACTGGATGTGAGAGTGGAAAAGAAGAACAGGTTTCAGATGTTATATGGGTCTTAAGTGGCATCCACAACTTGCACATCCCCAACAAATACAACTGAAGAATCTGAGAGGCGAGAAATCATCAAAAACAAAATGAGTCAATTTGTATGAAACCTTGGCCCTCATTCCGAGGTTGGTGGTAGTCATGGCGCAATTTGCGCCATGACTGCCACCAATAATGGGTCTGGCACCGGTATGGTTCAATGGGGACTTACCGGTGTAGTCCGACCTTTGGCGGGACCGGTAAGCCCCCATTGAAAATGCCATTCCTCATTCCCATTTGAGCCCCCATAGGGCTCAATGGGAATGGGCAGGGCGCTAATAACGGGCTAGCGACTTGCAAGCCTGTTATTTGCGCCCTGGTCCCTTAACGGGTCCCATCCACACAATGGCTGGTCAGACCAGCCGTTAATGGTGGGACCCACTAAGGGACCTTGTAGTAGGGTGGTAAGGGATTACCGGCACCGGTCTCCTTACCGGTGCCCGGTATCCCTTACCGCCCACCTTGGAATGAGTGTCCTTAGAATGAGTGCCCTTAACTTAATTAATCTTTATAAACCTAGCCCAAAGGGCATACCAGGAGTTATGAGCCCTGAAGACCAAGTTAAAGGCCCAAGCACAGAATTGTACTTAGTTAACACTGCGTTTGAATTCAGCCACACTAGAATTGTAACCCGCTGCTTTTAAACTTTGACATAATAGAATTGTACTTATTTAGTTAATTCTACTTTTGAATCTAGCCATGATAGAATATTTCTCAATCTTTCCCCCATACAATAAACATCTAGTTCATCTATCTTTTGGGTCAGGCTGCTTCCTGGTTTCTCTGACATGGGACTCTTGTTAATCTGGATATTGAAGAGATGGCTAATTATCAACCTGATTCCTCTCTTCTGTTTTTAGGCATATTTATTGAGAAAATAGTATCTGATTAGGCAACTGGATCTCCAAGCAGAACCTCATTGGCCCACTACAATCGGGCCTTTGTTCAGGATGCAGTACACATTCTGGATGATGTGTACAAGATCCTGGGAATTTATTGCTCTTGTCTGCATGGCCTATTAACCTGTCCACTGCATTTGATACTATTGACATTCTACTTGACACTTTAGAGCAGTGGGTGGGAATCAGAGGCCTTGTGCTGCAATGGTTCACATCCTTTATGAATGCCAGACAATAGTTTGTGTTATTAAACCAAATTACTCTGAACCTTTCAGCACCCCTTGTGGAGTTCCCAATGGCACAGTTCGTGCATCTGTGCTATGTAACCTCTATATGGAACCTCTGGGCTACTTAGTTGCAAAATTCGATATAGACATGCATCAGTACACCGACAAAACTCAATAATATTGTGTCAGAGAAAGATGTGTCTCATATTGGAGACTGACTAGCTGAGATAGAAACCTGGATGTCGGAACATTTCCTAAAACGTAATCAATCTAAGACAGAATTTCTTCTTGTGTCTCCTTCTGATAAGCAACCAATTTTCTCTAACTGGTTTCTAAAGACTAGTATCCCAGGCTGCAGTCTGTCAAATCACTGGGATTACTTTCACACCACATATAAATGCATTAGTGAAATCAGCAAACTTCCATCTTTATGCATTGCGGGATGTGAAAGCTTTTGCCTCAGGTAGCGGTTTCGGTACTCTTGTGCAGTCCATTGGTTTATCCCGTATGGATTACAGGAACGCTATTCTGTCAGGTGTCCCCAGTCCTCTTTGCCTCTGTTACAAGCAGATTTTAATGCTGCAGCCTGACCTGTGGCGGGAGCACAGAAATGTGATCATGTGACACCAATTTTAAATGATTTACGCTGGCTATGTTTGGAGACAAGAATTACCCTTAAATGGCTATGCTTTTGATTCAGGGCAGTTCATTGGTCAACTCCTGGTTACCTGGTGAGGAAAGTAAAGTTTTCAGAAGGCTCAAGAGGTCTCATGAGTCAAGACTCTCTTCGTCTGGAATTTGCAAAATGCAAACCAACCTTTTCCATGAACAGATCCTTTTCGGGCGCCGCGGTATCGGACTTGGAATGCTTTGCCGAAGTATCTTTGTGTGACAACCGACTATCTGAAATTCAGAAAGAATTTGAAAGTCTGGTTATGGCAATCAGTTTTTAGTTCATCAATTTGTTGCTGATCGCTTTTTCTAAACTTAACCATTTTATCTGTAGCTCTGTCAGTTTGGCCTCTATTGACAGCTGTGTGTTTGTCCCAATCGTTATATACATAATTGTGTAAACCTCTCTGATGCACGCATGACTGGTTTGCACTATGAAAGACCTGTTAATAAATAAATAGAATTGGAAAGAGCTGCTTTTGAATTTAACCACACTAGTATGGCACCGAGCTGGTTAATGCTGCTTTTGAATTTAGCCACACTAGATCTGTTCTGATTTAGTTAACAATAATTTTGAATTTAGCAACACTAGAATTTCAACCAGCTCCTTTTGACGCTAGTCACTCTAGAGCTGTACAGATTTGGTGTCCGCTGCTTTGAATTGTACCACACTAGAACTGTACCCTGCTGCTTTTGAATTTAGCCATTTACTCAAAATCACTTTTCAATTTAGCGACACTAGAGTGTACTGATTTGACATCCAATCTTTTTACCAGTTTCTAGTATTGTACTAACTTGGTTACCAGTGCTTTGAATTTAGCCACCATATAATTGTACCAACTTAATGCCCGCTGCTTTTGAATTTAGTTACACTAGAATGGTACAGATTTATTTAAAGCTGCTTTTGAATCTTGCCAGACTAGAACCTTTACAACTTGGTTTCCTGCTGCTTTGAATTTAGCCACTATAACATTGTACTGAGTTAGTTAATGCTGCTTTTGAATTTAGAAACTCTAGAAGAATTTTGATCTGGCATCCCCTGCTTTTGAAAGTAGCCACACTAGAATGTGTGCTAATTTAGTTAACGCTGCTTTTGAATGAACCCAGACTAGAACCATGCTGATTTGGTGTCTGCTCCTTTTGAATTTAGCCACACTCGAATTGTACTGAGTTAGCCTCGCAGCTTTTGAAGTTAGCCACACTAGAACTTTACTGATTTGGCAACTGCCGCTTTTGAATTTAGCCACACAAGAAGTGTAATTATTTATTTGTTTAGATGTAGTTTAGACGCGCCACTCTGCAAACCATACACCAGGACCAAATCAAACACGGGACAATACAGAATTAAGAAATTACAATAAAATTACTCAACACCCATAGATCACTTGAAACCAACTAACCGCCCCCTTCTGGTCTCCACACATTAACACCTCTCACGTACTACACACACCCAGAGGACTGGTGAAACATCCCACCAAAAACCGTAAAAACCGCCACCCTTATCTAGTCATAATACAAACCCAATATATTCAAACAACAAGCAACTCAGATACTGGACGCCACACTTACGGACACAGCAAGCCCAATGCACATAACAAAACACAACCAGAAATCTCACATGCACACACGCCAGGTCTCTTGGTTCCACCCTATCCCTCTCTTCCTCATTAACCAACACTACCCACTTTTCCTAAAAAGCCACATGAGCACAGGAAGACCATGCAAATGGCAGCAGTGCACTGTATAAATCAACATAACATAGTGTTAGAACTGATATAATATTGTTTCGTCCTCATCGTATATGTTGGCCTATGCCCAGTCGCTTTGCGACGAAACCCATATTACAAGGTCATGACCGCAAGTAAATCGAGCCTCCATTTTAGGTTGTAACCCCCATTTTAGTTTTTCGTACAAAGTCACCCTGTAGTCTAAAATGGCTGTCTCCTGTGCTCTTGTTCTTGCCTTAACCTCTTTCTGTAGGAGGGTTAATGTCCAACCTGCCTCTGGGCTACATGTTAGGGTCATGTAGACCTTGTCCTTTGTTGACCTTGGGATCAGGGAATTACTTGAATGAGCAAATGTTGAACTATAAGTATACAAGAACAGTAATGCTATCCAGATACGATATGCGAAACATTTGTTTGATCTGTATTGAAACAAGATGTAAAGAGTGTAACGTTAAATTAAAGAATAATAGAGTGTGTTAGTAAATTTATTCAAAAGTAAACCGCATGCACGAGATATGTAAATTAGGAAAGTGAACCTGGCGCCACCCTAGCCCAAAGTATTATTAACTTGTAAGAGGCTGGACATCATTATAACAAACTGTATAAATACACCGATATCCAGTTGCAAATTCTGCTCACTACTCACATTGAACCTTACTGGTGGTCTCTGTGATGTATTGACGACCAAATAGTTATTTGTGTACTTTGTTGAATACTGTTCAGTTTTGTAATAAAGATTCTGGGAATCTTTACAAGCCCGTGTCGGTGTATTTTCCTTTGCTTGGTCTAACAGCCGTAATATTGTATTTTTTTCTGATTCCACAATAGCATAGCATAATTTGGATTTTGCCCAAAAGATTCTCAGTCCAGCTGTGATGTGTCTTTCCCAGCTGGTTCTGTTAGCATTGGCCTTTTCTGGGAGAAACAGAAAGTCAAGTAACTCATAACTAGTCCTTCAATGATGTTGATGCCTGCATAAATCAAGCTCAACACTGCAAATTCCTTCTGGTTGTGTTTGCATTATGTATTTGTATTCACTGAGAAATGATTTAAGAATGATTCCTATTGATTTTGTCTGACGTGATCTCACCTCAGGTTTATTACCTTTGTATTGTGATATTCATTTAGAATCAACACTTTGGTTCTCTATAGCATACTCCCGATTTTAATGATATCCTTGACATCCTTTTTTAGTAAAGGTAGTTCAAATGGGAGTTATTTATTTATTTATTTATTTAGAAGTAAATAGCACACAAACAGCCCTTGGGCATCGAGGCACTGTTAGATGTTATGAGCTTAGTTACATGGGGCATCAGTGATGCCTTTGGAGTCAATACCAATTAGTTGCATACATTAAACATTTTAGGCAGGCAATATATGTGGCAGGCAAGTAATATTGAAAGTGTGGTATAAATATAGCATATGGTTGTGATTAGATGAAGAGTCACGACCTGACCACTTTGCGGAAGGCCATGTATTCGTTTTCAGCTATAAGAGTTGCCAGAAGGGCGTTCCATTGCAGGGCTGCCGGGTAAGTGAAGCTGGCTCCACCTGCTCTGACTCGCTTGATTTTGGGAACTGTAAGCCTGTTAGTGTAAGGAGTTCTGATTGGTCTTGTGCATGTGGATAAATGTATTCTTTGGTACAGCTAAGGGGGTGCAGTTTGGTGGACACATTTGTGGGTCAAAGCGAGGGCTTTGAAGAGTACGTTCTCCCTAATGGGTAGCCAGTGTTCCTATTTCCTGGTGGCAGTTATGTGTTCCCTTTTGGGGATCCCTAATGCTGCACGCTGAGCGCTGTTTTGTCGTGGCATGATCCCTTTATATCTCTGGCAATGGTTGGGGAATGATCCTTGGAAAGAAAAGGTCTGGCTGCATTTAGGAGTTTAGCGTGGAATGCCGCGGCAGAGGCAATGGCATTGACTTTCCTGGTCATGGAGAGGTTTGAGTCTAAGTAATTCCTATAATCAGCGGTCATCCTAAAAACTGCATAGGACCAAATTCTGAGAGCTCTATTACATCCCGACTAACTTTTGAGAGCAGGTATACATTTTAGGAATGCATGCTTAATCCTTAAAATAATCCATGCTTAATCCTTAAAATAATCTTTATTTTGTATTTGCATTTATTTTGTATTTATTGAGCTCTATATACGTCAAAACACATCACATTACAGTACAAAAAATGAAAACATATCTATAAACCAGGTAAACTAAAGGAGATGAGCTTTAAGGGTAAAATGAAAGAGAGGGCAGGAAGAGATAAAACATAGAGACAGCGGAAGAGTGTTCCAATGCAAAGGAGCAGGTAAAGAAAAGGAACAAAATCGTGATTGAGCACATTGGGGGCGAGCTATAGTTAAAAGAAAGGGACTGAGGATGGAGAAGAAGAGAGGGGAAGTAAAAGCATAACAATGAAGAAAGTTAAGGAGAGAGGAGAGAGATTTAAAAACCATATGAAGAAAATGTTATTTAAGACGAGAGTGAAAGGATAGCCAGCCAAGAGAGGATAATGACAGAGAAACGAGGTGAAAGAGAACACAAAAGATTAATAGAAAATGAATAGAAGAGTTAATGATTTAAGAGTAGCCAGGCACGAGTTTGGCAGCACTACATGTAAGAAACAGCTTTGCCTTCAGAATATTATATAGGAGAGCCCAGAACAAGAGTAAAAGTAGAGAAATAGGATGAGGAAAATAAAAGTGAGTGTCTAAATAAAAACCAAAATTATGTGTAGAAGAAGAAATGGAAAGCAAAGAAGAGGGAAAGGAGATAGAGACGAATTGATGAATGGATAGTGGTAGCTGGAAAGAAAATTACTTCCATCTTACAGGAATTAAGAACAAGAAATGATCCAACATCCAATATTTAATAGCCAAATGACAGAATGTGAAGGTGTCACCAATAACACAGTAAAATGAGCAAAGGCTAGAAAATGTTGGCTGTCATCACCATAGCAATGGTGAGACAACCCAAATGAAGAGATAATAGATGCAAGAGGAGAGGTTTAGAGAGGAAAAAAGGAAGGTCCTAGGACAGAACCTGGGAGAAGACCATGTTGAAGAGGGACAGCGACAGAATATTTTCCAGCTCAGAAACCAAGAAGGTGTGATTGGATAATTAAGAATGAAACCAAGAAACAGCAACCAGTAAATCCAAAGGAGGAAAGAGAAGAGAGAAGCAAATTGTGATCAACAGAGTTAAACACAGCAGATAAGTCAAGGAGAGATTTAAGAATAAACTAGATATTCCAAGAGCTTAAAGAGGTATGGAAGAAGCGATATAGGACTAAAATTAGAGGGGAGAGAAAGATCAAGAGAAGGCTCTTTGAAAATAGGAAATGTATCATGCTTGAATGATGTTGGAATAGTTGAAGAGGAAATGGACATATTAAAAGGAGAAGTCAGATAAGATACCAAAGAAGGATAGACTTTAGGAATAAGTAAAGAAGGAATGAGAACAGAAAGAGCAGCAGTAGGTGTGTGCAGGCCAACAGAAGTGTCATATCAGAAGTAGAAATAGGGGAAAAACATGATAATACAGCAGATTGGAAAACAACATAAGAGACAGAAGAAGAGGAAGAAAAAGGAAAAATGGCAGAGCAATGATACATTGTGGCACCCTTTTCTCTTTACTTCAGTAGTGATTTTGACACCTAGGCTAAACAAATAGTACAAATGTAAACATGATATTCATTAGAATGGCCATTGTAATCTAGCAATCACTACAGATGATGCTTTGCGATAAGTAGTTATTTTATGATTTGATATAGCCTAGTCTGACCAATGTCTGTGCATTCGTGCTATTCTTTTGAAAAATGAAATACAAAAAATACAACAAAACATGTAATACTCGTGTCCTCCTGGACCACATCAAGGTGCCTATCTGCCCTCTCCCTTTACCTTTTCAATAAAATGAATCTCATCTCAAGCCATTCGAAAACTTTCTCTGAACTATGTATTGCCTAATTCTTTTGAAATAGTTGCTTTAAGATTTGAGATTTTTCAGAACGTTAGCTGTGCCTTTATGTACGCAGCACTATCTTAAAGTCATGGATTCCCATTCACCAACATAAAAATGAAAGAATTGTATAACACATCTCGGATCTAGAAAAGAATGAGGTTAAGAAAAGGAGCATGCAAATATAGAAAACGGTTTCCTAACCTTCATCTAGTGGTGCCAAGTGTCACCATCCACTGAGTCACAGGTAGTGTTAAAAGGCCAAATCACGGATACACATTGAACAGATGAATAACCTTAAAATAATCAATATTAAATAATGTTATAGATGGCATACAAAATCACCATGAGGATTAGGGATGGTTCAAGATGTTTTATTGTAAAGTTTGCAGGGCATACAGATTATTTCTCTCTCAGACCAGTGGACGCCAAGGATCCAGCCCTAGCCCAGACCTATAGTGCTAGAGCTTGGTAACGCCTACTGTCTAATGGTTTCAGTCTCACTGCAATGCTTGCCTAAAGACCTTTGTCTTATCTATCTACTACTTCCTCAGGGAACAAGCCATCTATCAATACACTATAAGGTTCTTAGTCTCTGGAATCATGACAGGGAACATGCCTTCCACTGGCCCAGTTGTATTCAGCTCAATGTATTCATGTCCACACTTACCACTTCCCTTCTGCACTTTCTCTCTACCTTTCCTCTTACTCCTCCCCTACGGCCACTACTCTTCAGATGTTGCGCACCTCCTACAACTCACCTCCACCCACATCAATACATTATCTTTCTCCTACTGCTATACTACTCTTCCCACTACTATACTTCTCCTCCCAATACTACACTCCTCCCATTGCTACACTCCTCCACCTGCTACTAAACTCCTCCTCCTTCCTGAAGCTATCTTGATCTGCCTCCTTCTCCTCCAATGACCTAACTCGAACAACCCACCCTTTCTGCTCTGCGTTTCCTTTTTAAATACCCCCATGAGGATTTGCCTCCTTACCCTGTCCAATCTGAGTTTTCCTTCCCTCCTCAGGGCTTGTTTATGTGAACAAAAGATTTCATAAGGAGACCAAGCCCACCCACGTTCATGGCAAAGAACTGCCAGAGATACAGCTTGGCAACCTAGTGGTGCAGAATCGAAGTTCACGTTGGAGAGATCTGATCCAGTTTACATGAAAGTGAGTTTGAGTGTCTGTATTCAATGAGAACCACCCAGAAAGCCTTGGTAGTCTAGTGATTTGCCACAGCTTGGATGCTTGGGTTACAGTCATTTGCAGCGGTGCCATAGGTCGGTCTACTCTACAGGAGTGTCCCCAACAGGTCTCTGCCTCTCTGGCCAGGGATGCAGTGGTTGCTCTGAAGTGTGGTGGATTGGGGGTGTATTTCTGTACAGGATTTGTAACGGGAGACCACAGTGTCAGGTCCTAGAGGATTTGCATCATGCTTCACAAAGCGTGCCCCTTCTCTCTGTCTCCAGTCCTAGTGAGACATCCCTATTGGCTCTTAATGGAAAGCAGTTGTAACTGGTTCTAGTGATTAGATATCTATCAGACAAGTGCTTGATGCAGCACCAAATAGTGCATGGTTTGGTGTCTAATTCCCTTTTACAGTTAGTGATGGCCTACCTATATGTAGCCCGAGCCCTTTCTATGTCCTTTCCCGTGGAGTCAGGTCTGCAATTTTAAATGCAGATTGCGTTTAGCCAATTCGCTATACGTATTGAACCAATCTTTGGGTTTTGTGCCACGGATAGTATTGGTAAGAATCATTTGTTAGTGATGGTAGCCATCAAGTAAGAATATTTAGACACCACCAGAGTAAAATTTATGTTGAATACTGTTTCGAAATCCAAGGTGTTTTGAATAATTAAATGACAGAAAATGGTGGATTTATTAATAAGTGCCCAATTCAAAATCTTAGGCCTAGTGGTGGCTTCCACCACCGCTAAGCGTGATAAATCCTTGGTAGTGGTTGTGCAGCCCCACCATCCAATCTGCAGAACTATTTGGTGAAGGTCATTCCAAACATCCTCAATGATGGCAAAGTTCTTGCTAAAAGACCATAGCCCTCATTACGATACCGGCGCTAAACCATGGCGCTATGAGCACCATGATTGGTGCCGGTATCGTAACGTGTCCACCATGGTGAAATGGGGAAATACCGCCCCTTTCCAAGGTTGGCGGGGCGGTATTTCCCCATTTCCCCATGGCCCATTCCCATTTTTGCCCCATAGTGCATAATGGGAATGGCGAAGGAGCTAAGTACGGTACCGCAAATTGCAGTACCATACTTACTGCGAAGGTCCCTTTGCGGGTCCATACTTTAACGGTTGGTCTAGACCAGCCGTTAAGGTCGGGTCCTGCAAAGGGACCTCGTAATTAGGCGCTAATGGGTTAACGGCGCCACAGCCTTTTACGGCGCCGTTAACCCATCAGCGCCAGGGTCGTAATGAGGCCCCATGTATTACCTAATATGCAAAAATAATCAATGGTGGATGCCGTTGGTTACCCCTAAATGTATGTTTACCCGGGTTATCCCCCAGGACTCGACCATTTATGGAGTTCATGCACCATTCCATTAGCCAAGTGTAGAATAAAAGGCCATTAGAACTTTCACAAGGATCTTTCCTACAGGGATCATGGATGGGATGCCCCAAAACACATAGGCCCTCATTACGACCCTGGCGGAAATCGAAAAACGATGGCGGAAATGCAATACCGCCATCGAATAGCGCTCGGTGCGATTACGACCCGTCACCGTAAAGTACGATGCCATTAGCGACACCGTAGCGAACGCCAACGCTAACTGCACCAAGTACGCGCACGCGCGCCATGCCAAACCGTAATTACCACCATGGCGCAACGGTACGCAAATTCCGACCCTAGCGGACATGTACCTAACGCCATCAAGCATGGCGGAAAGTACCATTCCGCCATGGTGAGAAGTACGGCATCACGAATCAACCGTAAACGGCCCTACTGAGTGCCTGTACACCACTCCCTGGCCACATTGCACAACTCCTCGTAGGTGCAATGAAGTCACACTATGCAACCAGTGAAATGAACAAGTCACCCATGCATGCCAACAAACAAATGAATCCAGGGGCTCCAAGTGCCTTGTGAGTGGGCATCCATATCTGCCATGGCACCATTGCCGCACTGATGCAGCACAGGCATTTGAAGGACCAAGTACAGCAACATGAGCAGAAAAATGAGACAAACAAAAACAGAATAGACATTTAATGCACCACAAAACCACCAAGGGCCATACAGCCATTAGGTCATGAACTCCTAAATACATTCCAGTATTGTGGGCTGCATCCGCAAGAAATGACCAGCTTCTGCTTGTGTGACGCCCTGTTCCATCATGGTACACAGGGGCTACATTCACGTCCAAAAAGGCAACACGGAAGCGCCTAGAACCGAAGGCCGTCCCATCAGGTAGGCACTAGTCCAGCAGAAAGGACGATATGTTGCTCCTAGCCACTAGCACTGCGTAAGGGCATGTGGCCCATTGGCGATCGTCCCATAAGATCGTAATGGTGCTCCACTGATTGACACGAAGCAGCAGGTGTCGGGAGTAAAAGCCATCTGCAGGAGTGGCGTACAGATGGCAGCGGCAAAAGGGGAGGAGATACCTGTCACCCAAATGAAATGAAAAAGAATAGTATGGGCATCAGAACTACAATTGTATAACTCACTTCAATGATCACACTAAATCTACAGCCATATGCATGCTAGCCCACTCAAAAGGAATATACCCACCCAAAAATCACTTGCGAATCACAACCATAAAAATCGAGGTGAAAACAGCATTACAAACGAGTGTTTGTGTGCATGCGTCTGTGAAGACAGAATCCATCAGATGGGATTAGTAACGTGCATAGACACAAGTGCCTGAAGGCGCGTCGAGACAGGGAGGGTTCAACAAGGGCAGAAAGACGATGGTCCCACTATGGCAGCTCTGCATGACATAGCGCAGGGGAGGTGGATAGATTCCAAAAAGCCCTGTACATGGCAAACTCTCCATCAAATCATCTGTCCATGCATCCATACATCATTCCCTCATCCCGGTATGAAAACGCCTGATTATTTACTCACATCACATTTGAAACTTCCATTGAGTCTGTGCGTAATGCAGTCTGCAAAATCCACTGTTCTCCAGCCCGGAATTCTAGTGTTGTGAAGTAACATGTATTTGGGAACGTCCTGCCTTTTTGTCCACTACGCTATTGCGCATCCCATACTATCCATATCAATCATAGCATACTCGCCATGGCCCCTGTCCCAAGGACATTAAACAATAGAACGTTATATTTGCAGTCATCTGTGACCGCATGAAATCACAAATTCATCCATGTAGTGCGGCAGTGTGTGTAAATGGCAACTGGCTTCACTCACAAATGGGACGCCCCGCCCGTCGGTGAACCTCGGTACGGTGCTCGCCCAAAGGGGATTGCAGCTGGCACAGGTGGAATGAATCACCACAGGTGGAGGCTATACAGCCTGAAAACACATAAATTGCACACCCAACCCCCTCCCACAACCACACCCACTCCAAAATGCTACCGGCAGGACTAGCGATGTTGGCCCTGGGGGACCTGATAGCACTGCAAGTACTCCAACTTCAAGAAGAAGACGAACACCAACTACTACAACAACCGGCCGCACAGAGGAGACGCAGGAGGAGGAGGAGGGCAAGGCAGGGCCAGCAAGGCCCACCAGCACAGCCACTACCACCACGCAGGCAGCCCGCAATCCCACGCCTCCGAGCTCATCCGTTCAACCTCACTGCTGAGCAGATCCACACCCTCTACTGTTTGGACCGGGACACCATAACCGCCATTGTGGACATGACACAGGCTGACCTTGTCAGCATGATAGATAGCCCAACCGCCATCCCACCCCTACTGAAGGTGGTGTCTGTACTCCACTTCCTGGCCACAGGCACCTACCAGCACACAGTCGGACAGTTGCATGGCATTTCACAGCCACTGTTCTCACGGACACTATTGCAAGTGCTCGATGCCCTCCTTAAGCACGCAGACGACTAAATCTCTCTACCACGCTCGGAGCAGGAAATTACGAACACAAAAGTGGGATTCCATGCACTTGGCGGCATACCGGGTTGCATTGGTGCCATCGACTGCACCCATGTGGAATTGGTCGTCCCACATGCCATGGAGGCCCAGTACCGCAACCGAAAACAATATCATTCTCTTAATGTACAAATGGTGTGTGACTCCAACAGGATCATTACACATTGTTGTGCCCGATTTCCTGGATCAACCCATGATTCTATGGTTTTGAGGAACTCTACAATACCACGCTACATGGAGCGACACGCAGGGAACAGATCCTGGCTACTCGGTGAGTCTCATTTCATGCATGATAATGTGGGGTATGTGATGCGGCAATGACCTGGCAGGAAGGGGGGGGGTGCGTACGTAGCAATGTCATTCCACAAACGTCCTTTATTGTCCACATACAGGTGATGCCGGGTATCCACTGAAGAGATGGCTCCTTACACCACTCCGGAACCCACAGAACCAGCATGAGGAGGACTACAACCATGGCCACTCACGTACCCGTGTAGTCATAGAACAGGCATTCGGCCTACTGAAGACTCGTTTCCGCTGCCTCAGCAGGTCTGGCGGGGCACTCCTGTACCGCCATGAGAAGGTTGCAAAGATGGTCATGGCATGTGTCATGCTACACAACATGTGCGTACGTAGAAATGTGCCCATGCCCCCTGACGCAGAACTGCAAGCACCTGAAGATGGTCATGATGAGGCTGGGGATGTGGCAGCACCTCAAGGAGTCCGCGAGGCACAGGAGGGCCGTGACATTTGTCAGAGTATCATAGATTCATGCTTCTAGCACTCACGCCTGGTGGCTGATACATGGACACGGGACTTGTGGCACTGTGTGTGTCTGGAACATGCACAATATGGACTGTACGCCTATAAAGGCCTCGTACACAAAGATCAATGTCCACACATCTCATTGGATGATTGTGAAATGTTTATAGCATATGTGAAATTATGTTACACACCCCATCGACCCGCCACCCAAGTAAGCCCAACACACCCCCTCCACCCTCCTACCTCCCCCCCGAACACCAGTGTCCGCAGATGCTCATTGTCAGTGGGCAGACGCTATTGCAAGCCCCCTCTCCGGGTATCAGGGGCAACCCTGCCTGTGGAGCGCAGGTTCCTCCCAGATCTACGTTGTGGGCTGCCCTGGACGGAACTTGCAACGGATGATGTCTCTGCCTGCTCACGTTCATGCATGTCCCTAAGGGTTTGTGAGAGCTCAGTGAGCACACGGCGCACAGCGGCAAGTTCAGCACATACGTCTTTTGACATCGCATGCAGTTCCCTCCTCAGGCTCTCGGTGCTTCTCTCCATTTGTACTCTCAGGCTCTCGGTGCTTCTCTCCATTTCTGCCCTAAGCGTCTCAGTTGATGTTTCTATGGCTGCCTTAGTACCCCCACATTCATCAGCATGGTCCTTGAGGAGCGTGGCCAGTTGCTGCTGTTGCACGATCACCTGGTCGAGGGACTGTTGCCTCTGCTGTGCCATGGCCATTTGCGGTGGTGTCACAGAGGGGCTGGTCACCTCATGTTGCCTTGCCACAGGGCTTGTGGGGGATGGCCAGTCGTCGTCTTGTGGGTGCCCCTCCGTGGTATCCTCATGGTGTACGGGATGAAACAAACAGGGGGATTGAGACAGGTCATGGATGGATCTTACTTCGACATCCCCGTCTTCTGTGTCGGAGCATGCTGCCATTAATGGGGTGTCACCTATGGTGCTGCTGCCACCAGAGGCAGTGCCTTCTGTGGCATCCATTGGGGGGACCTGTGGTGGTGCTGTTGTGGGCATGCTGGCTGCTGGGGTGCCTGTTGATGTTCCCTCCTGTGTGCTGCCACTTGATTTGTGCTGCTGCCGTGTCTTGATGCGTGCAGCTGAGGTGGAGGGTCTTTGGCCGTTGGTCTTGGCCCTCTTTGCAGGTGTGCTGGTAGGGGTGTCCTGAAGCTCGTCGTTTGAATCGGACCCTGTGGTGGAGTAAAGGAGGGCGAGCGTTATTTATGGGTGTGTGGAAATTGGAATGGCAATGTATCACATGCATTGGGGTGGTACCTGAGGGTGATTTGGGTCGGGGCCTTGGAGGTGGTTTCATTTTTGTGTGGATTGAGGATGCAGTTGTTTTGCAGCCTGCAGTTAGGGTGTGCCTGCTGCACGTGTAGAGGGTGTTTTTAGGGTTTTTAATTATTTATGTATTTAATGTGAGTTTTAAAGTGCGCTGTCAGGCCAATGTATGTGGACGTTCTCCTGGACATGTGTTACTGTTGCACTATGTGGACACATGGTACTTCACATGATTGGACATTGTGGATTTGGCATTGTATTAGTTGGCCCACCTACCGGATTCTTCGGATGTCTGCACTCCTTTCTCCATCCCTCCGACTCCCTCTATACTCTCCATTCCAATGGTGGAGGCACAGATTTCTTCCCAGGGGGTCAACTTGATGGGTGATTCCGATCCTCCCCCGGTAGCTGTGGCAATGTTGCGATTGGCGGATAGTATGCTCCGTACGCGTATCCGCAGGTCGTCCCATCGCTTTCTGCATTGCAGTGGGTTGCGGGGTGCGGTCCCCACCGCACTTACTCGCTGTGCCACCAGGGCCCTTATGGCCTTCTTGTTCGCAAGTGCCGTCCTGGTCATTTGCGTGGAGAAGACGGCGGCAGCATTCTCCTGGAGGGTCTCTGTGAGCACGGTGAGTTCCTCACGGGAGAAGTGGACCTGCCGCTTGCGGTCGCACGCTTTTTTCGCTACTTTTCCCATTTCTATTGCTTTCACTGGGGTGGATGACGGGTTGGGATGTGTCTCAGGGTAGTATTTTTAATGGTTGTGTGGGAATTCTGATTTTATAGGTGTACGGCGTGCTGTTTCCCGTTCCGGGCCCATGTTTTTACTTCTGTTTCCGTATGTTTACGGTCACCGTACTTTCCGGTTGCCGCTCATTACGGTGACCGCTAAGATGGGTGGCGGAATTGCACCTAGGGCGCCGTACGACGGCGGTGAGGCGCGTTTTGGGGACATTTCCGCCATCGCGGACTTTGCACTTCCGCCATGGCGTAGTGCTCGTGCCCGATGGGTCGGAATTGGCCGCACTTTGCTCCGTCGTGCGATGGCGGAAACGCTATTTACGCTATGGCGGTCAGGTCAGTGACTTTCCGCCAGGGTCGTAATGAGGGCCATATTGTCTTGGTTATCAAAAAGATTTGACGGTGGGCCATTTCCAATTGTTCTGTTGAAATCACCCCCTCGAATTCTCCAAATCTGTTCTTTTACTATTCGCAGAAGTAATTCCTCCATGACATGTTTAAAAAGTGCTGAACGAGTGGCGCTGTTATGTTTTTTGTGGGCTACTATACAAGTTTACCAATAACCTTGGCACATCACCTGAACAGTTAATTTACAAACGTTTCTTTCCCAGACTCAGGAGCGTGGGGTGAGCACTTGCCAATTTTTTTTTACCATGTACAGCAGTTATAATATTGTGTGATGTCACGTGGAAACACTTAATTTAGGGCTAGGTCAGAAAACATTCCCCAATACCTAATATAGGGAAGACAAGTAGGCAACAAAAGCCGCGGGACAAACGCAATTGTAAATGTTACCCAATGTTCTAGATCCACAGACAAGTCAGGGAACAAATGTGGACCATTAGGATTAACCCATTAAAAAGAACAAACCAGTCCAATACAATTAAAACAGTTTTCTGTACCTTCTATTCTGTCTCGAATAGTCTGCACCTCATTCAGCGTTATCTATCCGAGCTCTCCCACTGTACAATCACCTGCCTGCCCAAAAGAAACAAGGGGGCTGACTCGAGTTCCCTTGCAAATAAGGGTTAGAAGGCATACGTCAGCGAGAATAAGCAGGGGCTAAATCAAGTCCAATACAGCCAGAATGGGGACTGCTCAAACCATGAGAACAGCCCGCTGACTGACCTGCTCCGCATAGCAGGAGCTGGTAGCCTTATGGTGCAGCACATCACACACAGGAATGATGTAGGATGCATCTCACAGCTGACCTTTTGCATGAATAGCCTGCTCATGGCCTGCACCTCTTTGTTATTTAGTCACCAACTGTCCCTAATGTTCACCAATTTCTTCCATTGAAAACTCCCCAGAGCTTATTCACAAATTAAACAATGCAAGTCCATTCACTGTTCACACTACTAAATGGCCAAACACCCAAGGTCAGCAGTGTATATCACATTGTCCTTGGCCAGGATATATATGCATGTTTTCATTATATATCCCTTTAAGGCCCATTCCTCTGGAACTGTCTCTTTCTTCATCTCAAACAAGATGTTAGAGGGTAAAGACATCATTGTTGCACTGCCAAAATATAATAGTATTGTGAACTAGTACTCTCACACCTGACCAGGCCTGATCGTATTTGTGGTTATATTTATTGGTGAACAAGTATAAACAGTAAATAAAACGGTATCAAGAGCTAGAGTGCTTTACTAAAGGATTGGGAAAGCATACGCAAGACCATTCATGAAAAACTAGAACCCATTGAATTTGCATGGGTTCTCTCAGGCCAAACTGTATTTGGCGAAGTTCCGAGCTATGAGGTTCTAGTGGTGTGTGACCTTGTGGCTTTATTAAGACATATGGGTAGCAACTTGGGACAGTCAATGTTCGTCATTTGAAAAGGCAGGAGTGGTTCAGCCCTGTAAGGAACGGGATATGAAGGATAGTTAGGTTAGAGTTGAATTAAATTGATAATTGGGGGAGCTAAACCTGGGAAATATGTTGGAATTCATTTTGGGGAGAGCTTGGGAGCATAAGATTTGTGGGTGGTTTGCGTGAGTTGTAGGTGAAGGGGCAGCCCAGCCCATATTCATTTTGAATGCATTGGAGATGACCAAAGCACTGAGAACATCACATGCATTTACCAGGGAGAGCAGAGATGGTCAAAGGTGGTCAAAGAAGGCTATTCCCCTCAGTCTACAAAATGCATGTTTATTTCTTACCAATGAAAAATACATGTGTTTTGTAGACAGAGGGGGATGCCAAACGACTGGGAAACGTATGTGCATTTCGAAGGTGGAGAAGGAACAAGAATTGAGAAGCCCTCATGTATGTTATAGGTGTCAGAGAAGGCCACAGTGCGGAGAACCCCACAGGCATTTTGTAGGCATAGAAGGCTAAAACACTGAAAAATCAACTTGAATTTTTTAGCACAGGAGAAGGCAACAGCACTGAGAAAACCATGTGTCTGTGGGCGAAAGAGAAGGCCAAAGCACTTAATAACTCGCATGCATTTTACAAGCATAGCAGAAGGCCAAAGCACTGAAAATACTATATGATTTTACTGTGCCTGGGAGAATGCTAAAAACTAAGAACCTCATATGCATTTCTTTGGACGATAAAAATGACAAACCACTAGAAACCCCAAGGGTAAGTTGGGTGAAGGAGAGGGCCAAAGCACAAAGGACCTTATATGCTATTATTAGGCAACAAAGAATTATAAAGCACTGACAATGCCACATGCATATAAGGCCAGGCAGAAGGCAAACGCATTGGCAATCCTACATGCATTCACTAGGTCGAGAGGCCAAATAATTGCGACCCCCCCAAGTGCATTTTGTAAGTAGAGCATGCCAAAGTAATGAGAACCCCATGTGTATTGATTGAAGGGACGTGTGAATTAAATTAAAATGTCTTAATTTACTGCAAGATTCAAATGAATCAGGGAACAGGGTAAGGGGTTGGAGAGGGATACATCTGTTTGGAACTTTTCACCTCCTACAGCAGCAGCTAGTTGTGTTCTCGAAGACCAGATATTACGTGAGACAGGAGCCAATGCTCTCTTCATCTACAAAGAGCAGAGGTTTTGGTCTCAAAAGAGTCTTTTGCATGATGAATCGATACAGATGTACATGCAGTGCCTTTGACCTTGCACACATGAGGAAGAAGAGGTGGTTCATGAACATTCCCCACCTCTGATTTGTTTGGAAATAGATGACAAGGAAGAACATGACAAAGAATAAGCCCTATCCCCTATTGCAATAGCATGACTCAGACACTTCTCCTTTGACAATGCCATATATAGAGAGGTGGACCAAGAGCCTAAGCAAGAGAGTGCACTGATTGAAATTGGCATGCACACACACCGTACACAGGAAGCAAGCATCAGGCACTCCCAGTTTGCCAGTATATAGCATTTTTAAAAACAATCCAAAAACACGTGCTCGTGGTAGAAATATGCTTGAAAAAGGAGGTTTCTAAAATATCACATGCTGTTGCAGCTACCAACTTACTTAAAGTGAGACACTAAGGGGCATGACTAAATACTGTGCTGGAAATGTAAATATTGTAAAGTAATTGATGCATTTTGAAATATGCTATACTTTGAAAAAAATATGTAAGTGAAGGAACGCACTTTACACAAAAAGAATCATGAGTACAAGTCTAAAAGCAAACTGATCGCACATCCATATCTTTAAGTGTATCATAAGAATATGGTTACTTGTTTGTGTTTACTTTTGTTTGATTCAGGGAATCCACCTCAGAAATGCAGTACCTCTGTGGTTGAAGTCGTAAATGTAGGATGGACACGTAACAGCCAATATTTTTCCAGGAGTCCCTCGGGGCCAGCAAACTAATCCATCCCATTCAGGAAAGCAGTTACTATCTACAAATAAAAAGTAACATTAATAAACAATTAACACATTATTAGAAAGGGCACTGTTTAAACGTTATCAATTGATCAGTATTACATTTGAAAATAACTTTGATGATTAATGAAAAAATGAAAACATTAGTGATGCCACCAAATCTATAGCCCCTTAAATAAATATTCACATAAATAAATAAATACATACATACACAAACAGATATCAGAAATGTAATAGGAGTGAGACATGAAGGCATTATGGTCTCTGGTAAGGATGAGGATGACCCAGGAGGGCGCAATTGACCCAGCTATCAACTGAAACTGTTGAATCAGGATGTTGTGACGTGACCCATATCATTGAAGTGACAGACAAGTCTATTAGGAATTACAAATGGACTGAAAAAAAGTCTGAATGCACAAAAAGTCCGAAAAATGCTACCACCAAAGGTTCGAACACCAAAAGTTCGAACTTTTGGTGGTAGCATGCATTGAAGGTAAGTTTAAAAAGAAAAAAAGACTGCGGGGGTGTGCCCGCAACACCCCACTCACCATACTATACAGTATAGTGAGCTGGGGTTTGAGGGGACACCCCTGCTGCACACCCGATATAAAAAAAATGTTTTTAAAAATAGGGGCTGCGGGGGTTGCGAGGGAAACCCCTGCAGCCTTCCGTAAAAAAAAAAAGAAAAGGACCCTGCGGCGCTGGTTCCCGATCACGTAAGTGAAAGTAACTGGGGCTGCATGGACTCTGCGTGTAAAAAAGGAAAGTAGGGTTTGTTTATGTTGGGGGTGTGGGTGGGGGGGTGGTGTGCGTGGGGGTGTGGGTGTGGTGTCGATGTGGGTGGAGGTTTGGTTGTGTAGGGGTTTTGAATGCATGTTCGCATGGGAAATGTACAAACCTTTTGTGGTTCGTACATTTCACATGCAACCTTTACGTCACGGGAAAATCAGCAGCGGTCGGATCACGTAGATCTGGTCGATTAGGATGAGCATGGTCCGGCTGCAATTGCCTGATATGCCCAGTCGGTCACTGTCTATCACTGGGGTGTTTGCTGTTCCGCAGCAGGACAGAGAGTTGAATTCTAGTGGTCAGGGTGTGAGTGAGCTGCACCATGGTTTTGAGTCCTATGGTGAATTCATGATCAAGAGATGTGGCCTTCCCACTTTGGGCTAGTAGTTGCCTGTGTCTTTGGAATCAGGCATGGTCTTGATTAGCATGGTGGTGATCATAAAGTATGTAATGGATCTGAGCGCACAGCTGGATGCGTTTGTGATTTTGATTGGATCTTCTGTAGATTGTCTACAATGAGTATTTGATATGGCTGCTGGGAAAATGTCTCCTTACCTTTTGGCCAGCCTGAGAAGTCAGTGACTTTGCCTTTAAGTTTGAAAAATATGAGCCCTGATGATCTTTGTGGAATGTCAGTGAATGGGGTGGGTAGTTCGATTTGGGGAAAAGCAGGCAGGCACTTTTTCATCATTGCTGTTTTGCCATTTTGAAGAGAGAGTCTGGCATTCGCTATTTGGATTCTAAGGCTTCGATGATAACAGCGTTTAGAGAGTTAAGGAGGATGTCATTAAATGCTAGAATGTTGGTCATGAAGATATTTCAAGAATCAACCTGAAGTTGGCTGCTAGCAGATTCTTTATAGAGTAACACAATGCATTGGTGAGGGTTGAAAGGCTGAGAGAAGGAGTCAAGGAAAAAAAAAAGATCATGTGGTTGTTAGACGAAGTCACATTGAGTATGCTAATGCCTGGAGGATAAGTGCTATGTTATTGATTTCCATTTGAGATTTGCCTGAGGGCATTTTGTGGAGGAAAGCGTTGGCTTTGCCACAGGGGACCCCTTTGTCAATCATAAGACATGAATGGTGTTCTGTCTCTATGGGTCAAAATAAATTGAAAAATGGTTTAATTACATCAGAAGCTCCTTCTTAATCCACCAAATTCCCTTTTTGTAAACCTAAATGTGGAATTGGATAAAGAAAAATGTACTGTTTTGCTGAGTTAGAAAAAAATTGTTAACTGCTATCCTGGAGATGATTGATGGTAGCGCACAAGACTTAATAGATAATGAAACAAAAGGTTTGAACAAGAATGGATCGAAATTCGGGCATGAGCAATGAATTATCATTTATTTTACCATCTTAGATCAGAATTCAGAGTTTTTAATGTGCTGCCTAATTACTTGTCAAAACATCTGTCAAGGGTTCATAGAGCCAAGATGCTTAGATTTAAATTAAATCTGCTGCCAACTAAAGAGGTTGTAGGAGAGACAGAAGGTGGCAACATGGAAAAGGTTCCTCAGACACTGATTCTTAGCGGTGGAAACACTGCAACATCTTGTAAATGAATGCATAGTACTACTTGAATTTGTTTGCTACAAACCTTACATGAATACAGATCATTGTATGCTAGGATTTTAAATACTCGAAAATTATTTTTAGATGTTGTGGTCTTAAAATTTGTATCAAAGGTTTTAATTGAAATTACGATTTAGGAGATTTACATTATTATGGGGAATTAATTGGAATAATGGATAGAATTTAATTCTTTTTTATGTGTTTTTATACAATATTTGTTATGTGTTTTCTATCTTGTTGTGCAGAAGGTTCTTTACTTATATGCACAGTAAATAAATACAAAAAAGACATTGGGCCTCATTACACGGTATGCGGTATCCATGGCGCTGTTAGCGCCATGGATGCCGCCGGTATTTTACTGTGTCTGCCTTGGTGGATGGCGGAATTACCAGCCTACTCCAAGTTGAGCAGGGCTGGTAATTCCCTATTCACCAAGGCACTTCCCCATTCCTTTTTTGCCCCCATAGGGCTCAATAGGAATGGGGAAGGAGGTAATTACGGTACCGCAAAATGCGGTACCGTAATTAGCACCAAGGTCCCTTTGCGGGCCCGTTCCTTAAAGGCTGGTAAAACCAGCCGTTGAGGTCGGGTCTGGCAAAGGGACCTTGTAGTAAGGCGGTAAGGGTTTAACGGTACCAGTGCCCTTACCGGTACCGGTAAACCCTTACCGCATACCGTGTAATGAGGCCCATTGAATATTATCCAGGCAGTGTTCTAAAGGTTCTGTTGTTTTAGGTAATTACAGTGGTTGAGAAGCTCTTGGAATGAGGGCATGCTATCATCAACAAGCCAAAGGCTGAAAACACTAGCTATTCGGATGTGATTGGGGCACAAGAAGAGTTCAGTGTGGATGGCATAGATGTCTTGGAGGAAATCATTTAGGGGACTAAATGGGCAGCAGCATGTGAGTAGATGCGTTTGTGTTGAGTTAGCTGGCTGATGAGGTTAGGTCCATATGAGCCATGTGGAGTTAGGATTTGTAAATGATGGCTACTCCCCCTTGTCTCCCTGAAGCTACCGTGCCTTGTAACATGGTATGCCCTGGAGGACTAGGTAGTAATCTACCTAAGCAAGGTACATGACTTGCACTTACTTTCATGGCAAAACCTTCCCTATGAGGCTCAGGTTTGTTAAATGTTGGTGCCTTTGGCCTTGAAAAATATCTACATTTACCGTTTTAATCTCCTAAAGGAGATTCAGTGGCCTTCAAAAAAGCAACACATCCTACCTGCTAAAAATCATTGCTCGTTTACAGAGCAGCTAAGGAAAATGGGGAGAGGAGATGTGAGCGGTTTGGACATATGTAGTTATAATAAATGGCAGCCTGCAATATCTTTATAAAAGCCCGGAAATAATGTTCTAATAACAGGCTAGTTCACAACTGACCTGTAATAAGAAAATGACACGAACAACTGCTCTGTAATTAGTTATTATGCTTCAGCTCTGATAACACAATGCCTGCTGTTTGAGCCAGCAGAGAGAATTCTAGCTCTCACTGCATAACTTAATTGAAGTGGTGGAAAGCTTTTCAAATTCCTTGCTTGCAGAATAGTTGTCTGGGTGATTTTACAGCCGTTAATTGACATTGGTAGAAGGTTTAAGGTTTTCACTGCTGGTGTTTTAACGCAAGTGAGCAAGAATCGGCATGTTATTGCTTATTTTAAAGCACAAAATTAAAAGAATTTTCCAATACATTTTATCAAACTGCTTGAACTATTTTTCTGCAGCACATTAGTAGCTGCAATTTTGCTTTTTAAAATCCAAACAGATTCTATATTGATTATTTGGACCAGCAAATGGAAGATGGTGTTAAATGGGAATGACAGTGTGAGGCCATGTATTATAAGGAATACGGGGTACTTTATTCTTTACATAAAAAGGATTCTGAAAGTCACTTTGGAGTTCTGTGACCTTATAAATGAGCTTGCCCTTCGAACTCGTTCCTCTATTTGGTCACTACACTCCTCAGTGACTTGCTATATGCCTATAACGTACATTAGGGTGCACTTTATCCCATATATAGCATTCATGATGCCAGGATTTTCAGAAGTTTGTCTGTGGTCAATAGAAGTCTAAGGGCCTCATTACGACCCTGGCGGTCCCGTAATGAACGGTGCCGGTGCGGGACCGTTACTGTTAATTACGGAATGCCTGATTACGAGGTCCCCTAGCGGGACCCGGAACAGACGTCTGGTAAAACCAGACGTCCTTTCTGGGTCCCACGATGGAACTAAGGAGCTAATAACTGGCATGTTATTAACGGGCCCGTTATTAGCTCCATCCCCATTCCCATTGAGCCCTATGGGGGCTCAAATGGGAATGGAGAACAATTTGTGCATTTGGATTACCAGGTCCTCCAAGGTCGGAATGACCCGGTAAATCCTCATTCACAGAACCCGGTATTGGAGCCCGGTATGGAGGCAGCCATACCCTTGTTAAGGGCATGGCTGCCTCCATACTCGTAATGAGGCCCTAAGTGTTACTGTGGCAATGTTATAAGTATTCTTCCTAATGAACAGCCACTCTTAAGTGTTAGCTTGAATGTGGATGATTGAAGGTGGATTTTAAGCTGGCACCATGTTTTCATTCTGTATTATAGCGTGGTTGTGGAAAGGATTTACATTTCATGTGATCACGTGTCTTTCCAAGCACGTTTTATACTTATAAAAGAATTGTCTGTGCATTCAAATATGTGTCTGCTACGAATAAAACTTTCAGAATTAATTGCCTTGTATAACTAGTGCATACACCACATTTGGTAGGAGAACATCACTCACATTCTCTTGGCTTCTTTGACATGGTTTGCAAAGTTACACAAAGAGCACGTAGAAAGAAACACACTTTAAAAGGATCACCATTACATTGTGTTACCACCTTACTGGCTCTGCCGAACAAACAGTTGGGCGGATGTACTATTTGTTGTAGTGGACAGAGAACACATTTACTATGTTCTCAGTATTTTGAAATGAAACTTTAATAGCTAATCAACAAAGACAATGGGCCTCATTACGACCCTGGCGCTAAGTGAAAAACGATGGCGGTAAATGGTTACCGCCATCGTTTTCCGCCAGGTCCGATCATGACCCGTGACCGTTAACTACGATGCCATTAGCGGCATCGTAGTTAACGCTGCCGCTAACTGCGCTAAGGGTGCGCGCACGCGACCGCCCACACCGTACTTAGCGCCATGGCGGAAAGGTACGCAAATGCCGACCCAAGCGGACATTCCCCTAACGCCATCACCCAGCCCGTTAAGTACCTTACCGCCATGGTGCAAATAACGCCATTGCGAACCAACCGTAAAGGGCCATGTTAAGTGAATGCAGCTGCCACAGGTGCACAGAAACAGCACAGGTGAAGGCAATACAGACTCAGGGAAGTACAAAAAGAGCACACCCCACCCCTTCCCACACCCAGTCACACTCCACAATGATGCCAATACGACTAGCAATGTTGGGGCTGGAGGACCTGATAGCAATGCATGTGCTACAACAGCAACAACAACAACAGGCAGCACAGAGGAGACGCAGGAGGAGAAGGAGGGCAAGGCAGGCCCAGCAAGCCCCACCAGCACAGCCAGTGCCACCACGCAGGCAGCCCCCAATCCCACGCATCAGAGCCAATCCATTCAACCTCACTGCTGAGCAGATCCACACCCTGTACCGTTTGGACAGGGACACCATCACCGCCATCGTAGACATGACTCACAACGACATCGTCAGCATGATAGAAAGTCCAACCGCCATCCCCCCCCTACTGAAGGTAGTGTCTGTACTCCACTTCCTGGCCACAGGCACCTACCAGCACACAGTGGGGAACCTGCATGGCATTTCACAACCATTATTCTCACGAACACTCATCCAAGTGCTTGATGCCCTCCTGAAGCACACAGACGACCACATCTCATTACCACGGACTGCCCAGGAGATTGCAAACACCAAAGTGGGTTTCCATGCACTAGCCGGCATACCCGGTTGCATTGGTGCCATCGACTGCACCCATGTGGAATTGGTGGTTCCACGTGCCATGGAGGTACCGTACCGCAACCGGAAACAGTTCCACTCAATCAACGTGCAAATGGTCTGTGACTCCAACAAGATCATCACACATTGTTGTGCCCGATTCCCCGGATCAACCCATGATTCTATGGTCCTGAGGAACTCCACAATACCACGCTACATGGAGCGACATGCAGGCCCAAGATCCTGGCTACTCGGTGAGTCCAATGTCATGGAAGTGGGCAGGTGAATGACGTACCGATGCATACTCCACCTGGCAGAAAGGGGGGGGGGTGATGCATAATCCACCTGGCAGAAAGGGGGGGGGGGATGATGCATACTCCACCTGGCAGAAAGGGGGGGTGGTGATGCATACTCCACCTGGCAGAAAGGGGGGTGGATGATGCATACTCCACCTGGCAGAAAGGGGGGGGTGATGCATACTCCACCTGGCTGAAAGGGGCGGGGGGGATGATGCATACTCCACCTGGCTGAAAGGGGGGGGGGATGATGCATACTCCACCTGGCTGAAAGGGGGGGGGTGATGCATACTCCACCTGGCTGAAAGGGGGGGGGTGATGCATACTCCACCTGGCTGTGAGTAACACAGAGAACGGAGACAGAGGATGGGCACTCACAATGCACACAACCCCTCTGCATACATTGGGTGATGGCATGCAAAACAGGCCATGGGAGCCATGAGCATATACTGGTTGCATTGTGTGAATCAATCAGTGCATGTAGAAGTGAGCCAAAGTAACAGTTGGATGCGAGCCATGGTGGAACATCATGTTCCTGATCAGACAACATGACTGACACATACATTCTCGCCTACATACAGGTGATGCAGGCTATCCCCTGAAGAGGTGGCTCCTTACACCAGTCCGGAACCCGCAGAACCAGCACGAGGAGGACTTCAACCGTGCACATACACGTACTCGTGTGGTCATAGAGCAGACATTCGGCCTATTGAAGGCACGGTTCCGAAGCCTCAGCAGGTCTGGTGGGGCACTCCTGTATGGCCATGAGAAGGTGGCAAAGATCGTCATGGCATGTGTCATGCTACACAATATGTGCGTCAGACGGAATGTGCCCCTGCCCCCTGACGCAGAACTGCAACCACCTGACGATGAGGATGAGGAGGGTGCAGATGGGGCGGCACCCCATGGTGGAGGCGATGCACAGGAGGGGCGTGCAATGCGCCAAAGTATCATCGACCACTGCTTCTAGCACACACGGCTGGTGTTTATCACATGGAGACTGCACTTGGGGCACTGTGTGTCTCTGGGACATGCACACTGTGGACTGTACACCTATAAAGCACACATACGCAATGAAAATGTCAACACATTACTTTTTTTGAAAGAAAAAAGTGTATTGAAACTATGAAATGTCGTGTCACACCCCCTCCCACCTCCCCCCTGCACACCCCAACACACCCCCTCCTACCTCCCCCTGGACACCCCAACACACCCCCTCCCACCTCCCCCCTGCACACCCCAACACACCCCCTCCCACCTCCCCCCTGCACACCCCAACACACCCCCTCCCACCTCCCCCCTGCACACCCCAACACACCCCCTCTAGGTGTCAACAGATGCCTGTGACAGTGGCCACAGGCTGTTACAAGCCCCCTCTCCCGGCCCCCGGGGCACCCCTGGCTGTGGAGCGCAGGTTACGTCCGGAACGTCGCACGGGGCTGCTCTGTGCAGAACTGGCAGTGGAGGATGTCCCTGGCTGCCCCTGTGCATGCACGTCCTGTAGGGTGTGGGTGTGCTCAGTGAGCGCACGACGCAAGGCGGCAAGTTCCGCACAGATGTCCCTGGACATGGCCTGCATGGCATCCCTCAGGGTGGCAGTGCTCTGTGCTACTTCGGCCCTTAGGGTCTCCGTGGCCTTTTCAATGGTAGACCTAGCCCCCACACATTCCGCGGCATGCTCATTCAGCATCGTGGACAGTTGATGCTGCCGTTCAGTGATGTCCTCGAGGGACTGCTGGCCCTGATGGCCCATGGCCAGTGCTGGTGGCGTGATGGAGGGGCTGCTCCCCTCCTGTGGAGTGTGGACAGGGCATGGGGTGGAAGGCCACTCCTCTACCTCTGTGTGCCCCTGTGTGTGATCCTCATGGGGGCTGGCGTCTGAGAAACAGGGGGAATGTAGTAGGTCAGTGGGGCTTCTGACCTCGTGCTCCATGTCTGAGTCTGAACATGCAGCTGTTGCAGCTGTCTCACCGATGTTGCTGCTGGCCGCTGACCCTGTGCCTTCTGTGGCAGGCAATGTCGGTGGAGGTGGAGCAGCTGCTGCTGGCCTGCTGCCTACAGGGGTGCTTGCCGGTGGGACGTCCGGTATGCTTGCAGTGGGACCTGCTTGTAGTGGGGTCTGCCTCACTGCAGCTGAGGTTGAGGGTGCAGGGACGTTATTGATGGCCTTCTTGGCTCTCTTCGGCGCAGGGGTGTCCTGGTCCTCTGGGTGTGAATCTGTGCCTGTGGTGGAGCAAAGGAGGGAGGGCGTTATTGATGGGTCTGCGGACTTTGGAATGACAATGATTGACATTATTCTGGTCAGTAGATGAGGCGGATTTCAGGCAGTGCCATGCAGGTTGTCTCCTTTTAGTGTGGAATGTGGATGCAGGTATGCGGGTGCCAGCAGTGTATACAGGGTGGTGCTTGCATGTGGCTATGGGCAGTGTTGATATGTGTTGCATTTACACTCTAGGGCAACCTTGTGCTACACATGATTGGACTGCAGTGACTATGGCATGTCTTGTTTGAGGCACCTACATTCATCGCCTGATGTCGGAGCTCCCCTTTCCATCCCTCCGACGCCTTCAATGGATTCCATGCCAATCGTGGTTGCACAGATCTCCTCCCACGGTTGGAGTTTTAGGGGGGATTCCGACCCTCCACCGGTACCCAGGGCAAGGTTGCGGTTTGCAGAGATGACGGCTCTGACCCGTATGCGTAGGTCATCCCAGCGCTTCCTGCACTGCTGTGGGGTGCGGGGTACGGTCCCCACCGCACTGACGCGCTCAGCCACCAGGGCCCAGATGGCCTTCTTCTTCCCTATCGCTGTCCTGGTCATTTCCGGGGAGAAAACGACACCTGCGTTGTCTTGCAGGGTCTCCGTAAGCATGCAGAGTTCCTCCCGGCTGAATCTCTCCTGGCGCTCGCGGTCACATGCCTTTTTCACAGCTTTAGGCATTTTCGGGTACTTGGATGGGTGGGTGATAGGTTGGGACAGGTGTCAGGGTTGGGTCTGGTGTTGTTCGGTAGGATGGCAATGGATTGTGTTTTTAAAGATGGCCGATGGGCTGTTTCCCGTTCCGGCGCGATGACGCTATTTCCGGTTCTGCTTTTTACGGCCGCCGCAATTTACGGTGGCCGCTACTTACGGTGGCCGCTACTTACGGTGGCGGAAGTGCACCTTGCTCGCTTTACAATGCCGGTAGGGGCCTTTTCCGCCATGGCGTTAATTGCATTACCGCCATGGCGTAATGCTCGTGCGCGATGGGTCGTAATGTGGCGCTCTTTATGCCATCGGCCCACGGCGTAAACGCTCATTACGCCATGGCGGTAATGACGGACGATTACCGCCTGGGTCGTAATGAGGCCCAATTAATTTTGTGGCAGATTGCAAGAAAAAGCAATGTCTGTCTTCATGTGAAACACAGTATTGAATAGCAATGCAAATGTGATCCATACATTTAATGGGGTCAGCTGTCAACTTGTGACCAGCGACGCAGCAAAACCACATTGATGTGCGAACAAATCCTTTGAAGGTAAGACATGAACAGTTACTATCAACGAAAACCCACAGAACAACTCTATTGATCATTGTCATAAAACCACAGGTGATTGATCCATAATAGGCAAAGGGGTGTTGACCCACCAGTACCTTTGCCCATCAAGGGCGAGCCGCACCAGGGGATGCAGCAACAACAGCATTTTTTCCTCAGCATCTATAATAGATGGGCAGTAAAAAAATGCTGGTGATAAAGCAAGGGTGTTATGTGTCATTACGTGTCTAAACTGACAGTTTGGTAAAGCCAGCCTAATCATTTCCTACTTTGGTATATGTTTTATTGTGGGTTATGATAAAGCAAACATGGTACATGTTATAATATTACTAGACTGTCATTTTGAGGCAGTCCGTCTAGCCATTTATTAATTTGGATGACATTTATAATGGGTATTATGATAAAGCAAGCATTTTACATATTATGCGGCTAGACAGGCACGATAGTGCAGCCAGTCAATCTAGCTATTTCTTACTGTGGCATAGCATGTTATTCTGGTCATCTATGACAAAGTAAGCATGACAGTGTTATTATTTGGCTACAATGGAATTTTGGTGCAACCTATCTAGCTATTTCTTAATGTGGCAGGCCATTTTATTTTGGACATCAATGAGATAAATGGTATTACGTGGTTAGGCTGTCATTTTTCGAGCATCCAGCATGGCCATTTCATACTGTAGCATGGCATGTTTACTGGGCATCAAAGGTAAATCAAATATGATAAATGTTATTATGTGTCTAGACTTGCATACATTGTGCAGCCAGTTTGGACATGTTTTCATATTGTGGCGTGTCATTTTTAAGCCAACAGGAGTATCTTCTTACGTGGGGATACTGCCATATATTGCCAGTTTACATGGACATGTTTCCTTACGGTATCATTACCGGCATCATGCGCAAAGCAAACATGAGCATGTTCTTATATGGGGATACATGTATATAGTGGTGTAGCCAGCATGAAAATATAAGGGCACAGCCAGCGTGAACATGTTTTTATACTGGCATATATTGTGGGTAAAGGCATCATGAAAATGCATTGGGAAATGTTCCTCTCCACTGCTGGTGACTTGCATCTATTGGATTTTTGCATTGGATTTACCCTGTTTGACAAAATTACAAGCTGTCTGTTTTCATAGAAAGCATGCTGTATAATGCACTGTTTAACCCATTATTCAAAAATGTTTTTCACTGGGGAAAACCAACACTGGACCCTCCTTGGTTGGTTCAGGCTCCCTCGCTTATCTCGGTCACTCTGGCATATTTGTGGGAAATATTTTCGACCAATCAGTGAAGAAAAATCACCAGCCTCATCAACCACTTCACAAAGTGCCATGATCATGTACAACGTTTTGGCTCGCACACTTTTTCTCTCCTGCTCAAAGATCCCAAAGCACTCCCCCAGAAGTCTCCAGTGCCAACACTATATTGACACATTTGGTGAAGGGATATTCTCCATTGAGAGAAAAGATGACATCATAAGTAGCGTAGTATTGTAGCATAGCATTGCATGCAGATTAGGGAAGGGGATCTCCGCTGGAAGGAAATACGACATCATAAGTAGAATAGCTTTGATACAATGATGTGGAGTAATTTTTGTGATAATAGCTACCACGCAGAACAGATGGAATTTTTTGATTTATAAAAGATGAGAAGAAGTCATTGTGGGATTTAGAAGTGTATAATGTGGAGGTGTATTGTTGTGGACGGGGGTACGATTAAACATTTCTAGTGATTATAGGAGAGGTATTTTAGTTTTGTTGAAGGTCAGATTGGGAGAGGTATTTGGTTTTGGTTGGATTGGTTGTATTTTTGGGTGTATTTTTGCTTGGTTAAGTATGGGCGATTGGATTATGATGGGGTGTCCGTGTATGAGGAGTACGTACATATATGTGCTGTGTGGACTTGAAGAAGAGAGGAATGAATGGTGTGGTGCATGTTGAAGATGTCTGGGGGAGCAAGAGAAAACAACTTGTTGACAATTCACATTGTGAAATTGGGATTTTAAATTGGCTGTTGGGGTTTTAAATGTATCTTTGAGTTACATTGCATTTGATGTTGATAAGGAGGGGGACACGCAGAGGGAAGAGGCAGCAGGCACTGCTGGCACAGTGTTTAAAAAGGACAAAGGGTGGACACACATCAGCTCTATTGCGACTCCATTGGAGTGCATGTGCTAGACACTTCCACAGCACTGACACAGGGTATTGAAATATCATTTTGAGTTGGAACGAGACACAGAAGAGCAAGTTTTCACACAATGTCCCAGGAAGGGAAAACATGCTTGGGACATCCTAGTGCACATATACGCATACCTCACATCGAAACATAAGGGGCAAAAGTTGAAGAGCAGACACAGCATTTTGGAGTTGTGAACAGTCTATGAGAAGGAGGAGGGAGCACCCAGTGATAAGGGGAGGAAAGGCAAAGGATAGTGTGAGCACCCCTGCCCATGCATAGAGTCTGAAACCATATTGTCAGCCATGCCCTGACTTTTCCTCTAAAGCCTGCCATGCGTTACACCAATCCCTGAAATGCCCACTACAGGCTCAGAGATGAAGTAAAAACGAATACAACACATAGCAGAGCTATGTCAAAAGATACAGCTAGCAGTACGTTGGTTACAGACATAGGAAAGAGCGTGCAAAGCAGATCCATGAGGTGGTGAAGGAAGTGGATGTGGAGATCATGCATGCAGCAAGGGAGTAGGGGGAGGGGTGGCAATGCATGACAATGCACCCTGATTAACAGAGATGATGTTTAAACTAGACAGCAAACCTGTTGTTGATAAGAATTGTTAATCACATGGGCAGTCCAACACTTACTCAGTTTCTGGTAACAGGGAGAAGGATGAAATGGGGGAATTATGGAATTATGCGAACATGAAGAGAGGGAATAGAGGGATGACACACCGTGGGCTGGAAGAATTAGGAGAAGACACACCTGCATAGATGTAGTGCCGGCTAAAGGGGACAGAGAGAAGGGAGAAAATAATCAGCTGCGGACACAGCTCCCCTTATTACATACAGGTTAACAGGGTACTCAGTATGTAACCTGGCCAAATATGGAAAAAGATAATTTGATTAATATTTTCCATCTCTCACCGCAAGTATTGGGAAATGGATGGATGCTCTAGAGAAGAGACGCCTGGGATAACTTGGGCCATGGGCGACATGAAGAGTTTGCTCGCCAGCCTACTCGGGGAACAAGCTAACAACGTATGAAGAAAGACATGGTATGAGGGGGTGACAGTAAAAAGTGATGCTCAAGATGGCGCACCGTTCAATAACTGCAAGACAAATGTATGGAAGGCACTGAGAGAGTTGTACTTAGGCACGACCAAAATGGATTCTATTCCAAACCGCATGATGGGTCCAGATGAGGATCCCACACACTACATTCAAGAAATTAAGGAAAGGTGATTCTTAGAGCTGCGACATTCATGGGATATGAACATACCGGTTTTCTACCACATCGTAGTGAGAGGTGGTCTCCCAACAAATGTCCAGAGAGAACTGGGGAAGGTTGTGGAGATAGAGAAGGAGGCATGGTCAGAGATACAGGCAAAAATAGTACATCACTGGAGGGCTAAGCAGGACAATCAGAGAAGGAAGGCAAAATTGGTTCATAAGAAGTTTGCTCAGATTAGTATGGAAGGGGCTGTCCTACTGGCCTTCTGCAGGGGGGCATGCCAGAGGGGGGATTCATACCAGAAGTTTTTGTGCAACAAGGGGGTTTAATGCCACAGGGAGGAGGTGTACCACAAGGGGAGTAGTTCAGCAGAGAGTGTTCACACCACAGGGAGGTTTTGCACCACTAGCGGCATTTGCACCACATGGGGGTTTTCCCTACAAGGAGGGTTTGGCCCACAAGGGGGTTTTGGCCCACAAGAGGGATATTTTCTGAGACCAAAAGGGGTATTAAAGAGAGGGAGGGGGTTTGATTATTGAGGAGCGGGAGCACAATATGGGGTATAATGTTCCAACCACACCGGCTGCTCCACAGTTGTAGTCACCATTAGCCCAACCCACTTGCAGTACACCACAGCAACACCCGCCGCCAAATACTCAACAGATGCAGGCACAGACACAGATCCAGGTGTAGACGCCAGCACAGACAGCGAATCAGCAATGCGATGCCAACTTATTACCTTAGCACACAGTACCACACTATACAGGAGCATCAGTGTTAGGGGCAACTCCTTCCTACCACTAGGCACAAACAAACACCCAATAGGACAACCCACAGAGGGCTCTGCTGTGCCCAATCCTATTAGGAACTTCAGACCCAGAAGAGGAACCACAGGTTACAGTGAGCATAGGCAGCAAGACATTCTCATTTTTGGCAGACACGGACTACCAAATCTTGCATTAGAGATGGAATATTCCCTTTGTTGGAGAGGAACATGACACGCAGGGGTTCTCTGGGGATGTTTAACAGTTTCCTTCACCAAATACCTACCCCTTACCATTGGCACTCAGGAAATAGTTGCAGCCTTATTGTACTTCAAAGAAACACCAATCAACATATTGTGCAGAGACATCATGAGCACATTTTACATGACCTTTTTGTTTACTGGCAAAGGCATAGGGTGTTCCACTCCTGGGGTGTACTGCAACTGATCAGGAACAGTGTTTTAAACACTCTGCACCCACAGCACACTGAGGGGTTGCAATATATCCCCAGTTATTCATCTATGTCACACAGTTGCTGTTAGGATGAGTACCTAGGCTAAGAAACCACACCTACAAATCACCCACAGAATTTCAGTTCAGTCCAGGAGCATTGAAGGATGTTGTGCCAGGAACTGTCATTACTATTCAGCTAGATGGTAATAACACAAAAGGACAAGGTGATATTACAGGAGGTGGTTGAGGATGGTGGTAAATGGCCCACTGTCCTTTGTTTTGACCCCACCCACTGCTTGACTGACTTGACTGATGAACTTCTTTTTGAAGACGGCAAGGAAAAAGGAGAGATGGTGTTTTAGATAAGCATACCATGTCACTTGCTTGTACAGCATAGGCATGTTCCCCTAATTGCACTCGTTATGAGGGAGAAGTTGGCACACTTGCAGGAAGACTTACAGAATGTGCCTGCAGATATTTGGACCAACAGGCCATATGAAATAGGACTTTTGAAGGTGATAGGGGCATTCTATATCAAATTGAAATAAGGGTCCCCTGGTCAAACAGTACCCCCTGGCCAGGGAGGTGAATGAAGGGATACATGACAACATTTTAGCTTTCTGGTAACAGGGCATAATACAGCACTCAGAGTCCTCGTGTATCACAGCTGTGTACCCTGAGAAAAAGGCGAAGGGGGGACCCACTGAATACCATTGTGGAGGAAGAGTTTCTGATGGTACCCAATCCAGACACCATTTTCTGTAACATTCCCATGGGGACAACATGCTTCATGATGATTGATCTGAAGAATGCATTCTTTTCAATACCACTGCACTCAGAATCCCAGACCTCAGTGTGTTTACTTACCACGGTCAGCGATTTCAAACAAAATACTCCCAAAAGGGTACTGTGAGTCCCTGAGTATATCTAATAGGGTACTGCAGGCATACTTGGGACATTTACAGACACTGAGCACAGTGATAAAATAAGTGCATGACCTCCTGGTGTGCAGCACCACAGAGGACCAGTGCAGGGAGTATTCAGTAACACTCTTGACGTTACTGGCAGGCAAGGGGTACAAGGTGGCTACAGAGAAGCTGCAATATTGTCAGAAGTAGGTAGTTTACCTAGTGCAGATACTTTCATCAGAAGGAAAGAGATTAACAACTGAAAAGGAAGCAGCATACAGAATACACCACAGCCCAACAGAGTAAAAGAGATGCAGTGGTTCCATGGCTTGTGCAATTACTGCCGGTCCTGGATCTTTGACTACTCTACTTACACTAAGTCACTACCCAACAGGGAAGTGATGCCAGCTGTCCTTACAAAGAACAAGCCCCTGGCATATTATAATGGGATTTTTGACCCAGTAATGCTTGTGCATTTTCCACGTGAGTAGGCACTTGCAGCAGCAACTTTCACGATTGATCATCAGTCCTAAAGTTGGGCTGCCCAGTGAGGCTCTATGTAGAGCACACAGGGTTCGCTATCCTGGATAAATCAAAGTCTACCCTCACTACCCAAAGAGTGTCAGGGTATGAGGTTATACTTTCAAATTCAGCACTTCACATAATGAGGTGCCAGGTTGTCAATCCAGAGAGCTTCTTCATCCAACCAGTGCAGGCAGTTGATGACATTCATGATTGCACCACCTGCAAAGAGGGTCTAGAGGGTCTGCACACAGTGAGAGAAGAAGTCTTAGATTAGGAAGAGAGATACTGTTCATTAATGGTTCATCGTCGATTGATCAGAACACAGATGTCGACACACTGGTTCAGTGGAAGTGCGCTTTGTGGGACAGTACTTTGAGGTGGCAGCAAAGATGAAGTTACCATCACATTATTCAGCGCAAACCTCTGAATTGGAGGTATTGATATCAGCAATAAGCATGTGTCAAGAATGCTCTGCCACTGATTATTCAGATTCGGCCTATGTCACCACCACATTACATTCACAGCTGTGCCGGTGGAAGAGGAGAGGTTTCAGGAAAAGTGATGGAGAACCGGTTCAGCACATGAATTTGATATCAAAGCTGATAGAGGTGTACCCCAGCATTCAGTTTTGACAGTAGTTAAGTGTGCTGTCCAAAATGTGGGGTAAGCTTATATGCCACGCAGCAATGAGAGCGGCTAAACAAGCAGCATATCTGACATATGTTACCAATTTGCCTCTCATGTTTACAAGCAAGTCACAACAGCAGGCGCAGCGAGGAGACTGCTATAACCCTTCTAATGTTTGGCCTATTTATCTTCATTCTCATCTTTCCAAGCTTCTTGAACATGTTGTCTATTCAGGTCTCTACTTTTGTCTCTGATAAGTCTATTCTTCATAGCTTTCAGACTGTCTTTCACCCTCTTCATTCCACTAAAACTACTCTTCTTTCTGTCTGCGATTCATTGCTCTCTGATCGCTACTCTAAACACTCTTCTCTTCTGGTCCTATTGGATTTATTGGCTGCTTTGGACACTGTGGATCATACCCTCTTCTTATCTTCTCTTTCTTTTTTTGTGTTTTCTGGTTCTGTCTTATCTTGGTTTTGCTAATATCTATGCTACCGAGATTATTCAAAATCTTGGGCTAAGCCCTCTTCTGATACTTTACCTCTTCATCACAGTGTTCCCCAAGGTTCTGATCTAGGACCTTTTCTTTTCTCTCTCTATGCATCTCCTCTTGCTGCTATCAATTTGTCTTTTGGGATATTACATAACTTCTATGCGGATGATACCCAACTTTTTCTGTCTTTTTCTTCTTTTTCCTCTTCTGTTCATGACAACCTTGCTTCTTGTCTCTTGGCTACCAAATATTGTATGTCAGATCACTTTCTCATCTTAAATGCTACTAAAACTGAAGCTCTTTTCTTTCCCACTAATACTATCCATTCTCCTTTTCCTCCTTTCCGTGTTTCATTTCCCCCATCACAACTACCTATTTCATCTTCAGCTCGTAATAATGGTCTTCATTTTGACACTAACTTGTCTTTCTTTCATCACATTTCTTTTACTTTTTCATGCTTGTCGATGTCATCTTTTCAGCATTTGTAAATCCTGATCTTTTCTTTTTTTTGATGCCACTAAAATTCAAGGTACACTGTCCTTTCATCGACACCTGTTATTACGGTGGGTGTTTGTTCTGTGGAACTTTTGCAGAATAAAACTTTTCAAAATATTTTCAGGGGTGGGAAAGGGCATATAAAGGGGTGGGGGGTCACAAATCAAAGAAAAATAGGTAAACAGTGGGGGCTAAAAATGTAAAAATACTCTAAGTTTTTTCATCAGAGATTCTGTGGAAAAACACCCATCGTAAAAAACAGGCGTCAATTAAATGACATAGAACCAAATTCAATACCCTCACTTGTTTTAAAGTCACTTTATGGTGTTGCACCTTCTTACCTATCTTTTCTCATGTTCTTTTTATTCTCCTACTTGTGTGCTTTCCTCTCAGTCTCAATTTCTATTATCAGATCCTCGGCTCCCCCTTGTCCAGTCAGGGTTTTGTTCTTTCACTTTGCTAGCTCCATCTCACTGGATCACTCTTCATCTATTCCTCAGCTCTATTACCTTCTATTCTTTATTTCGTGCTACTCTTAAGAATCATCTCCTTCATCTAGAAGAACAACTATGAATACTTTTTCTTAGTTTTTGATATTGCAATAAAGTGCTGTAAAGAAGGTCCTTTTTTGTTCAGCGCTTTGGGGTAAAGTGCTATATAAGTACCAAATAAACAGAATTACAAGGCAAGTCCTCCCAGCAGAAGCAAGAATTATGGAAGAAGAGGGGGTGCTCCTTGTCCCCCATTGATTTAATTTGGCATCAGAACAGCTTGGGGAAGTCAGTGATGCCTGTAGAATTACTTAAGGTGGCTCTTGAACAGCTGCATTACCCAGCACATACATCAAAAGAAAGCATTGCAGCTGATTTACAGGAAGAGTGGTTTGTTCCAAACTTGCATGAGCATTTGGTGGAGTTCATTGCCAACTGTGTGTCATGTCCACGTTATACAGCACAGCCCTTCTGCAATTTGCATATTGATTACTTTGATGTGCAAAACAGGTGTGCTATCTTTGCTATGAAATAGGTGTGGCCTGCCCATTCCCCTGTTGGTTTGAGGCCCGACCGTGTGACCACTGTGACGCTAAATCAGCAGTTAACTTGCTCATGTGCAATGTTTTTCCATGATGGGGAGTGGGCAAAGAAATGAGGTCTGATAATGACCTGCATTTCTCCAACAAACTCTTTAAGGAAATTACTTCCCTATTAAGCATTAATCTCAGGCTTTTTTCCATTTACCAACCTCAAGCACATCCATCTAGTGCAACTCCTAAACAGCCACCTGAAACAGTGCCTTGCAATGCTCTCTAATACACTTCACTGCTTGCCGCTTGCCCTCTTTGCTTTGCGCAATCAGCCAGGGTCCGAACATCATCTCACCCCTCATGTGATTGTGACTGACAGGCAGATGGTAACACTGCTTACCCTGCTCACAATGCTCGTTCTGTTTCTGATGCTCATAGTTCTGCTGACATTCTGTGGGAGGAGTTTAGCGGTATCATAGGGAGCTCACCCGATCTCTCTGATTTATATGATTGCAGACAGGGCCCGACAACACCAGCCGGTGCGACCAACCAGAACAAGAGGAACAGGGCTTACTGCCCCCCCTGCAACTGTACCTGGGGGAAGAGTTGTTAAGGAACTTCACTAGGAAAAAGTGGAGTCAGCCACACTTTGTGGGGCTCTATACTGTCATTTACGTGACTACAACGGCAATCAAAGCAGAGGGCCGACGCCAATGGATCAATTTGACAGATGTCCGCAGAGACAAAAGCAGCACCACCCCCTGCAGGAGAAGAAGGGGAGGCCGACAAAAGGGGAGTGCCCATCATTTAAATATTTCCTTTCGGTCCTTATCTCAAGGAGTAGCCTTATCCCAGGGCCAGAAACCTTATTATTGGGGCAGGGCCTATCCCAGGAGTGGGTCTATCCTCAGGGTGAGACCTATTCTAGGGCAGAGACCTAGCCCAAGGGAGTGAGCTATTCTGGGGGGGCTATCCCAGAGGCAGGAGCTGTCCAAGGGGTGTGAGCTATACCAAGGGTGTGAGCTATCTATCCCAGGCCTGCCGGGCTGACAGGCACCCGCGACCATACTTTGTAGTTTGCCGGTCCGGTAACAATGGTACCAGCAAGATGATCGGTACCGTTGTTACCGGACCGGCAACTTTGTAATAATGCCCAGTTGGTCAGAGTGATCGAATCTCACATTTTGAGATCTCACAGGGCCAGAATTTAAAGAGGCAGAGTCGCGCAGTGTTCATAGTGGAAGAATTCACAGCAGCAGCAGTTCAAGGTGATAGAATCTCTCAGTGGTAAAGTCTATTTGACAGGGGGCATGGTTTGACTGCCATGTGTTGGGGAAGCAGACCTATGGAGCTCCCAAATGATCCTGCTCTCACATTAGGCTAACTGGTCAATTTTTTGCAGAAAAGCAAGCGAGAGGTGTTGGAACTGCTGGGGAAAAAGAAGGCTGCAAAACTGCTGTGTAGTGCAGCAAAGAAATGCCGAAAAACTGCCTGCACGAAGCAGAACACTAAGATGGCGGATGTGCGCTCGCTTCCAGGCCTGATGAGGAGGAGACTGGTAATGGACCATAAGCCAGTTATTGCTAACTGGCACCCCCCTTTAGTGCACTCCTAAGGGGTAAATACCCCACTTTTTCTAAAAGTGTAACTAAATTCGAAGAGATAGACTAGTAAATCGAGTGTGTAATCAATGGAAGTTCTTGGGTGATTGGTTACATACAATAGATTGGTTACATATAATAGATTATATATGTGCTTTGAAACCAGAGAAGTAGACAAAAACACATAAGAGTCTGTATTTCATAAGAAAAAATCTATTTAAATACAATTAAAGAGGCATGTTGCCCTCAAACCACAAAAGTTGAAATTAAGCATTCAAAATAAAGTATGTTGCATCACAATAAGTAGTTCTGTCCAAAAAAAATAAGAGAACAGTAATGTTGCATTCACATGTACACTTCTATACTTTAGGAAATTGTTGGAACATTAATTAAATCACATATAGTTGTATCCCCTAATACACTCAAATGATGGTAACAAGTGTTGCCGACACGTTTCGGATAGTAACAGAATCCTTCGTCAGGGCTTGAGCTTGAGTGTACTCAACTTCCTAGGCTTCATACAATGTCTTTCAGTAATATGTCTACAAGGTAATATAAAACAATGTACGTCAGTATATATCTCCAAAAGAAATGCTTAACGGTAGATATCGGTAAATATAAGGCTAGATTTGAAACTGACCTCATTGTCATTTCCAAGTGACTCCAGGTCACTCACTGGACTTGCAAAATACCAAAAATTACCCAATTAGAGGTCTAACTCCTCTTAAAAACCAAAGGATAGGATATGAATGTATCCATATTACATGTATAGAGTAGAATTTAGTAAATTAAACAGCGCTTACCCGACTGGTAGTCGGAGAGGAGGGAACTAGGTCTGTAGAGATGTTGAGAAAACTGCTCTGAACTGTGGGAAGCAACATGAAATAAGTGAGACTACACAGTAGTCCATGCTCATTAAGCGGAAAATACCACTGGCGATTCTTGTGCCCGATGGTATATATGCTACGGGCTGCAAGGGAGCTATCCCATATTCTGGGCCACGTAACTCTGCATCAACTGGTCCAATCCATGTAATAAATCAGTATGTTCTCCTCTGTACACCACTACAAACGCTACACACTACATAGCATACAAGCAGAGAAATCCGCAAAAATGCATGAGCCCTATGTTCTCTATGGGGAGAGAGAAGGGCAGGATCAAAGAGTTGTGCAACTCAGCATAAATTGGTCAAATACATGTGATAAATCCATATGGACTCATCTGTAGTCTATTTCAAACGCTGCACATTAAATTGCATACACGCGGTGAAGCCCGCTAAAATACATGAGCCCTATGTTATCTATGGCGAGAGAGAAACGGGCCAAATCACAGAGTTGCGGTTGTGTGCTAACTCACCTTCTGCTCAGTGCAAGTGCCAGATGCAGGCCAGCGTCCCGATCGCAGCTCGATCGGACTCTCGGGAGTAAATGTGTTGTCAAGGACACCCACGCATATGCGTAGTGTCCTCCGGATGGCGCCGGCCATCTTGGTGTGGCCAATACAAGGATGTGTTGCCTAGACAAAACTACCCTTGTTTCCCGACACCGAGATGCACGGGACTGCTTTGTGTTAGGAGGGAGCCCGGAACGGGCTGAAAGGTGAAGGAGAGTGATGTGTGTGTCCCGAATGCGGGATAAGGGACGTGATTCGTGGTGCCCCAGAGGAGGAGACTGGTGGCAGCTGTGAATGCCAGACCAAGGGGCCAGAGTGCCAGCAAAGGAGAAACGGAACACTGCGAACACCTGCATACGTAGGCTAACGGCTAAGCGAGCGCCCAGCAGGATAGTGGCAGAAGCAGCAATGGGCGAGCCCTGTGAATAACTGAGTGGGGAAGCCGGGCAAGCTGATTGCGCCGACGCCAACAGTAGAGCCTGAGGGAGGCGAATGGCAAAGCGTTAGCTAGGTGAGGCAATCAAGGTGGATAGCTGAGGTTGATGGACGGCGGGGCCCCACAGACCCTCTCCCTCCAATCACGGTGTAAGAAAGGTAGAGAGAAACGGACAGGCAGAAGGACGCCGCCAGCGCAAAACGAAAGCTCGGCACTGAACACATCACACAAACCAGGACACAGCCTCACAACAACACAGCCCAGGACCACCATAGACCTCCAGCGAGCGAATCAAGGTACTTGACCAGGAATACATAAAGAGCTGGGAGGAGGGAGAGAAGCACAGTGCATCACCCACGGCCCATCAGGAACAGGGGGCCCCCTGTGAACAAATATCCTCCCACCCATAACATATGCATAGCAATGTGTCCCCCGGGGGAAGGGCAGAAGAGGGAGCGTGAACCCACAGAATGGGAAACATGATAGATTAACAAGAGAGGTACCGGGAATCACCACCAAGTGTCAACCTGTGCAGAGAAGCGAAAAGGAGAAGCCTGAGGTTGATGGCTGGGTATAAAACATACTGGAGCCTGAGGGAACCCTGGAACGTGCTAAACACAGGGCAGCTGATAACAACGCAACCAGGCAGACAACGCATATCAGAAGGCCTGTGGAATAAGGCACAGTCAGCAAGGAACTCACCACAAAAGCCACGGTGAGGACTAACCAGGGCTCCTAGCTGGCCAAACATGGTAGTGTGCAACACATGTACACAAACAAAGCACAGTGAGGTGTGCCCCTCTAAACCTGAGCCCACAACCCCTCCAAAATGTGTCAGAAACCAGAACAGAGGCTGTCCACAGTGCACCATGCCGAACTGCAATCACGTTGCCAAGACTGGAACCGATACCGACCACCTTCTCGGCAGGCCAGCTCAATAATAAGCAAATGAATGGCGACAGAGTGAAGGCCTAAATCACAGGAAAGACAGGCCCCAAAGCTGACCCCTGAAATTAGCAGCAACAGAACGAAAACATCTGAGCAGTCATCAAGCAATTAAAGTTAAGACCCTAAGCTGCAAGAAACGAGATGCCATAAAAACAAAAAGGGGGCAAGTGCAAATAGAGCAGCATGAAGACACAGCAGACAAGAGGGTTGCAGGCCCGGAACAATGCAATAGCTGCATTAAAATCAGCATTAGAACACAAAATGGATGCAGTGATAGCGGGCATGGCCCTGCTGCATCAGGATGTACGAGCAGTTGCAGAACAAATGGGCACACCAGAACAACAGGTGCAGAAGAATACAGTGAACATAACAACTGCCCAAACCCAAATCACGAGTATGCTAAAGAGAATAAAGACCCTGGAACACAGAGGTGAGGACGCAGAGGGTAGAGCCTGAAGAAACATCTGCATTGGTGGCCTACCCGAAGGAGAAGAGGGTAAAGATCACACAAACTATGTTGAGAACCTACTGCTGCAGGAAATAGGGGCGAGTATGCTTTCACAGGACTTCGCAAAGGAGAGGGCTCACAGATGCTTAGACAGAAAACCCTTGCCAGGAGCCCCACTGAGGCCCATAATAGCCAAGATTATGAACTTTAAAGACCTGGAAAATATCCTGACTTTCTCAAGGGAAGGAGGTGCGATCACCAAGAACTAGAGAATCGCAATCTATCCAGACTACACAGTGCAGGTGCAGGGGCAGAAAGCACAGTTTGGACCCACAAAAGAGTGACTCCGAAGAGTAAGCTTCAGATACATGATCCTGTACCCCACCAAACTTAAGGTACTTCAAAACGGCCGCTCCTACTTCTTTGAAAACACAGACGAGGCACATACCTGGATGGATCAACAAGGCATACCTCAACTGGAAACTTAGAATAGTAACAATAATGCCAACGCACTGCCATAATGGGGCAGGGACGCAAAGCGGGAAAGCCCGAAATGAGATCCAAGACTGAACATGTGACAAGACACGTAACACAAACACATGACCAGGAATACTAAATATGACTGCAACCGACAATGTGTCACAGTGGCTTCATCGACGGTTTTTACAGCGAGCAACCCCCCCCAGAACACTGAGAATGCACACAATGTCAGTTCAAAGACATTGTGTTGCGGATAGACACCCCCGGGACACTGGGGATGACCTAAGGAAGCGGCGAAGCCTGAGCAGAGGGAGGGTGGCTGGGCGTTTGATAATAGTTGTAGTTAGTAAGTTATTTGGTTGGTTGGTAGACAGCACAAGCAGAGGATGAAGCACCACACACAGCAGAAGATTAGAAGGCGTGAGTGGCGATGAAACTCAGGACAGTCAAAAGAAGCACGGCCAACAAAATACCGCAGTGCAAGGACCCATGCGACATTGGCACAGAATGACATTGACTCGCAGGAAAAAGGGAGGAATTGCCAATGGGGGTAAAAAACAGCACAGGCAAGAACTGGAGAAATAGAAGTCGGGCATGGGGGCTCACGTAAGCCTAGGGGGAAAGGCAGGTCACAGGGTACACAAAGACAATGGGCCAGGAAGAAGTAAAAATAGTGCCCTGGAACATCAGGGGACTAAACCCCTACGTCGAGACAGAGTATACGCCTGGCTGAACAGGTTGAAAGTGAAAATGGCAATGTTACAGGAAACTCACTTAACGCTGGAAATCCAAAGTGGCCAAGAAATGGGGCAGCCAAATTTACAGCTCAACGTACTCCAATTAAGCAAGGGGAGTGCTGAGATGGCTCGCCCTCGGAGTCCCATTCCAGCTTATAAAACAAAAAAGCGATTTGGAGGGCAGACTTGTGATAGTGCATGGAATGCTGGAAAACAAATAAGTGCACTGAATAAACACATATGCCATAAATCAAAACACTACTGAGTTCTTCAGGAAAATAGCACCCCAACTAGCCCCATACAGAGAAGCGACATTCCTCTGGGAAGGCGACTTCAACTGAACATTGAACCCGCTACAAAAATAGCACCCAAACTAGCCCCACACAGAGAAGCGACATTCATATGGGAAGGGGACTTCAACTGCACATTGAACCGACTACTGGACGGATGACAAACACAGAACACCAGCACCGCCAGCTAAGGCCCTCTGTAGGATCCTGAATCAGCTGAATCTGGTGGACGTTTGGTGGAGGTTTGAAGGCACATGCAGAAGCTAGACAGTATACACACTATAGTGCCTCCCCACAGGATATTTACACAGATAGATTACTTACTCACGGGCACAAAAAACCTAGGGGAATTCACAGGGATACATATCAAAGCACGAAGACTATCAGATCACGCTCAAATAGTAGCAACGTGGGCACATTCCGACAGGAAGGCCCCTATAACAACATGGCGACTAAGGGCAGAGGCTCTAATTGAAGGGGAGTTTCAGGAACACCTACAAGACACTATAGATGACTACTTTGAGCACAACAAGGGAAGCGTAGAAAGTAACAGAACACTTTGGGATGCCTTTAAAGTGGTGGTCAGAGGAGCATCCATAGGGAAAACAGGGGGATTCAGGGGAGCGGCCTGGTGGACCTCAAAGAAATAGAAAGGGAGATAGAACGAGCTGAACTGCAAGCAGGCATGGGGGAAGAATTGGGGGAACTCACATCATTGCGGTTGAGGTGTTTCACGATCTGGGAGAGGTTGGGGGAAATTAGACTACGGGAAGAATATGCAAAGATTCCATGTGGAAAGAGATAAGCCCGGCACAATTTTATATGAGGGTGTACACCCAAAACCAAGGGACGGAAGCAGGTGACATAGCTGACGCCCTGGCTGAGATCAGTCTACCTAACTTAACTGAAGTGCAGACCCACATACTTGAGGCCACCCATCACAGTGGAGGAATTAGCAACTGTAATCTCCGATTTTCCATCGGGTAAATCCCTGGGACCCGAAGTGCTTCCTGGTGAGTTCTATAAGAAATACAGGGACACCGTAGCACTAAGGCTGCTGGAGACCTATGAAGAGGCGTACGAGAAGGAACGGTTACCGGACAGCATGTCGGAATCTCTAATATTACCCATCCTCAAATCTGGGGAATCACTTGTAGAGTGTGCTCCTACAGGCAGATCTTCCTGATTAACCAAGACTCTAAAACTCTAACAGCAACTCTTGCGAACTGATTCAAACAATTTATACCCAAGTTAGTGCATTCGGACCAAACAAGGCTATTTCCCGGGTCGGAACACGACGTGGAAATTGCAAAGACTCCACCATGTGATAGAGCTGATGAATCTGAGACGGGGCATAGAACACTGTTAACATTTTCAATTCTGTGAATTGGGATTGGCTGCTGAGCGTGCTCACTCACTTTGGAATGGGCAGGGATTTTTTCGCAGGATCACGCTGCTATATAAAGACCCCAGTGCTAGAGTGAAAATGGGTAGGCACATCTCGGAGGTCTGGAGGATCTATAGAGGCACAAAGCAAGGATGCCACTATCCCCGATGCTGTACATATTGGCCCTTGAACCACTGGCGATCTTCCTCAGGGCCAAATATAATGAAACTGGATCAGATATAGACGGAGTCATACACCAAATCTCATTATATGCAGATGACATGCTCCTCTTTGTTGCAGACCCAGAACAGCACCTGCCAGGCCTACTAGAAGCCACATACGTATTTGCCAAGTTATCAGGAATAGCCATTAAACAAAAAAACTCCTCCCTGTTCCCTCTAGCAGATCTAAAATGGGTCTCCCCGAACCAACTGCCGTACCTGGGTCTCAAATGGGCGCCACGCACTTTCTGCTATCTAGGGATAGATGTGCATCACAACACTACTAACACACACACATTCAATACACACGTGGATCTCGATAAGACAAAAAAGGCCATGAACTTTTGGAAGACGCCCCCATTAGGAATGATAGGAAGGGCAGCCCTGTTGAAGATGACGGTATTGCCACGCATGTTATACTACTTCACAAATATCCCATATGATATACCGAAGGCCTTCTTCAAACACCTAAACACGATGGCATGAGAATTCCTGTGCGGAAGGGGAAGGAACAGGATATCCCTGAATACTCTCCAAAGAGACTATGAGGCAGGAGGAATCTGAATGCCAGACTTTGAATGATACTATCTTGCAGGCCGGCTCCAATTTGTGGTCAAATGGCTGGGAGATGAAACATCAATAGACTCTTTGCTCTTCCAACCAACATTGTGACAGTACTACCTGATAGAAATGATATGGCTAGAAAAGTCATTGATTGGAACCCTACCCAACATTGTCCAACTAGGCCTGATCCTGTGGAAGAAGGAATGGAAAACTCAGGTGGTGCAAGACCGCTGTTCCATGCAGATCCCCCTTGCAGCAATAGCAGGTTCAAGGACCGAGACTCTTGTAACGTACCAGCGAAATTGGGAAGCCAAGGGCATAGCTCAGATAGGGGATTTATGGAAATATGGACAATGGGTATAATTGCAAACCCTGACGGTGGAGCGCGAGATACAAAGAAGCCAATATATACTGTATTACAGCATGGTCCAGACAATCAAGAGGAGATTGCCAGGAGAAGACACTGGGGAGGCGCTCGACACATGGTACAATGTATCAGAAGGGGGACTTACGGTCTCCAGTCTCTATGAACATCTCCTGAAAACCAACAGTGAGCGGGAACTGCAAATGCAAGAACATTGGGAAGGGGAGCTCCAGAAGCCCTTCACTGACTAAGAGTGGTCTAGAGTACTGCGGTACCCGAAGAAAGTGTCTAGAAAAGCAAGATTTAGGCAAGCACAGCTCTATCTCACACACAGTGCATACCTCACGCCCAGGAGAATGTCCACTATGGGACCTAGGACACCCCAGAACAGCCCACGGTGCGCTGCAAAGAAAGCAGACATGCTGCATATGTTCTGGACCTGCCAAGTGGTAACAGACTTTTGGGACGAAGTCAAGGTAAAGGCGACGAGGGTTGGAATCCACTTGCAAGCCTTGACACCAGAATCTTACTTACTGGGCCTTTTTCCTATAGGAAACAAACCAAAGACACATATAGCTAAAATTAAAGACTTACAGGGTAATTCATAGAATCCAGCGCACAAGTAGCGCACGCGGCTGGCGCACAGCGTGCGCCTGCGATAGTCTGCGCCAGGCACGTGCGCTAAAACAGATTTCCGCGCACAGCGTATTCATGGATTTCAAGCTCCCAAAACAGCCGTGGCGCAGAGAATCGCAGCGAGCCTGCAGCAGCGCCAGTAACGCCCCCAAGAACGCCCTCGCGCACGGAAAAGCCATCAAAAGCGCTAAATCATCGCTAAGGGCTGCGCTAACCCCGGACCACTTCACAGGGCAGGCAAACAAGGAAAGCAAAGCGGGCAATCTCCAAATCAGGAGTACGCAGGAAGTACTACACGCGACTAGGCAGGGAACGTGAATCACAGGGGTACGCGGGAATCATCACACGCGAACAGCCAGGGTGCGTGTATTACAGGGGTAGCGGGAAGTTCAACACGCGATTGGCCAGGGAACGTGAATTACAGGGGGACGCGTGAAGTAGAACACGCGATAGGCCAGGGAACGTGTATTACAGGGGTACGCGGGAATCATCACACGCGAACAGCCAGGGTGCGTGTATTACAGGGGTAGCGGGAAGTTCAACACGCGATGGGCCAGGGAACGTGTATTACAGGGGGACGCGTGAAGTAGAACACGCGATAGGCCAGGGAACGTGCATCACAGGGGTACGCGGGAATTATCACACGCGAACAGCCAGGGTGCGTGTATTACAGGGGTAGCGGGAAGTTCAACACGCGATGGGCCAGGGAACGTGTATTACAGGGGGACGTGTGAAGTAGAACACGCGATAGGCCAGGGAACGTGTATTACAGGGGTACGCGGGAATCATCACACGCGAACAGGCAGGGTGCGTGTATTACAGGGGTAGCGGGAAGTTCAACACGCGATTGGCCAGGGTACGTGTATCACAGGGGTGCGTGGGAATTATCACATGCGAATAGGCTGGGTGGGCCCCCACAGGTGTACCCTGTACACCCTCCCCGGCCCCTGCAGGCAGCCCACAAAACAGTGGACTACCCTGCACACCTGATCATGTCCCCCTGCACCCCCATCCACCAGGGGCACCCTCCACCAGGCCCCCACCCATGTCTCCCACCACCCCCACCCCCCAGCAGTGCAGGGGCACCTGCCATCAGGCCCCCATCCATGTCTCCCACCACCCCCAACCCCCATCCACCAGGGGCACCCTCCACCAGGCCCCCACCCATGTCTCCCACCACCCCCACCCACCAGCACTGTGGGGCACGTGGCCAGCAGGCAGTCAGGCAGCAGCCGATGGCAGGTGGGAGCGTGCTCAGGCTTCTTGGGGACTTAAATTTGGCCTCCTGGCCAGGAGCGTGGTCTTTCGTGTTAGAACGCGTGGACAGCCTGATAGGGAGTGATTTTGCACCTGAAAACCCCACACTCATCGCGCGAAAACCCGTCACCAGCATATGTGCGTCAATAGTTACCTGCACGTGCAGTGTCAAAGCGTGTGATTGGTGAAAAGTGAGCGACACGCAGGAGTGTCGAAGCGCGTGATTGGTGAAAAAGGATCCACATGCAGGAGTGACAAAGCGTGTGATTGGTGAAAAGTGAGCGACACGCAGGAGTGTCGAAGCGCGTGATTGGTGAAAAAGGATCCACATGCAGGAGTGACAAAGCGTGTGATTGGTGAAAAGTGAGCTACACGCAGGAGTGTCGAAGCGCGTGATTGGTGAAAAAGGATCCACATGCAGGAGTGACAAAGCGTGTGATTGGTGAAAAGAGAGCTACACGCAGGAGTGCCAAAGCGTGTGATTGGTGAAAATGGGCCAAGCACGTACACGCCGTAAGTGACGATGTACGTGTGGGCCTGTATAAAAGGTAGTGTTGAACACAATTTCCTTGTACGTGCTTTTCGTGGAGAGCGAGTGGGTGAATTCGGTACTTCTTGTCGTTTCACACGCGATTTACTTCACGGCGTTTCCAGTTCGTACTCCCTGTTACCTCTGACAGCTCTTTTCTCTTTTTCCTCTTGTACTGGTTTTCCTGGGCCTGTTCCCTCAAACAGTGTCCCCTTCTACAGTTGTCCTGTCTCCTCAGACAGCGTACACCTCTTCTTTTGGTGGGGGTGTTGCCAACCAAAAGTGCTATTTTTTCACGCTCTTTTACCTGGCAGACGGTGAGTCACGCACGTATCTAACATCTGTGCTTGCCCCGTGTGTAGCCTACCCCTTCAGAGGTCAATCTAGGCCGCGTGTGACACGCATACGTTCATTGTGTTACTGGATGCCACAGCGTAGTGCAGGGTTTTCCATCAGCACACGTGGTCTAGGAGGGGTATTGTGCACGTTCCTTAACTTTTTTGGGGTGCCTGTGCGTTGCGTGACCCGTCATCTTTCCCCAGGGGTGTCATATAGCCTTGCCACTGCACTAGGGTACGAATACCATCTGGTACCCAACCCCTTTGACACCCAATTGCCCAGGACAATTGTGCACACCCACTCCCATACGCACAATACCATCAGTGCCATGGTTGGGAGGCGTGCAAGCCGTAAGGGTGGCAAAGGTGGCCGAGCCACACGTGGTGGCCGTGGAGGATCCAACAGGGGACGTGGTTGTGACTTGCAGGGCGCCCCTGTTCCCCCCAGTCTGGAGGAACAGTCAGGGACACCCATGCCCCCCCCCACCCCCCCCCCAGTTGAGAGTCATGTGGCTGATACCAACCCTGATCAGCCCATGTCGGACCAGGCCATTGTGGCACCAGACCTGTCCGAGGGTGATTCCATCGCTGACATCCAGGTCAGCAGGTCCACTGCACGTGCACCGGTGCACATTGGTGTCATCAGGGCACGCGCATCTATGCCAGATAGGTCATCTGCTGGCCCCCGTAGCCAGGGTGTGGCTCAATCCACCCCACCTCTCATACACCCTGCCAAGACTGTGTCGGTCCTAGTTCATGCACCTCAGATCAGGCCTGACCCCATCCCACTACCCCCAATGCCTGCACCTACTCCCATGCTGAGTGGGCAATCACACACACCCAGTACAGAGTCCACCACGGCTCCTGCCCCTAGTGTCCACAGCGGCGTAGGACACTCTGGATCCCCACCCCCTTCCAAGCGCAAGAGGAAGAGTGCACGTCCGGCACAGGCTGATGCCCCAGACACGGCTGCACAGTCCGGCCCATCAAGGAAGCCAAGCTTCACAGACGCCGAACTTAATGCACTTGTTCAGTATGTGTCAGATCATGATAGGGAAATGGTCATCGTTGCAGGGTCCAAGACCACACATGCCAGACGCCAGGCACACTGGCAGACCATTGCTGACAGAATAAGTGCCCTTGGAGTAGTGAGGCGCACAGCTAGTGATTGCCAGAAGCGCTGGAATGACCTTAAGCGCAGGGCAAAGGATAAGCTGGCCTCAAGTCATGCCGCAACCTTGGTGACTGGAGGTGGGTCCCCAGCACAGGAAATAGAACTCACACCACACGAGTCCGTAGCTGGATCCTACGTCACCGAGGGACAACTCCAAGGTCTGGGAGACCTCCCTGATTACGAGGCATCATCCGGTGAGTGCACATGCATGTGTGTATTATCCATGTGCATGGTGTGTGTGTGAAGCATTCATGTTGGGTGCCTGTCAAGGGGGTGTGTGGCAGAGTTGATAGTGGCACCCATGTGCCTCATCCAGTATGTTCAGTGCAACACCATCTGGCCACAGCACTATCCCTACTGGCAACAGTGCACATATGGGCCAACACCATGGAAGTTGCCCTTGATTAGTAATTTTGTCACTACATTGTTGCTCATACTCCCCTGTCTATTCATCTGATGTCTTACATACCATTCCTCTCCTTTCCCCCAGCCATTCAAGTTTCATCTTCACATGCCTGACATGCAATGATACCACATGCTAATGCGTCCTCTGTATATAAATGCCTACCAACATGCAGTCATACTGTGGATGTAGCCTTGACATCCACCTCCTTCCTGGGTCCTTTGGTACCGTCTGGTTTCGAGCCCCATTCCCTCACACTCCATGCTGCTCTTCATGGTCTATCTTCCATGACTTCTACAGTTCAGACCATCGTGCCCTACGCACGACACCTGCTTGCCAAAAGTCAAATGAGGGCAGCCTGCCCTCCAATGCGACCCACCCTATTGCTGACCAGTGCATCTGAGCCTACTCTAAGCTAACTCTCACTGACATCTGCTCATACATGCCTTTGCCTGTCCCATAGACCCTTCACATGGTCCCTGTCCTCTCTCCTTGCTCCTCTTCCACCATCATAGGTGGGACCCGTTGGGGTGTACTCCTGGCCTCCTTCCAATCCTCAGATACCACTATTGATGTGCATGGTAATGGGAGCGTCTCAGTCCAAGGCCCTTAGGCCAACCTCAATCTCCTTGAGAAATGCTACCCACATCTCATCAACTTCCTTACCTCTCCTGCTGTCCCCCCTCCTCTCTCCTCATCAATCCTGCACTGCCTCCCTGCACCCTCCCATGAACCTTCTCCGCCTCCCACTCCAACTCCTACACATGCGGCACCTCTGATCTCTAGCACTCCCCGTAAGTCCTACAAGGCTGTCAACCTCCTCCACAATTACACTCCTTTCACTGCGGCTGCATCAGGCATTCCTCCGATAACTGTCACTTACATGAGGTTATGCACCTTGACATCCTTGGTCTCATGGAAACATGTCTGACGGCCAGCTCTGTCTGCATCCTTGACCCTCTCCTTGGCCTGCCACTACTGTGCAGGGGGGGTGTGCCCTTGGCTTCCCTGAGGGTATTCCTGCCACTGTCACACCTACTTAGACCTACTCCACTCTGGAATGGCTTGTGTGAGGTTTCTGTCCACCACACCTTGACATTCTCAAACAGTGCGTACTGTGTCTGGGAAAACTGGTCAAATGTACTACTTCCTTTCTGAGTGTCCTCACCTCTCCTCCTCACTCATGTCCCCAGACACAGAATTCCTCATCCTTGGTGCGGTACGCATCCACCTGCATGCCTGTTGACGCCCCCACGTGACCTTTCTGTGACCTCAGCAACTCCCTCTCACCCTCTAGACTCCCGTCTGTCCCTACTCATTCTGCAGGGCACACTCTTGATGCTCTGATCTCATCTGACTTTCCCCTCTCCGCCCATCTCTGCACTCCTCTCTCCTGGAGTGATCACATTCTCCTCTCCTCCCAGCTCACCCTCAACACCCCACAGGCAAAGCCACCCTCACCACTGTCACACACCTTCTTGGTATTCCGACCCATGAAGTGTGTGTCAGTCGAGGCTCATGCTGCCAAAATCTCCCCCCCATCCAGCTCCCCCTTAGGCTCACTCCCATCCTGACAGGGCCCACTCCATGCTCCACTCCATGTCAGGTACACTGGATGTCTTTGCCACGGTCATGACCACCTGTCTGAAGCCCCATGCCAATGCAGAGTCCTGGCATGACTCGGATCTTGGGAACCCAAACCACAGGTGCCGGGTGGCAGAGAGGGAATGTCCTGCATCATGGCCATCCTCTGGCAAACTGGCCTGCCACATGCTCCAAAGGCAATAGCGCCTCACCCTTCTCACCAAGATGAGATCCCCAATCCAAGGGCACATATCTGCGGCATGTGACAACTCTGCAGGACACATAGAAATCTGAAAGGACCTTGCCGAGCCAGAAGCAGTGTGTACCTCCCCTGTCCCCTCCGAGCCCACAGCACAGCATGATTGTCTCTGTACCCCTATAGGCCACCCCCCCAGCACTTGTCTGCGCCTAACACCATCTGCCCTTGACGTCAAGTCCTACTTACCTTGTACAGCACTTCCAGCCGCCACTCCCCCTTGCACTTCATTGTGCCACCCACCCCTGCACTTGCGTGACATGAATGACACCAGCACCAGTAGTATTGTTGACTGGCATCCCCTTCTGCCCCACCACCCCTCAGTGCTCCGCTGCACCTACAAACATTACTTGACCGGTGCTTCACGAATGCAAAATTATTCCGTTACAGGTGTTGGGGAGGTGGAATCACAATGTTTACTGCATTATGTTGATGTAGACAAGGCACTGTGCATCGTTGCCAATTTGGACTAGCAGATCCATGTACAACATGTATACTAATTGATGTGACGATGCAATGTCAGGACCAGAGTGGTTGAAATCCAAAAAAGTAGCCCTCCTCTCCCTCTTCACTTGGTGGCTATGTCACATGCCATGTGTGTGATGGCATGTGCCTTTGACATGGCAATCACCGCCCAATGTGTGATGGCAGTGCTAGGCATCAAGGTGAGCAGGCGTTGCTCTCCAATCAGTACATAGTATGCCCTGAGCCTCCCCTACAGACCCAGTGATGGTGAATGCATAGGAGGACTCCCAGTCATGTAGGACATGTGTCGTAGGACTACTGCCTATGTTGTTCATCAGCCCTTGTTGCATGCCATGGTGCTAATGCCTGTTTCCATTTTTCTCTTTCATGTCTTTGCAGGGGACGAAGCACTTGTTGATGCTGGGGATGTGGTGGTGGAGCCGTCCCAGGAGGGCAACCCGGGCCGACCTACCACAAGTGAGGGACGTGGTGTGTTTGTGGGTGAAAACCCACAAGTGCTGCAGGCCGTGCTGTCGAGGGGTGTCTCTGGGGGTTCCTCCCCCGAGCAGTATTCAGGTGTAGACTCGGAGGATGACACCTATGTGCAGTCGCAGGTGAGTGTTCTTGGGAGAGAATCTCCTCTGTCCGACCCACCTGCAGCCAGGCCATTGGCCTCAATGGGGATGTCAGTGTCGGCAGATCAGCCTCCGGTGGTTACGGATGCAGGGCCACACCACCCAATCTCTGATCCTGTTCCTGGGGCTGCAGATCAGAGAGGGAATGCAGTCCTGCAGCCTGAGGCCTTGCCGGCACAGCAAGGCGCAGTCCGCCTTGCCCCAGGCAGGTGTGGTGCCCGTCAACGTGGTGGCCGTATGCCACCTGGCAATACCGTATGGGAGCAATCCATCTACGGTATGGCCACCCAACAGGCAGCATCATCCGAGATGATTGCACAGGCCATGGATAGGGTGGCCACTTCCATTGTCCCCCCAGAAAGGCTGATGGAGCGACTGGAGCAGGCTACAGAGTCCATCTGCCAGGCACACAGGGAGGATATGTTGGCGTCCAACATGGACAGGCGGGCGGCACTGGCGACTCTGCGGGAATCACTTTCCATGGAGTCCCAGCGCCACAGGGAAGCCCTGAGGGAAGAACTCCGTCACCTCAGGTCGACCCTGTTAGAGCTTGAGGCTTCATCCCATAGAAGGACAGAGGAGCAGCTGGAGCGTCTGACACGGACGCTCTCGGCCGAGATGCAGGCAACTCGTGCGGAGGTCAGGTCATCCCGGGAGTTACTGCATGGGGACCTCCGCATGATTATAACCCAGAACCAGAACTACCAGACCCGCCTGATTGCAGCCATGGAGGAGCAAACTCGTGCTTTGCGTGGGCTGCCTCCCATTGTCACACCATCTTCTGAGGCAGCTCCCCCACCTCCAGAGTCAGCTGCAGGGTCTGGGCAGAGCCATAGCGACTCATCTCCCACAACAGAGTAGCCGTGTGGGCCACGAGCCTATGGGGTGTTTTCCTTTCCCATGATCCACACAGGTGGATTGTGGCGTGCATCCTGTCCTCGGACCTCATAGGTGCCCCCCCCCCCCCCGCCGGCCCTTTCATGGCCATTTTTTCTCTTTTTCATTTTTATTTTGCAAGAGTGTTGCCTTGTGTGGGTACCTGGGCATACACTGTATTGTGGCTGGGCACATGCAGGCTTGTCCTGAGTTTGGTTTCGATGCTTGGGTAGCAGACATCCACACCCCTCCTGCTTCCGTTTCCATGGGCTTGCAAAGGGTGTGCCCAAGTGACAGCAAATTACACGGTGACATTGGACTCCCATGAGCTGTTGGCCAGTCCATAGTCAATACTGTGTAGACATTCATAGTGTTCATTGTTGTTGCACCTAACTATGCATGATGGTATGATATGTGCCTCTACTTACATATGTTGCTCATGTTTTGCAGGTATTTCACACAGATCTTCACAAGGGCATACTCTCTGGAGTCACACTACATGTCGGTAGATGTGCACTGACACTTTTGCATGGCGCCATCACTGTACATCTGGACGGTGAGGACATACCAGCTGAATCAGGTAATGAGACTACCATTGATTACATGCAATGTGTCTTGTTTGGGTGGGCTTCAGGGTGGGTTGGTGTGTAATTTGATAGAAATTACTCTTACACAGGTGTGTAGTAGTGGCTCCAGGGCGGTTAGCTGCTCAAGTGCGGCTATGTTCCATTTGGGGCACTGCTATTTGTGACACTGGTGTCATGTTGTGATGGCCAGTTTGTTTGCTGTCACATACCATGACATGGTGTCCTCAGTGGCGGGACTGTGAAGGGAGTGGGTGACATGGCAATGTTGTCATGTAGTGAATCGCCTGTGGCAATGCATTTTAGATTGATGGAGTTGTGTCTTTGCGTTGTGATGCATAGCTGGTGTATGTGTAGCTAGGGGTGCACACATATTGACACTTCCATGTTAACAATCTCAGGCTGATGTGTATCTGACAGTTCATTGTCAAGTAATTTTCAGACATTGTCAGGTAGAGTCATCATTGATTGTCAGATGGTATGTGCCAGAGCAGTGTGCATTAGCCAGCACTGTGATTCCTAGGTGAAGAAGTTGGCCACCAGTTGCGTACGGGCTGCCTCCCCCCGTGCCCTTTCCCCTCCCATGCGCAGCGGGCGTGCATGTGGTTGTGGATGTGGGGGCACCACCATGTCCACGGGCAGGCCCCGGCGTGTTGCAACGTTGTGCAGGACACATGCTGCCACTATGATCCTGCACACTATTCGGGGAGCATATAACAGCTGCCCGCCAGAACGGTCAAGGGAGCGAAAGCGTGACTTGAGCACTCCGAATGTGCGCTCCACTATGCCCCGTGTAGCAATGTGGGCTGTGTTGTACCTTACCTGGGGTGGCGTGGTGGGGTTCCGGATTGGGGTCATCATGTGGGGGCTGATAGGGTAGGCACTGTCCCCTGCGGAGGTGGTGATGGGTATCATTAGTGGTGTTGTGTCATGACCCAGTATCTGACATGCATGCATGTGGAGTGGCATTCATGCTCACCAAGCAGCCATGTATCTCCATGCTGGCCAGCCTCTAGGTCCCGGCATAGGGTAGACATTCTGTAGATGAAGCTGTCGTGGGTGGACCCTGGATAGTTGGCATATACTGATGTGATGATTCCCTTGGCATTGCATACAACTTGGACGTTGATGGAATGCCAGTGCTTGCGGTTTCTATAGATGTGCTCTGTTGCCCTGGGTGGACGTAGAGCCACATGTGTGCAGTCAATTGCACCAAGCACTTTGGGGAATTGAGCCACACCATAGAATTCCTGGATGCACGTCCGCCTTTCTGCATGAGTCCTGGGGTGGGGAGATATATGTGCCTGCGGACTGAAGGCCGTGCAGTGATGATGTTCAAGACCTGGTGTAGGCAGCGTGACTGCGTGGCCTGTGACACACCACCCACTATGGCACTTGTCCGCTGAAAGGATCCAGTGGCCAAGAAGTGCAGTACATTCAGGACCTTCTGCAGGGGGCTGAGTGCTTGGGAGCACAGGGTGGGTGATGTGAGGTCATCCTCCCACTCACTGACCAGGTCCAGTATGATGTGTGCTGGAAACCTGTACCTCCCATACACCTGGTCATCAGGCATCCCGAATAGGCTGGTTCTGGGTGTGAATATTCTGGCCCTGACTCTCCTCCTCATCCTCCTTTGGTAGCCCACTGCCACTGCTGCTAGGAACGGTATGTTCATCCTGGCATCTGGCTTGTTTATTGAAAAGTGCGCAAATTAATGCCTTGCGCGTGTAGTAGGCAGCGTGTGAGCCTCGCACCCCTGGAATCGAGTTCCCACTCCAATCGCGTGTGGAAATTCCCACGCTGCAGGCATACAGGTGCGCTGACGTACTTGCCTGTGTAAGTGGCCGCGCGCCCCTGAAATACACGTACATAGGCCAATGGCGTGTAAGCGCACTTTTGGGCAATTACACGCGATGAAATACACGTACATAGGCCAATGGCGTGTACGCGCACTTTTGGCCAATTACACGCGATGAAATACACGTACATAGGCCAATGGCGTGTACGCGCACTTTTGGCCAATTACACGCGATGACACTCTGACGTGCAGGATTTCCACGTGTGCTCCGTCTTCACGTGCTGAGTGGGGAACGCCCGTGCGGATCACGTCAGACGCGCTTACGCGATGAGGGACTCTGGTCCAATAGAATCGCGTATGCGTGCTGACGCACTTACGCGCTAAGGGCCTTTCCTCGGATTTCACGCTGACGTGCAGGAATTTCACGTGCCAAATCACTCCGTATCAAGCTGGCCACCCGAAAACACACGGAACACCACGCTCCTGCCCCGAAGGCCGAGTTACTGCCCCCCAAGTGCCCTGAGCAGCCTCCCACGTGCTATCTGCTGCTGCCTGCCTGCCTGCCTGCCTGCTGCCACCGTGCCCTGCCATTTGGTGCCTGCACATCAGCCATCTGCAGGGGTCCAGTTGCTGTGTCCACCCCTGCTGGAACTGAAGACTCCCAACTGGGATTACATCGCTCCACAGCCCAGCCCCAGGACCCAGTTGCCCACCCACACCTGCCTCTGGGGTTGCCATGTCGGGCACTTCTACATCTGGCACCAGTGGCAACCCCAGGCCAGAGGGGCAGAGGGGCACCAGCTTCACTGCCACCGAAGTTGGTGTCCTGGTGGAGCATGTCCTGGGGCAGTATGATGCCCTCTTTGGATCGTCCCGCGCCAGCAAGGAAGGACGGGAGAGGATCTGGGCCGACTGTGTGGTTGCCATCAACGCGGAGGGGGTGGCAACCCGCAACGTCTTGAAGATCAAGAAGCGCTGGGAGGACTTGAGGTCCAGGACCCTTGTGAAGGCCCGGCGCCTCGTGGAGGGGGGCCGGGGCCACATGAGTTCCATCCAGAAGAGGGTCCTGGAACGCGTACGCCCAGCGCTCAACGCCCAGATCCTTGAGAGGGAGACCCGTCTGGAGTTGAGCGGTAAGTGTCCAAGCATCACTGTGTGAGACAGGGCATGTTGCGGTGTGCTGGTTCTATGATACTTGCCTGTATGTGTGCCATGTGCCATGTATGCATGTATGTGTGCTGGGACATCATGGTAATGCATGTGCGACCAGTGATGTGTGACCCACATGGTTGTTGCATGTGTAGAAATGCGGCATGGGGAGCACTATGCAGATTTGGGACATGAGAGCATGCCAGTCTCTGTACCTGGACATGGATGGGGGTGAGGATGGGTGCTGATGCCAGGTACATATATGGTAGCCATGTCTGTGTGCCTGACCTGCATGTCTGTGACTTGTGCATGCCATGGATGCATGACTCATGTGTGTGACAATGCACAGATTCAGTGACGCACCCACCTTACCCTTGTTTTGCCTGTGTTTGGTGTGATTGTGGCCAGATGGATGTGACTGAGGTGTAGTGTGTGCATGTGATATGCATGAGCCATGATGCATGTGAGTTACATTTCATTGAATGTTTCAAGAGTCAATTGGACATGCATGGAAATGTGCATGGCATGCACCATGCCTGTTACTGTGTGTGTTTTGCCTGGACTGACCCATGTGTTATGGAGGGACATGATGGAAGTGTACTTTGACAAGGGTGCTCATCTGCTATTGCTTCCTGTCTAGGGGACCATTGTACAGTAGCCTGATGCTTGTGTTCTTTGTCTCCCTCTACGCAGCGGCTAGTGAAGAAGAGGGCGGAGACGGCGCTGTGGAGCAAGGCGGCGGGGATGCCCCCACGGCTGCAGCGGAAGGGGTGGGTGAGCCCCCACAGGGGCCTGCTACGGCGGGAGACGGTGAGGAGCCATCCAGGTTGGTGGTTTGCACAGAGGAGGAGGAGGCCGACACTGGTGCACACATGGGCCCTGGTGGGAGCATCCCTGCTGGTGCAAGTGGTGCAGTCCAGGGCCAGGGGCAGGAGGCAGCACAGGTCACCGTGGAGGGGCCTGTGCATGTCGCTGTCCCTGACCCTGTGAGTGCACCACCATGCACCAGCAGGGATGCCCCGTCCCAGGCCCGTCCGCAGGTAGAGGGGATGTCCATGTCAACTGACTCCCCTCCACCTGCGGCCGTGGGAACCCCTGGCCGCGTGGAGCAGGTCCTGATTGGGGTCGCGATGCGCACGGCTGTGATTCGTGATGCCGTGCGTGCTTCCCGGGAGGAGCACGCACGTCATCACGAAGTGCACCGTGCCGACGTGGCCCAATTGGGATCGGCCATGTTCGGGGGGTTCCTGCATGTGTTGGCCAATCTGACGGCCCTCTCCTCCTCTGTGCAGGCTATCCACCAGTCGTTCTCCTTGCCGTCTTCCGGCCCAGATGCCACCATGGCCCCCTGTGGACCTGCCCCGACCAATGCAGCCAGCTCGGTGGGGATCCCATCCCTGCCGCAGTTGGGAGTCGGAGGTCCAGCAGGGGTGGACGACACAGCAAGTGGACCCCAGCAGATGGAAGATGTGCCGGCATCATCGGGCAGGGCACATGCACGACGGCGTCGGTGGTTACCATCAGCCTGGATGCCGTCGTGCTGGCAGAGGCAGTGGCGTCGCAGGCAGCAGCGGGCTCGACGTGGGAGGCATCATGGCTCAGGGCCATCAAGATCGGAGGGGCAGGCATCGGCCGGAGGGCAGGGCAACCCTGGCATGGCGGTGTGTTCCGTGTGGGAGGAGTTTGGCCAGCGGATAGGTGCGGAGCGGCAGCGGGCGGAAGAGGAGCGGCTCGCCATGGCCAGGGCGGAGATCTCCATGCATCAGGCATTGAGGCGGGCTGAGTGCCTCGAGGAGGCTCGCAGGGAATTTGGAGAGCACATGGGGTTGTCCCTGCGAGACCTCGGGGCCAGGACTGAGTCCCGCCTCCAGGACATTGACATGGAGTTCGAGGATGCCCTGGCCAGCATCACCAAGTGAGCCGCAGGACTAGCCCGCTGCCTTTGTATATAGTTTTTTAGTTAGTTAGTGCTAGGTTTCCTTTATTTAATTTTTTTTTTTTGGACCGCTTGGACAATGGCCACTTCTTTGTACATATTTTTTTAAATAGTTAGTATTAGGTTTAATTTGTGGTGTTGGGCTCATGGACCCTTGAACAATCCTGTAAATATAGTTATTTTTTGTGAGATAAATTTTTTTACTTTCATATTGGTCACACCATGTCGTAATGGTTTATCTTTCATTTCATTCTACATGTGTTTACTTTGGACAAAATCTATTCATTTTTCTATCCTTTGTTTTTTGGTTTCTCATTTTTGTTCCCGGACATGGACCTTTTATTTGCTTTACCAGATAGTTGTCAGAGTTTACTTTATTTTTATTTTTTAATACATTTTAATATTATCTTACACTTGTGTCATTTTTTCTTTGGTTTCTTACATGCCATGATATGGGTTTTGACATTGACTTGCACCCATTGTGTATGTGTGTGTGGCGGACATGTGTTCTTTTGCTTACTTGCCTTTGGGGTTGTGTCATGTGATTGCATTCACTATGTGGGTGCATGCAATCCTTGCCTGGGTGTTTGTGCTGGGTATGCTGGTCATTACTGCCATTATTGTGTATCGTCAGGACCAGGGGCCAGGGGGACATGGGTGGGGGCCTGGTGGAGGGTGCCCCAGGTGGATGGGGGGTTGGGGGTGGTGGGAGACATGGGTTGGCCATGGGTGGGGGCCTGCTGGCAGGTTGCCCACAGTGCTGGGGGTGGGGGTGGTGGGAGACATGGGTTGGCCATGGGTGGGGGCCTGCTGGCAGGTTGCCCACAGTGCTGGGGGTGGGGGTGGTGGGAGACATGAGCAGGTGTGCAGGGTAGTTCCCTGTGGTGTGTGCTGCCTGCAGGGGCCGTGGAGGGTGTACAGGTAATGCCTGGGAGCACACAGCCAATTCGCGTGTGCAACTTCCCGCTCACCCCTCAAATCCACGTTCCCTGCCATATCGCGTGTGGGACTTCCCGCGCGCCCCTGAAATCCACGTACCCGGCCATTTCGCGTGTGCAACTTCCCGCGCACCCCTCGAATCCACGTTCCCTGCCATATCGCGTGTGGGACTTCCCGCGCGCCCCTGAAATCCACGTACCCGGCGATTTCGCGTGTGCAACTTCCCGCGCACCCCTCGAATCCACGTTCCCTGCCATATCGCGTGTGGAACTTCCCGCGCGCCCCAGAAATCCACGTACCCGGCCATATCGCGTGTGGAACTTCCCGCGCGCCCCTCGAATCCACGTTCCCTGCCATATCGCGTGTGGGACTTCCCGCGCGCCCCTGAAATCCACGTACCCGGCCATTTCGCGTGTGCAACTTCCCGCGCACCCCTCGAATCCACGTTCCCTGCCATATCGCGTGTGGGACTTCCCGCGCGCCCCAGAAATCCACGTACCCGGCCATATCGCGTGTGGAACTTCCCGCTCGCCCCTCGAATCCACGTTCCCTGCCATATCGCGTGTGGGACTTCCCGCGCGCCCCTGAAATCCACGTACCCGGCGATTTCGCGTGTGCAACTTCCCGCGCACCCCTCGAATCCACGTTCCCTGCCATATCGCGTGTGGAACTTCCCGCGCGCCCCAGAAATCCACGTACCCGGCCATATCGCGTGTGCAACTTCCCGCGCACCCCTCGAATCCACGTTCCCTGCCATATCGCGTGTGGGACTTCCCGCGCGCCCCTGAAATCCACGTACCCGGCCATTTCGCGTGTGCAACTTCCCGCGCACCCCTCGAATCCACGTTCCCTGCCATATCGCGTGTGGGACTTCCCGCGCGCCCCTGAAATCCACGTACCCGGCGATTTCGCGTGTGCAACTTCCCGCGCACCCCTCGAATCCACGTTCCCTGCCATATCGCGTGTGGAACTTCCCGCGCGCCCCAGAAATCCACGTACCCGGCCATATCGCGTGTGGAACTTCCCGCGCGCCCCTGAAAACCACGTACCCGGCCATTTCGCGTGTGCAACTTCCCGCGCACTCCTGCAATCCACGTACCCGGCCATTTCGCGTGTGCAACTTCCAGCGCACTCCTGCAATCCACGTACCCGGCCATTTCGCGTGTGCAACTTCCCGCGCACCCCTCGAATCCACGTTCCCTGCCATATCGCGTGTGGGACTTCCCGCGCGCCCCTGAAATCCACGTACCCGGCCATTTCGCGTGTGCAACTTCCCGCGCACCCCTCGAATCCACGTTCCCTGCCATATCGCGTGTGGGACTTCCCGCGCGCCCCTGAAATCCACGTACCCGGCGATTTCGCGTGTGCAACTTCCCGCGCACCCCTTGAATCCACGTTCCCTGCCATATCGCGTGTGGAACTTCCCGCGCGCCCCAGAAATCCACGTACCCGGCCATATCGCGTGTGGAACTTCCCGCGCGCCCCTGAAAACCACGTACCCGGCCATTTCGCGTGTGCAACTTCCCGCGCACTCCTGCAATCCACGTACCCGGCCATTTCGCGTGTGCAACTTCCAGCGCACTCCTGCAATCCACGTACCCGGCCATTTCGCGTGTGCAACTTCCCGCGCACCCCTCGAATCCACGTTCCCTGCCATATCGCGTGTGGGACTTCCCGCGCGCCCCTGAAATCCACGTACCCGGCCATTTCGCGTGTGCAACTTCCCGCGCACCCCTCGAATCCACGTTCCCTGCCATATCGCGTGTGGGACTTCCCGCGCGCCCCTGAAATCCACGTACCCGGCCATTTCGCGTGTGCAACTTCCCGCGCACCCCTCGAATCCACGTTCCCTGCCATATCGCGTGTGGGACTTCCCGCGCGCCCCTGAAATCCACGTACCCGGCCATTTCGCGTGTGCAACTTCCCGCGCACCCCTCGAATCCACGTTCCCTGCCATATCGCGTGTGGAACTTCCCGCGCACCCCTGCAATCCACGTACCCGCCCATATCGCGTGTGAAACTTACCGCGCACCCCGGTATGCACGCACACGTTTATTTTTTCTCTCTGCGCGTGTCTGTGTTTGTGGGTACCCCTTTGTACGTCATTTGTCCAGGAGGGCAACAGTATTGTACATTGGTCATGTCTGTATATAGGTGCTATTTGTTGGCGCGCCTTTTAGCGCACATTTCTTGCAGGCGCAGACACGCTACCGCCTGCTTTCTTGTGGCGGTCGTGTTTGTGCCTGTTTGTGCCTGTGCGCTGCTTTGAGCGTGCGCTTTTTTGCCCTATTCTATTCCATGAATACGTGTTGTATGCGAGCGTGTGGGCGTTCCGCGCACTTGCCTCCTGAACTTTCCCCGTGCCGCCCACATTCTTCCCCATTCCGAGTGTTGTGCCCCATTTTATTCCCCATTCCGAGTGTCCCGCCCTGTGTTCCGCCTACTTTAGAGCTGTGCGCTGCGCTCGGAGTGATGGCGCAGTGGCCGTGGCGCACGACGTTGGTTGACCTGTGCGCCGGCCTGCGCCGCGCGTTTTTTCCGCGCACGTCCTCTGCTTTTCTTGCGCAGGGACTTCCATGAATCGACGTGCGCTGGTTTCCCTGCGCTTTGCGCTGATTTTCGGCGCAGCGCACGCATTGGCCCCTCTGCGCCGGGATTTTCGGCGCACATTTATTCCATGAATCGGCTTGTGAATGTGCATCCTGGCAAAGCGCCTCATAGCAATGGCATGGAATACTAGTTCTGGGCTGAACATAGACTTATGGTGGGCTGACATACAGAAATGGTCGGTAGCAGAAACAACAGTATGAACCAGGGCACTGCAGAGGGGAGAAGGAGAAAGCAGACATAGGATACTTGAATGGAACTCCCTGTTACAAGACTTATTTGAACAGAGGGAGGTGAACCGCACGGACGGCCCCAGGGGGTCGGACGAACACTAAAGGGGAGGCTGACAGAGGAGTAAAGTGCCCCAGTACGATGCAAGATATAGGGAGAGCCCCATGGCTTGAGATAAAGGACCCCGAGATGATGAGTTGGTAGCAGTACAGGACACTGCAGATCCAGCCCATGATGGCCACGGAAGCACGCCGGGACAGATGATACAGATGGGCAGAATCCATGAAGAAGTGACAGTGTGATTGTAATATTTGTGGTTGTTGGTTGTTATATGTTGTAAAACAAAGGGCCTCATTACGATTTTGGTGGTAGCCATGCCACTATTGGCAGCATGGCTGCCGCCAAAATTGGGTCCGGGTTCCCAGAATGGGAAATTACCCATAGGGCTGAATGGGAATGGGGGAGGGAGCAAACAACGAGCCGATTACGAGTGGCCCGTTGTTTGCTCCCTCTTCCCCTCGCGGGACCCGGTAAGCACGTCTGGTTTGACCAGGCGTTACTTACCGGGTCCCGCGAGGGAAGCTTGTAATGAGGCGGAACGGGTTTAACGGTTCCCCCTCCTTTAGCGGGTCCCGTTAACCCGTTCCGCCTCACTTGTAATGAGGCCCAAAGAGTTTTTTTTAAAAAAGTCTACATGACAGCACTCTAAACTGGGAAACTTAGCCAGGCAAAGGCATAGGTGGCGAACAGATCCAAAGATCCAAAAGAGAAATAGATCTATATGAGCCCGGTTCATCCCTCTTCCCCTTCTTAAAAATAGGATGAAATATAGAAAGCAACCATGGGGAAGGTATCGCACACACGAAAGCTGATTTTGTTAAAACCTGTGGTCAGAATGGGTTCCCACAGACCTATTTCAGCTAGAAAAAGATTGTCTGACACATTATCTGATCTGGGCACCTTATTCAGATTTTGACATTTATCGCCAAAGATATTTCTTCCACTGTAAATTCTAGCTCCATGCCCAAATATACCCCGACAGACTAATGAATCATTTGAGTGTCCACTGTTGGGGATGATTCAGAGAAACCACAGAGAGATCACGCACTATAGAGGCTGGAAAAGTGATCTAGCCAGGCCTGGTCCAAAACCATAGTATCCAGACCTTAAGACTTGTATTTCGAGAAAAGGACAGTGATTCACAGTTTCCCAGATTACCTTTGAGTAATTGTTTTCCCAGGCAACCACCAGGTCGGACCATGCTTCATTATCCATCTCCTTTTTCTGGTTATCTATGATTTTTATTTTATAGGAAGCCCTTGCAACAATAATATCATGTCCGAAGGAGGAAGAGTTCTTCCCATTTTGTAACAACCTAGATGTATCTTTTGTGCACACCAAGTTAAACCAGCCCACAGAGTCTCTCTTACTCTTATCTCTACTAACAATACTAGATGAATTAGAAATGTTGGACATAGTGTGGAAAACATAGCCAATTTGTCACTCTGATCACATGTCCCCTCTAAAAGGTCATTGATCTCATGGTGATTTGTGGATACTATTTCCTCATTAAATTCCCATGGTTAAACAGATGCCATTTTAATCTTTTCTTGTTATTGTCTAGTAGGACATTAGACAGAAAAGGTAAAGGGCTAGGCCTATGCCTCCAAAATGTCTTAAGCTCTAATATGATCAGAAAATGATTGATAGTTATCTTGTTAGTGACATCGAAATCCAATACCAAATTCCAGGATTTCAGAGGCACACCCAAATAATCAATAGAGGAGGAAGCTTGGGCTGAGGAAATGTAGCTTTAACATATCTTTGGATCAGCAACCATTTACAGATTGCATAGCCCAATCATAAATGCTCTGCAGTATCCTCAGCCCCTCCGAACACACTTGAGGGTCAGACATAACAGAATTAGGAATCCCCACCAAACTATCTTCTGTTTCACCGAAAAAGTCATTACCCGGCCATCCCCCATCTTCACATTAAAATCCCTGCCTAATATTGAAATCACATTCTACATTAACACAAGGTTTAATAATGAATCCACCATTCCAATCAATGCGAGCAGACAACTACTAGTATATTGTGAATGACCATTATAAAAATTACCCAGCAGGATATCATTTGCTTTAGTCATTTTGATCCTGGCAAATTGGAGGAAAAAGTTTGAGGTTTCCAAGGGGAGTAACTCACTAGGAAGATTAGATTCAGCCAATATAGCCATACCACCAAACAATGAACCCAGGCATTTTTTGGTGCTGGAGTACAATATGCAACAAAGCCATCCATTATCAAATCATCTAACAACTGTACTTCTTGAAGCAGAATGACATCTGCTTGCTCCAGGAAGACCAGTACAGCAGATCTAGCCAGTTTAGTTATGGCATCAGCCACATTCCAAGAAATATATAAAAGCTGTTGGGCCACATTGGTATGGCACAAAGGTTTAGGGCTTAAGCGTTTATCTTCTGGCCCCCCAGGTATAGATAGAGCAACAGGGGTGGATAAAACCACAAGGGTTGTGTCTGCATTTTGGTGAGCTTTGTGATGGTCAGTCAATGGCGTCCATCTCAATTAAACACTCAAAGCGGTTCCCCTGAGCCAAGAGTCTGTGAGCTCCTTCTGCCTGCGACCAACATCACCAGATTCCTATTAACAGTATCTGGAACTTTCAAGGGCATATGGACAGTGGATTGAATATGATTCCCACGGCCCTTGTTCATGCCCTCCGTCAGATAGAAAAAATTGAGAGAGACGATCCATGCACTATGATCTGTGGTGATATATCCAGAGGTTAAAGTTGACAACAATACATGATCCTTGGGTTTGAAAAAGTCCCCACAATGCAATCACCATCTATGGATTTGCTTAAAGGATCCCACGAGGACACCCTTCTGGCCATTAGAATGTGCAGTGGATTCACAAGCCTTGATTTAATGTTTGTGTTGATCGAATGGGCATTTTTATTGATTACAGTCTCACAATCTTCATTTAAATCCACCCTCAAATGTGCTACATTAACTATCAAGGCAACTGAAGTGAGACCTTCTGGTGGGAGTTGTAAAGTGTCTGAATTAGGCCGAAGTCGTGATTTGTTTTCTGTCACAGTCTGGACCTGTTCCTGGGCCTACACAGGTAAGTAGGAGTAGATGAACATCCACTCTAGCAACTGCTTTCTCTGCATAAGGCAATGCCTCCACCAATAGCACTCTCTCCACAGGGACCAGTGGCGGCTGGTGAGTTTGAAAGCTGGTGGGATGTACATTTCCCTGGGGGACTTTTTGAACGAGCGCGCGCCGTGCGTGAGCCCACACCACCCAAGTAGGGTGTGGGGGGTTTCTCCCCCTTGACATTTTTGGAAAAAAGGCCTCCAATATGTGCAATTTACTGTCCAAAAAACCCACCGAAATATGACAAAAAGCATTACATTTTACATACTAATGGTGGTACATTATTCTTACATGTGCACGTGTGATGGTGTATTTTACAGCAGCTTATATTGAGAATAGCTGGTACTATGGTGTATGCATAAAGAAATTCATTATATAGGCAGTAATGATGGAAACATATATGTTTGTCATGCTGTTCCTGGTATTAATATGCGTTCATCCTCTTACTAAGGTGGGATTTTAGGAATTTTCTGAAAGGGGAGAAACTAAGCTAAAATATTACTTTAGTTCTTAACCACTTAATTAATGCAACATTTGTCCTATCCTCGAATGGCTGGTGTGTGCATCTCCTGAATAGAATCACTGTGTGGAAAAGACAACAGTAAACAAACTCTGTGTGGTTTAGCAATCCGTGTGATATGTCTGCAAGAAAATTCAGTGCTGAAAATTATTTTCCGTGTGCACATGAATGAGCTTTAAAACATGCAGATGGAGATTTTCCGGAAAATGTTCACATTTGACTACTTATACCCATCCTTAAAACTGAGGCTCTAAGGTCTTTAGTCTCTAAGAATTCCCACGTCAATGAAAAACACATCAAAAGCCAAACATGTTCCCAAAATGATATTCGTGATATTGATAGGTTATTTATAACGCGCTTAATAGCGCTTAATACCCAGAGGTTTCAAAGCGCAGACCCGGTGTCGCCTGGGCTTTTCTTTACACACGGTCTGTGGATCAAGGCCATGGACCGTAAAGGAAGGCCCAGGCATGCACTGCTTATAGTAAGCCTTTGGGCGGCAGCCACGGACTCGGGTAATTAATGCCAAGTGGCGGAATCAGTGCTTTTGTTCCACACACTAGCACAGATGAACAGGAACAAGATGGGCATGAAGGAGGCCTAAACACGGGTTCACTTGTTCGAAGATCAGCAACTGAGGGTCACAACTTAGTCCCATGAGAGGCCTGGGTTTCCCAAACATTTCTCACTGGAATAGAATGTGACAGGGATTGAACATCTGCCGGTAATACATTGAAATAGCTTGTCTGGTGGCCTTGATATTTTCTTCTAGCTGCCCTGGCACTTGAGTCAGGTAAGTGTCCAAAGAGGATTGTGGCATTTCCCTTCTAAACCATAATTTCGTTCATATATCACCAATTTTATCCCCAGACGCGGTGAGGTGCTGTGCGTGCCTTTGCTTTTCACCATATCTGGTCCAGACCTTCCTTCCTCCCCCTGGGCAATGTAAACAGCTCTGCTATGAGTCAGGGGTGGTCAAATAATGTCAAACCCCTACCTAGTAGGCTGTCTCTGTCCCCGCACTGTAATGGTGTGCCTATAACATATTTGTATTATGCTGCCACAGACTCAGGACCACACTAACAACAATGCCCTTCTCACCTCTTGCGTATTATTGGTCTTGGTCTTTGTATGACTCACCCTCCCTCACCCAGAGTTTAAACCTATAGGCAGTCCAAATAATTGTTTATTGGGCAAGATGTAGTACGCTGCAAAGAGAATGTTCCACAGTGTCCGGTCAAGCTCTTACACAGTGCCCTCTTCAAAGTCACAATTAGACCCACTTTTTGCAAACCGTGAGCAGCAATATCCCCAGGCAGGCTGCAAATATACAGGAAGGCTGTGCAGTGAAACAAACACTAAGCAGCACTAATGGTACAGGCACGTTATATATGACTTATCATATAAGTATTCTCAAGGTCTCAAGGCACGGTGTAAATAAAGAAGGTACATTTTTAAAAAAAGGAAAAGCCATTTTGCCTGGATAACTTAATGGTAACTTGTCAGACCTTCGCCCCTTTGTGCTTTCATGCCACTCCTCAGATCCTCCGCACTTGCCTTCAGTCAGCCTCCACTTCGCTGCTGCTGTCAGTTAACCCTCAAGAAGTAGTTCGTCTAGCCACAGTGCATCCAGGAAAATATGAAAAGAGCCATCAGATCCACAGTGAAAGAGCCAGGCAGAGTTCGGTTGTGGCCAAGCGCACCTAGATACACATGTTCACAAGCCAGGGCCATACAGTGTGTGATGCCCAATGGGAGTAGCCAACAATATGAGGGCATGGAGCTATGAAACAGCTTTCCTTGCTGCTCCCAGCACAGCACAAACAGCAGGAACAGCCTGCTTTCAGACCCACTCTACTCCGCTCTCCTGGGCGAGGTCTTGGGAGCTTAAACAACCAGCTGCATGCTACTCGCTCCTCCCAGCTCCACCTCCACCGGCATCTGCAGCAGGAACAGCCCACTGTTGGCTCCGCTTTGCTGGGCAAGGGCTTGGGAGCAACAACAAGCTGCATGTCACTCGCTCCTCCCAGCTCCACTTCCACCTGCACATTCAGAAGGAACAGCCTGCTGCCGACCCCGGTTGACTCCAAAATAGCACAACCCAGCCTGGAAACCCTGAGAGAAGAGAACATGCAAGAGTTGTGGCATACAGTAGTGGTGATGTTCAAAACAGCACAACCTACACCTGGAAACCCGAAGGAAAGAGAAAATGCAAGTGTGGTGGCATACAGCAGTGGCAACTTTCCAAACAGCACAACCCACACCTGGAAATCCTGAAGGAAGAGAAAATGCAACAGTGGTAAAATAAAACAGTGGTGGGATTAAGGAGGTAAATCCACAATTGGAGGGTGCTGGGGTATCTATGTTGCCGGATACAGGATGACTGGATATAGTGTAACACATCTACATTAGGAGTACTCTATGAGGATTGAAATCTGTGTGGCCAATCAGGCTGTGAAAAGAGTCAGAGATGCCTCTTACCTTATTGCAGATGTGGAGGGCCAGCCTTGCATCCTGCAGGAATGGGATGCCAGGGCGAACCAGCAAACAGGAATGGCAAGCACCATTTGCCCTTCGCTGGCTGCCCGGGCAAGGCTGCCCTGGCGGAGAGCCTCAAATATGGTGTTCCCGGTCTCGTGACATGGACACCAAACAGATAAGGCAAGGGGGGACAGTGGGAGGGGGGAGGTAGAGCTGGGTCTCAGATTGGGGGAGTGCTGGGAAAATGCCCCACAAAAATATGTATACCAGGTAAGGGCTGCTCAGGTCCTGTAAGTTTTCATTGTGTGGCAGCAAGCAGGGAATGGGCACATTTTTCTCACTGCCACCGAGTCCTTTTGGTGTGCCGGGCCTCGTGAAATGTGTCATGAATTGATAATAATACATTTTGAGCAATTAAACGTGTCGATACGCAGAAACATTACCTATTCATAGTTTGATTATCGTATTGTTGTAAGAAGCTTAATTTTTCAATATTGGCAGCTATCTTGTTGTAAATGCTGAAGAGAACCGTTAACACACACATTTTTAAATGTACTAATATGCAGTAATTTTGGATAGGAACAGAAAGTGAACAGAGTAATCTAGTGTGATCATCCCAAAAACCCTGTCATGGGCCTATTCTCATGTGGCCAGGTAAAGGCAGCAGCCGCTACCAGAACCTGACCCTGGGGTTGGTATTATATGGGAGGATAACATGGGAGGGGACTTGTGTCAAGGGGAGTGGGAGTCCTCTCTAGATAATTTCCCTAATGATCCTCAAACCTTAATGGTTTATTGTGAGATTGACAATTCTGATTTAAAAGGAAACAAGAACATTATGGACTTCAAGTTACATAATTCTCTTAGTACTGACATGAGGGAGAGGGGCTCAGAGTTAAAGATGTGGTATGAGTGGTCTAATTGTTTTAATGCAGAACACCTTTTAAAACATGAAGACCTTTCAGGTGCGAGAGAAGCAGCAGCGTGAGAAGCAGCAGGAAAAAGTAAAAGCTGATGCCATTTTGGCAGCAGCCGAATGACGTGTAGTAGATGTGGCAGAGTTCAGAACAATGTGGCAATGCAGAGGATGTGAAGTGGAAAGCAGTTCTGAAGCAAGCCACACAGTGTGGGAGCGATGCTCCTGACACGCTGTGAACTGTTCCGGTGTTGCAGTCACACCAGAGAGTGTACAGAGCTGCGAGAGCTCCATTGAAGGTTGCCACATAAGGCGGCAGACCAAGAGTAGTTGTCAGAAGCAGAAGAGGTCCCGAAGAGAGAAGAGGCAACGGCGGTGAGTCAGAAGGAGACACCAAGGCATAACAGTGAGTTGGCCTGAAACAGGTGACCCTGGGTGGCTTCAAAGGAGACCTTGACGTGATAAGAATACCGAACAATTGAATTAAGGCGAACTGGGCGCAACTCTCCTAATGTGGGATTCCATGTAGGGGAGCATTGTAACCCACATTATCCAAGTCAAAGTAGAATATTATCTAGGCAAATTGGGTATAACACTCCCAGAAATGTTGTGGAAAATAATTTTAACCCACATTGCAAGCAGCCAAAAGTTTGCAACAATAGAAAACAAAGGCCGTAGGAGCAAAATCCTCTTTGTATGAGAGATCAAAGTGGAGAGAACTGTAACCTGCATTTCCAAAAGCCAAAAGACAAGCAAGCTAACAATGATCGTTTTGTTGTTTATGAAAGTTAAAAAGAATATCAAGAGAAGCAGTTGTTGGTTCAAATCTCTCCATTTATGGTTCTTTTGTGGAGAGTTTGGAACAAGCATTACCACAGAATACAAAATTGTAGAAGTGGGAGTTTTATCCTGGCAGGTGAATAAACAGGAGTGAGAACAATTGTAGTTAGTACTAAAGGCGAGTGGACCTGGAAGTAGAAGTGCTTCGAAGTACTGTGATTGTGATTAAAGGTTGCAGTGGAAAAGAAGAGTTGACTCCATCACTTTGTCCTGATAAACTGCGTATTTCATAAAATGGTTGTTGAAATCATCCTGATTAAAGTCTTTCTTTTGAAGAAGTAAGAGGTGCTTACATGTGATTACCCTGTTGGGAAAATAACACTCACCTTTGATTTGTGAATTTTTATTTGGAGGAGAGGATTTTTGTTATCTCAAGCAAGAGGTATTTGGAAGGAAAATACTTTTGTTTTTCCAAACATGAAGTTGTGAAAACATTAACAATTGCTTTGATTTGTGAACAAAGCTTTGGAAGAGAGGCATTCACTTTGCCAAGTGAAAGGAGACATTGAACGAAAAAGACTTTGTATGATACATTGAATGGAACTGTGTTACTATACAGAACTTTCTTGAAACTGAACTTTGTTTTAAATATTCCTGAATTGATCCAGGGGAAGGGAATCAAACCCTGATCACAAGGATTACTGGTTATGTGTTTTGAGTTCAATATAGTATATTATTTAATGGGATTTAATAAAGCCCAAAAAATGTTGTATTCATTTGTTGTATATATAAGTGTGAGGGTCAGCCACTTTTTGGATAGAAGGTCATTTCTGTTTAGCCTTAGATTGTTAGGCAGGGAGATCTTTGTTAGGTTATGGAAAGATAGGCATTTGTTTCACCGCTTTTTATTAAATAAAAATGACAACTTGGGAACAGATTATACCTGTGTCTGTCTCACGTTCTAACCCCTCACAGAACTCAGCACGTTTTTAAAATATTAATAATGGTATCAAAGGTCTATTCACTGTTAGATATTAAAAACAAACTGGTAAAACAACGGTGGGAAAATAATTTCAAGTGTGGTGAAAATAGCAAATACTACTCAAAAAATGAAACAATGTATCAATTCCAGCAATTGATCAATGATGTAATAACATGGCACATTGTATACAAACAAATTTAGTACTAGAGATACTCTACTGGTCAAAGCAGTGGCGCAAAGTGTTAAAAAGCTTTTGTATGCTAGTGTGTTTCTGCTCAAATGCAATTTTGGGAATCATCCCATGAGTAAAATGTGGGCACCCATTTCACACACTAAAGCATATCATAATTCACTACAGGATGAGATTTTGTCTATGCCAAATCTGTGCGGTTTTCCTTGTGCCTGTTCTCCTCTCCTCTCACAAAAAACAATGGTAGCTTATTGTGCTTATTCAGCCCTCCTAGGCATGGACTCACATGCACTGTGGTATAAACATGCCACAGAGGGCTGATACATAACCTATGTGTGCAGTTTTACAATGTGATTTTATGGCATCTGATCAGAAGGCTCTGAATTTAGATCCACAGATCCACTGTAACTGTTTTTTAAGTATTTTCAGGGGATCATCAGCCAATCAAAATTACCACATTTTGTGATTCAGGGATCCGTGAATAGCCACGGACCTTCACACGGTGGAAAAGTGATTTTTGTTCCAAGTTCAATAGCAATTTTTACATTTAAAAAAATGATCTGTAAGTTTAACTAAATATATAAAGAGAAGCAAGCATACTATACTTTTTTTTAAAATTTGGTTTTATTAATTCTGAAACAAAAATAAGAAA